>NC_092747.1:77820028-78123437 GCF_047496795.1 Chiloscyllium punctatum | reverse complement strand
TAATTTGCTTAATGAAGAAATCGGTTCTTTGCTGCCTCACTAGGCTTCCATCAATATCTCACTCAAAAAGCTCAGAAATGATCTTAGGCAATGAGTCTAGTTAACCAATACAGTAAGAAAGATGTTCCACTTAATATGGTTTCACTTTAACATTTGTAAGTTAATGGGATTGTAATCACACTGAGCAAAATAATATTGAACATTTATTCCCAAGTAATTGGCACCAGTTTGGAGCACCCTCTCCTGCTCTCTAACTCTTCAACTTGTGTTCACTCTTATACCCACACAACCTTTTAAAATATGCCCTCTCCCAAACCTAACCCTCTGACTTGTAGCCTATCTCCTGATTCTGGTGCTCATGCTCAAGATTGCTGCCCAAGCTGTGAACCAGAGTGTCTTTAATCACTTGGCTCTAGATCATCTTCTTGAGATCCCTTGTTCCAGATCACATCACAGCTGCTGCCTGACAGAATCTTTTTTTGACAGCTGTCAACAAGAGGCCTACCCGTCTTACTGGCCATCACTACTTGAATAACGTGAAGCTGGTCATTTTGGCTAGCTGTGGGACTTGGTAATCCATTCCCTAATCTTTGCAGATCTTTCCTTCACTGAACCTTGAAACTGCTGCTTTAACAGAGAGAAGCATGGGGGTAGGGGGAAGTGGGGGAAATAAGCTATGACCAACATCCTATCTTATATAACACATTTAATCTACATTCATTACTTCTCCATAATCTTTAATAAACACATTGTGAAAAAAGAAATTATTTTTATACTTATCATAAATAATTGTCTCAGGTGATGAATTAAACAACATTGCCTTTCACTTTTCTTCTTAGATTTCAATGCATTGCATTTCTAAAACTATTAGCCATTTATTGACTACTTAAGCTGTTTCTGAACCACTGGTGCATGTCTCTTTGGTGGCACCCAATAATTGAGATGCTTGTCAATGAAATGCAATCACAGACTTCTCATTACTGACTAAATAATGATCTTACTTTATTTTCTTTACGATTTAGCAGTACAATTCACTCTCAGCAAAATCATTGCAGATTTTAACGTACTTAAACATTCCCTTTAATGATTAATACAATACCAAACACCACGTAAATATAAAAATACCGGTCCTGGAAAAAGTGTGGCTTTGTTTTTATTATTGTGGGACGAAAGTTTTTTTTATTATATGTTTGATCGCACACAAGATGCAAACGTTTGAGAACTGCCAACTTAAGTAACAGTATCACCTCAATAGAAAAGGCTGTCGAGGTAGTCTTCCTTCAAGGCCAGTATATGATAAACATTGTCGCTTGACAGCACAGCTGCTTAGATCTGGAATGCATCTTTTCATCCAGCTCATTTCTAAAGGTTGCAAATTTCCGTCAAGAATCCCATTCTTGTACTGATAAGGTTCTCTACCAGATGACAGGTAGAAATAGCAGATGCTATTTTAAAACAGAATTTTTCAGAAAGAGCAAGCCTATATTTCAAGAAATTAGAATTTATAGTCACTCTGATTATCTTCATGATGTACATATGACTAAGCTTAATTCATGTGGAATTTTACTGTAAAGCAGTGAGCGAGAGGGCTTTTCAAATCTTCTTGATTTTGTCAATTCATTCTTCATCCAATACCCTGCAATGTATCAATCATAAAAAAAACAAAATTTGCTGGAAAATTGAGTTCTGAAGAAGGGTCACTGGACCCAAAACATTAAATCTAATTTCTCTCCACAGTTGCTACCAAATCTGCTAAGATTTTCCAGCAATGTCTGATTTGGTCTCAGATTTCCAGCATACAGTTCCTTCAGGTTTTTATCCAGCATATTATACTGGGTTTTTATTACAGCAATGCTATTAGCTCTTGACTAAGTTGCACAAGTGTCCAAACCGGATGTCTTCAATTAACTCAACGATGAAAGGTAACCGAACTTCTGCATATGCACTTTATACCATGAAAGATTTGAAATCATAGGGCAGAAAACTAGTTTAGCCTACACCACCCTGGATCACCTAAAACAATATCACATTCAGCTCCAGTCTGCTGAAATCACCCACTACTCCTGGATTATCCTAGAGTAGAAATATAATTTCTTGTCTCTGTGCAAAGGGTTAACTGATTTCTTGTTAATGAAATTGAGAGCATCAAATTAAGATCCTCCGTTGCATTCCTCCTTTTTGCTAATTCATCAGCTCCTTTCCCAAATTTCCTGTAAAGCTCCCTCCTGCCCTAGCCCTGAACTTGCATCTTTCTCTATTTTCTCTCAACACCCATTCACACTTTTCCATTTTATCTTTTACATGACACTCACCTCCTGTTACCTCCACCCTATTCCCACTAATCTGTTGACTAGCCAACTCTACCTCCTGTTCTCATGCGTTTGTTATCATTGACAGTTTTCCATTGTGAAATTTTGTCCCACTCTTCTTCAATTTTGTCCTCATCACTTCTTCCCTCAAAATCCTTGCAATTATCCAGTATCTCCAACTTTCCTATCCTCTTAAAAGTCCTTCCAAAATCTGTGAAGAGTAGTTTTCTTGAAAGTCTGTGCTTGGATCCCTCCATCAGGTTTCTACCCCGCCACATTACTGAACACAGGTCTTATAGAACTCACAAATAACATTCTGTTATTGTGACAAAAGTAACCCTTCCTTTGTTGTCCTTTTGTCAGCAGACTTTGACTTTGACCACACCATATTACATCTCAATTGCCATCCATCTGAGTTGGACTTTACTGGTTCTATGCTTATATAATTATAGCCAAAGAATCAATCATTTTGGTTTCCATTCCTATTGTTACTTGTGAAGTGCCTTCATTTTGGTCCCTCCTATACCTCATTTTGCTGTCATCATTAAACATAATGTTCTATTAAACATCACTAAGCATCCTGTTAATTTTTATGTGCATACTGACAGTGCAAACACTATCTCATCTTACATTTATGGCTTCCTCCATCGTTGCTAACATTCATCGCTGGATGAGCAGATTTTCCTCAAATTAAATATTGGGAATACTGAAGTCTTTTTAAGTACTTGATCGAAACTCTGTTTCCTCACCACCAACTTCACCCCTGTCTTGAGAAGAATTATGAGATTAATCAGTATGTTTTTATACTTGGTACCATATTTGATCCAGAGATGAATTTCCAACCATATATTCCTAGAATTGCTAAAAACAGCTTTCTTTGTAATACCACCTGTTTTCACCCTATCTCACCTCATTTGTTGTTGAAACCCTCAGACTATCTTGAATATTGAATGGGCTTTACTACTCCAACATAGTCCTGCCTGCTTTCCCATACTTTACCCTCATTAAACATCAATCATAGAATTTGTAGAGTGTGGAAGCAGACCATTCAGCCTACACCAACTCTCCACAGAGCATCCCACCTAAACCCACTGCCTTATTCCTATAATCCTGCATTTCCCCTAAACCATGGCTAAACCACAAAACTACACATCCCTGGACACTGTGGGCAATTTACCGTGGCCAAACCACTGAACATGCACATCTTTGGACTGTGGGAAGAAATTTGAAAACCTGGAGAAAACTCATGCAGATATGGGGAGAACGTGCAAACTCCACACAGCCTGAGGCTGAAATCGAACCTGCATCCCTGATGCTGTAAAGGAGCAGTGCTAGCTACTGAGCCATCATGTTCAAAGGGAATTGCGGTCATCAAATTCTGACTTCATGAACAACACAAAGTCAATAGGTCCACCACTCGTGCTTTTGCCTTTAATTGTCTCAGCTCTGTATGTTCCTATCTAAAGCTCTTTGCTGCCTTACCATGTTTTCCACCTTAAAGTTAAAAATCACACAATACCAGGTTATTGTCCAACAGATTTATTTGGAAGTACTAGCTTTCGGAGCACTGCTTCTTCGTCAGGTTTTGGTCCTAACAGTCCCATATGGCTCTGTGTCATATTTTGATTTATAATGCTCCTATGATTTTATCCTGTTAAAAATTCTTGTTAATGCTCAAATTTGTTATCGTTGTTAAAAGTTACTGAATAATCGAAATGACTGGAAACCCTGGTTTGTTTCCTTTTTTCCTAACAAGACGGGATCAACTGCATAGGCAATAGCTAACTGAAAGTAAGTGAGGGCGAAAACCTGGACATCCTACTATTCTGTACAGTAATATGTGTGTGTGCCTGTACTTATATGAGTGTATATAGCCACATGCACACAAGTAATATCTTTATCCAAATCCAAAAAAAGCTTTAAGACACAAATCCTTTAGGGGGAATCCTCATGTTTCTTTGGGAATTTCATGTTGTAATAATTTACACTTTCTTCGAAATTATATTTTATGTCTGTTCACAGCAAAAAGAATCAGGAAACAGCTCACATGTCTGAACCAAAATCTTTCGCCTTGTGCAAGCTATGAATTGAATTATGTAATGCAGAATTAATGATTAATATAATTCTTATTTTTCATAATAGAATGCATGAAAAAATATGAGGGAACTAAAAGACCTTCAGTTATCCACAATTTATAAAGCATCAGAAAATAATTTGTTCACTGGTTAGCTCTGACTGATCAAAGCATTGCCAAGGGGAATGCACCAGGAAGCTGTTGTCCCTTATACATTTGGTTAATTTTAAAAAGGCACAACGTTTCAACATAATCATTTTGTCTCCAAAGGATAGGACCCTACATGCAGTGTCTAACAATGACAAACAAGCTACATTGCAAGTCTGACTGATAATCTTAAACAAAAACCAAAAGTACTGCAGATGCTGTTAATCAGAAACAAAACAGTATTTGCTGGAAAAGCTCAGCAGATCTGGCAGCATCTGTGAAGATAAATCAAAGTTAATGTTTCGGGTCTAATGACCCTACCTCAGACCCTCCTGAGGAAGGGTCACTAGACCTGAAATGTTAACTTTGATTTCTCTTCACAGAGGAAGAAGTAAAGACTGCAAATGCTGGACAGTCAGAGTCAAAAAGTGTGGCATTGTAAAAGCACAGCAGATCAGGCAACATCCGAGAGCAAGGAGAGTCGATGTTTCAGACATAAGGCCTTCATCAAGAATGTGGAGGGAGAAGGGAGCTGAGAAATAAATGGGGTGTGGGGAATATAGGTGGGAAGGTGATTGGTTGATACAGGTGGGAGGTAATTGTGATAGGTTGGTGGGGAGGGTGGAGTGGATTGCTGGGAAGGAAGATGGAAGGAAGGACAGGTCAAGAGGGCAGTACCAAGTTGGAGCATTGGATCTAGGATGAGGTAGAGCGGACGGGAGATTCAGTAACTGGTGATGTCGATGTTGATGCTGTATGGTTGGAGGGTCCCAAGGCAGAAAATTAGGTGTTCTTCAGCTGTTTCCTGAAGATTAGGTGTTTGTGGGTGGCTTTGATTTGGGTGTGAAGGCAGCCCAGGATCTGCAAGGGAAGGAGTCAGATGTGGAGGGTGGGTTGGTGGGATGCGTGGAGGGAGTCATGGAGGGAATGGTCTCTGCAAAATGCAGATAGGTGTGGGGAGGGAAATACATCTTTGGTGGTGGGGTCTGACTGTCTGACTGTGATGGTAAATGGTTGAGAATAATGCTCTTCGGATGCTGCCTGACCTGCTGTGCTTTTCCAGCATCACACTTTTTGACTCTTTCCCCTTCACTGATGCTGCCAAATCTGCTGACCTTTTCCTACAACTTCTGTTTTGTTTCTGATAATCTTAAAATCTTGTTTGTGTAATTCTTAATGTACTTAAGATTGCTCAGTGCTACCAAATTGCAAAGTGACAGCAGATGCTAGAAATTGTAATCTGAGATTTGCCAAGTACAGGCTGTTTGAGCACTGTCAGTATTCTGCCTTGTGCAAAGAGTCAATCACACATGCAGTTTGATGGAAGCTGTCAGTTGTTAGAATGCATGACTGACATATCTGGTATTGCACACCACTGAAATTCATAACCCACATGACTTGTTCATGTGAGAGGCAGAACATCTTTTTGGCATGACTACAGCATTCTGTTGCCACTGATAAGGTTCCCCATGGTAAGCTTATGCAGAAAGTCAGGAGGCATGGGATAGAGGGAAATTTGGCCAATTGGATAGAAACTGGCTAACCGGTCGAAATCAGAGAGTGGTGGTAGATGGTAAATATTCTGCCTGGAGCCCAGTTACAAGTGGATCAATTCTGGGTCCTCTGCTGTTTGTAATTTTTATTAATGACTTGGATGAGGGAGTCGAAGGGTGGGTCAGTAAATTTGCAGATGATACGAAGATAGGTGGAGTTGTGGACAGTGAGGAGGGCATTTGTCGTTTGCAAAGGGACTTAGATATGATGCAGAGCTGGGCTGAGGAGTGGCAGGTGGAGTTCAACCCTGCCAAGTGTGAGGTTGTCCATTTTGGAAGAACAAATAAGAATGCGGAATACAGGGTTAATGGTAGGGTTCTTAGTCAGGTGGAGGAACAGAGGGATTTTGGGGTCTATGTACATAGATCTTTGAAAGTTGCCACTCATGTGGATAGAGTTTGTAAGAAGGCCTATGGAGTATTATCGTTCATTAGCAGAGGGATTGAATTCAAGAGTCGTGAAGTGATGTTGCAGCTGTACAGGACTTTGGTTAGGCCACATTTGGAGTACTGTGTGCAGTTCTGGTCACCTCACTTTAGGAATGATATGGAAGCTTTGGAGAGGGTGCAGAGAAGATTTACCAGGATGTTACCTGGAATGGAGAATAGGCCGTACGAGGATAGGTTGAGAGTTCTTGGCTTTTTCTCGTTGTAACGGCGAAGGATGAGGGGTGACTTGATAGAGGTTTATAAAATAATCAGAGGAATAGATAGAGTAGACAGTCAGAAACTTTTTCCCCGGGTACAACAGAGTGTTACAAGGGGACATAAATTTAAGGTGAAGGGTGGAAGGTATAGGGGAGATGTCAGGGGTGGGTTCTTTACCCAGAGAGTGGTGGGGGCATGGAATGCGCTGCCCGTGGGAGTGATAGAGTCAGAATCATTGGCGACCTTTAAGCGGCATTTGGATAGGTACAAGGATGGGTGCTTAATCTAGGATAGAAGTTCGGCACAACATCGTGGGCCGAAGGGCCTGTTCTGTGCTGTATTGTTCTATGATTCTATGCACTGCAGTGGCATGAAATGACGAGCTTCACCTGTAGCTCAAATGTTTGAGGTATTTTAGACTTCCTGGATAAATGTATATTTTTCACTTCTGATCGTGGCCATCTCAGGCCCATTCATGTGAATAAGCAGTATACTGCAAAATAATAATCCAAACAGGGATTATGATTAGATTTCCAACAGTGGAAACAGGCCCTTCGGATCAACCAGTCCACACAGACCCTCCGAACATGGACCCTCCAGATCCATTTTCCTCTGACTAATGCACCTAATACTATGGGCAATTTAACATGTCCAATTCACCTGGCCTGCACATCTTTGGACTGTGGGAGGAAACCAAAGCACCCGGAGGAAACCTACGCATACACGAGGAAAATGTGCAAACTCTACATAGACAGTCGCCCAAGGCTGAAATCAAACCTGGGGCGTTGGTGCTGTGAGGCAGCAGTGCTAACCACTGTGCCACTGTGTCGCCCCAAAATTATCTCACAGGACATCATGTTGTGCTCTACTTCAACTTCAAGCTGGCATTGGTAGCAAACGTCTCAGCCCTCAATGCATAGAATCATAGAATTTTACAGTTTCGATGGAAGACACAAATAACATGCCAGTAATTGACAGAGACAAAGGTAGAAAGAACAAAGAAAATTTACAGCCCAGGAACAGGCCCTTCAGCCCTCCAAGCCTGAGCCAATCCAAATGTACTGTCTAAATCTGTCGGTGAATTGCTAAGCATTTGTATCCCTCTGCTCCCCACCTACTCATGCATCTGTCAAGATGCATCTTAAATTAATCTACTGTGCCTGCCTCTACCACCTCTGCTAGCAACGCATTCCAAATGCACACCACCCTTTATGTGAAGTACTTGCCACGTGTATCCCTCTTTAAACTTTCCACCCCTCACCTTAAAAGCCTGACCTCTCGTTATTGAATCCTTCAACCTGGGAAAAAGCTTGTCTCTATCCACTCTGTCTATACCCTTCATGATTTTGTAAACCTCAATCAGGTCCCCCCTCAATCTCCTTTTTTCTAACCTACTCAACCTCTCTTCATAGCTAGCACATTCCAAACCAGGCAACATCCTCATAAACCTTCTCTGCACCCTCTCCAATGCGTTCAGGTGAGGACCCGAAAACAATCATTATCACAAAAGAGATAGTGTTGGGCAAACGAATGGAGCTAAAGGTAGACAATTCTCCTGGTCCTGATGGAATGCATCCCAGGGTATTAAAAGAGATGGTAGGAGAAATACCAAATGTACTTGCGGTAATCTTCCAAAATTCAATGGATTCTGGAACAGTTCCAGCAGATTGGAAAACAGCAAATATGATGCTACTGTTTAAAAAAGGCTGTAAACAAAAGATGGGGAATTATAGACCTTTATCTTAACTTCAAGGCAGAAACAGCAATGCATCTAGATAGAAATTGTCCCATTGGGCAGACATAGCATGGGTTCATGAAGGGCAGGTCATGTTTAACTAATCTATGGAATTCTATGAAGTTGCTATGAGCACAGTGGACAATGGGGACTCAGTCGATATGGTGTGTCTGGATTTCCAAAAGGCGTTTGACAAGGTGCCATACAAAAGGCCACTGCATAAGATAAAGATTCAAGGCATTATGGGCAACGTATTAGCATGGATCGAGGATTAGTTAACTAACAGCAAGCAAACAGGGGGTATAGAATCATAGAATCCCTACAATGTGGAAACAGGCCCTTTGACCCAATAAGTCCACACTGATCCTTGAAAGAATAGAACATAGAACAGGAACAATATACAGTGAAGTATAGGCTCTTCAGCCCTCGATGTTGCACAACCTGTGAAACCGATCTGAAGCCCATCTAATCTACACTATTCCATTATCATCCATATATTGATCCAATGACCATTTAAATGTCCTTAAAGTTGGTGAGTCTACTACTGCTGCAGGCAAGGCTTTCGACGTCCTTACTACTCTCTGAGTATAGAACCTATCTCTGGCATCTGTCTGTTATCTATCACCCCTTAATTTAAAGTTATGTCCTTTCATGCTAGCCATTACCATCTGAGGAAAAAGAACTCTCACTGTCCACCCTATCTAATCCTCTGATCATCTTGTACGCCTCTATTAAGTCACCTCTTAACCTTCTTTTCTCCAACAAAAATGACCTCAATTCCTCACCCTTTCCTCATAAGACTTTCCCTCCATACCAGGCAACATCCTGGCAAATCTCCACTGCACCCCTTCATATGCTTCCACTTGCTTCCAATAATGCAGTGACCAGATTGTACGCAATACAATCCAAGTGCAACGGCACCAGAGTTTTGTATAGCTGCAACATAACCTCATGGCTCTGAAACTCAATCCCTCTACCCATAAACGCAAACACACCGTATACCTTCTTAACAACCCGAGCAAGCTGGGTGGCAACTTTCAGGAATTTACGCACATGGACACTGAAACCTCTCTGCTCATCTACACTACCAAGTATCAGCATTAGTTCAGTACTCTGTATTCGTGTTACTCCTTCCAAAGTGGATTGTCACAAAGCTAGTTCTTTTTTTCCTTAAAGCTGTTCCTTTTCTTAAGGAAACTATGCCCTTGGCTTTTTTCAGAGGGGTCGTAAATTTTCCTGGTGCAGATTCAATTGGTTTGGTACAGAGATTAAAGGGCATTGAGAGGCTTTTTTGTTTATATGTTAGCAGATGAGACTTCAGACCAAGGTGGCCATGTTTCAGAAGTGATCTGTATAATAAAAAGGGAGTGGCCAGCTCTCTAGCTGAACAGTTCAGTCCAGACCTAGCTGGGAGTTCAGCAGTGGACTGTGTGATCAGGTTTTTTTTTCTGCCCTTCTAACTTCAACCTGCAAGCATCTGATTTTTTTTTACTGTGTTTTAAGGGGGTTTGCCTATTGGGACTTGTGTATATTTGGAACAGCATAATTAAGTCTAGTTTGGATACACTGAGTTCTGTAGGGGTTCTTTATTCTGTTCTTTGTGTTTCACAAGATGCCTACCGCTTCAACCTCTGCCCTCATTTCAGGAACTCCACAATGTCGTGTCTCTTTTCCCTGCTTACAGGCTCAAGCAGGAGACCCCCTCGCGGATACAGGTCCAGTGCTGGTCAGAGGATGCAGAGGATCAACTCCAGTGCTGTTTGGAATCGGCTGATTGAGCCATGTTCAAACAGTCCACAGGTACCTTGGATGAGTATGCCACCACCATCACAGACTTTATCAGCAAATGTATGGACGACTGCATACCAAGGAAGTCAATCCGTTTGTTCCCCAACAGGAAACCCTGGATGAATCAGGACAAACAGAACCTGCTAAAAAGCAAGCGTGAGGCCTTCAGATCAGGAGACCCACTCAAGTATAAGGAATCCAAGTATGACCTTCGCAGAACTATTAAGACAGCCAAGGACCAATACTGATCCAAATAGAGACCCAGACAGACACCAGGCAACTATGGCAAGGACTGAATTATATCACAGGTTCTAAAAAGAGACAGTGTAAGATAGCAGATGATGCCACATCCCTCCCAGATCATCTCACAGTGGTTAGCACTGCTGCCTCACAGCGCCAGAGATCTGGGTTCAATTCCTACCTCAGGCAACTGACTGTGTGGAGTTTGAACATTCTCCCCGTGTCTGCGTGGGTTTCCTCCGGGTGCTCCGGTTTCCTCCCACAGTCCAAAGATGTGCAGGTTAGGTGAATTGGCCAAGTTAAATTGCCCCTAGTGTTAGGTGAAGGTGTAAAAGTAGGAGAATGGGATCTGGGTGGGTTGCGCTTCGGCTGGGTTGGTGTGGACTTGTTGGGACGAAGGGCCTGTTTCCACACTGTAACTAATCTAATCTAATCAACAACTTCTATGAAATTTTGAGCAGAATTTCGGCGGAGAGGTAACACTTATTCCAACAAGTCCTGATGAACCCATCCCAACAGTCACTGCATCAGAGGTCAGATCAGTTTTCCTTCATGTGAATCTGAGAAAAGCGATGGGACCAGACAGAGTACTAGGCTGTGCACTCATACCATGCACAGAACAACTGGCAGAGGTATTCTCGGGCATTTTTCACCACTCCCTGCAGAAGCCCACTGTCCCTGCCTATTTCAAGACAGCAAACATCATCCCTGCCCCTAAGAGGCTCATGCAGCATGTCTCAATGACTACCACCCAGTGACTTCAGTGGTCATGAAGTACTTTGAAAGGCTGGTCATGGCATTAATCAACTCCGGCCTCCCCACTATTCTTGACCCACTCCAATTTGCCTATCAGATCAACAGATCCATATCACTTGCCCTTCACTCCTCCTTAAAACATCTTGACACCAAGAACAGCTATGTAGTCATTGACTACAGTTCAGCCTTCAACACTATTATTCCCTCGAGACTGATTACTAAACTTAGTGATTTTGGGCTAAGCCCCACTCTCTGTAACTGGATCCTCAGTTTCCTGACCACAAGCCATAATCAGTGAAGATTGGGGACAAGATTTCATCCTCACTAACATCCAATACTGGAGCCCCCCGGGGGTACATACTCAGCCCCCTACTGTACTCACTGTATACCCATGACTACATCACCAAATGCCAGACTAATACCATTTACAAGTTTGCTGATGACACGAGTATAGTTGGTCGAGTCTCAGATGGCGACGAAACAGACTACAGATGGGAGGTGGAAGACCTGAAGAATGGTGCGCTGAGAGCAATCTAGCTGTCAATGCCAGCAAAACCAAAAAACTCATTATTGACTTTTGGTGGGATGTTACTCATGCACCCCTACACATTAACACCAGAGAGGTAGAACGAGTCAACGGGTCATCCACAATAAGCTTTCTTGGATTCTTCATGTGGACGCACTGGTTACAAAAGCTCAACAAATTTCTTCCTTAAGCAGCTGAGCAAATTTGGCATGACGGCCAATACCCTTGCCAACTTTTATAAGTGGGCCATTGAGAGCATACTGTCTGGATGTATCACTACCTGGCATGGCAACTGTACCATTCAAGATCAGAGATGGTTACAGAGAGTGATGAACTCAGCCCGGACAATCACAAAGGCCAAACTCCCATCTATAGAATCCATCTGCTGTCAAGGAAAGGTCGCCAGCATTCTAAAAGATACACCCCATCCTGGCAATGTTTTTCGACAACATCTACCATCAAAGAGAAGATACAGAAGCCTGAACACTCGCACCAGCAGGTTTCAAAACAGTTTCTATCCCATGTTGTTATAATACTGAATGGGCTCACAAACTGTTAACATTACTCTGCACCTATGTTTTTGTTTTTGCCGCTGTTTACCTGTTATTTACTATCTATGCTACTTAATTATGTGATCTGCCTGTATTGCTCGTAAGACTTTTCACTGTGCCACTGTTTCTGTGACAATAAATTCAGTTCAATTCGATACAATTCATTGTGTAATTTTGTGAGTATATTTCTGTCTGTTTTAAACCTAGTAGTCAACCTAGGTAGCTTACTCCAAGTAATTCCCATGGTATACTTACTGAAACAAATTACAAAGTTATGGTCTGGGCTTAAGCATGTTTTGAGTGGTCTGGCTGAGTCCATAACAGATTGAGGGCACTTTGCAGGATTTTAAACAGCGAGTCGTACGTGCTAGTGTCTTTATTTTGGGTGTTGGCTTGGTTGGGTAGACAAAGCTTGGGATAGTACTGGCTCTTTCAGTCACCAAAAGTTCACTGGATGTGGATGAGGTGACTTTGGTAGTTTTGCAAAAAGTGAATAAGATTAAGCTGCAGGAATTAGCAGAGAAGCTGGAATTGGAGCTGTCTGCTTCTGTAAGGAAAGGAGAGATAAATTATAGCAGTAGCTCAGCATTTAAACTTGCTGGAGAAACCATCAGAATTTATAGACATGGCAAGAATTCGATTGCACATGAAACAGCTTGAGTTACAGGCGAGACATAAGAAAAGGGCAGCAGAAATGAAACAGTTTGAGTTACGATTAAAAGCAGAAGACAGAGAAAAAGAGCAGCAGCAGAGAAAGAAAAAGAGAGAACTTCTGAACTTCAAAAACTGACACTTAAAAAGGAAAGTCAGCTTAAACAGCTGGAGATAAAGCAGAAAGAAGGCTTAGTGAGGAAGAGAGTGAGGATGAACAAGCCCCTGGTGGTCAGAAGCCGAGTCAGAAACTGTTTAAGTGCGTTCAAGCATTGTCTAAATTTGGTGAGAGGGATGTGGAAGCCTTTTTCATCTCATTTGAAAAGGTGGCTAAACAAATGCAGTGGGCAGTGGCAATATGGATTTTGTTCATCCGAACAAAACTTATAGGTAGGGCGAGTGAGGCATTGGGACCACTATCATAGGAGGTTTCTGGGGAAAATGAAGAGGTGAAAAAAGCCATTTTAAGTGCATATGAGCTTGTACAAGAAGCGTATAGATGACGTTTCAGGAATCTAAGGAGGGACTCTGGTCAAACCTATATTGAGTTTGCAAGGACCAAAGAGGAGAAAGTGAGGACCGCAGATGCTGGAGATTAGAGCTGAAAAATGTGTTGCTGGAAAAGTGCAGCATGTCAGGCAGCATCCAAGAAGCAGGAGAATTGACGTTTCGGGCATAAACCCTTCTTCAGGAATGAGGAAGGTGTGCCAAGCAGGCTAAGATAAAAGGTAGGGAAGAGGGATTTGGGGCAGGGGCGTTGGGAATACGATAGGTGGAAGGAGGTTAAGGTGAGGGTGATAGGCCGGCGAGGGGGTGGGGGCGGAGAGGTCGGGAAGAAGATTGCAGGTCTAGAGGGTGGCGCTGAGTCCGAGGGTTGGGACTGAGATAAGGCGGGGAGAGGGGAAATGAGGAAACTGGAGAAATCTGCATTCATCCCATGTGGTTGGAGGGTTCCTAGGCGGAAGATGAGGCGTTCTTCCTCCAGGCGTCGTGTTGCCATGGTCTGGTGATGGAGGAGCCAAGGACCTGCATGTCCTTGGCAGAGTGGGAGGGGGAGTTAAAGTGTTCAACCATGGAGCGGTTAGGTTGGTTGGTGCGGGTGTCCCAGAGATGTTCTCTGAAATGTTCCGCAAGTAGGCGGCCTGTCTCCCCAATGTAGAGGAGGCCACATCGTGTGCAGCGGATGCAGTAAATGATGTGTGTG
This sequence comes from Chiloscyllium punctatum, assembly GCF_047496795.1. Classification (NCBI taxonomy): domain Eukaryota; kingdom Metazoa; phylum Chordata; class Chondrichthyes; order Orectolobiformes; family Hemiscylliidae; genus Chiloscyllium; species Chiloscyllium punctatum. The sequence continues at coordinate 78,109,255 of NC_092747.1, read as the reverse complement.
GAGGTGCAGGTGAATTTGTGATGGATATGGAAGGATCCCTTGGGACCTTGGAGGGAGGTGAAGGGGGAGGTGTGGGTGCAAGTTTTGCATTTCTTGCAGTTGCAGGGGAAGGTGCCGGGAGTGGAGGTTGGGTTGGTGGGGGATGTGGACCTGACGAGGGAGTCGTGGAGGGAGTGGTCTTTCAGGAACACTGATAAGGGAGGGGAGGGAAATATATCCTTGGTGGTGGGGTCTGTTTGGAGGTGGCGGAAATGACGAAGGATGAAATGATGTACCTGGAGGTTGGTGGGGTGGTAGGTGAGGACCAGTGGGGTTCTGTCCTGGTGGCGACTGGAAGGGTGGGTTTCAAGGGAGGAGGAGCGGGAAGTGGATGAGATGCTGTGGAGAGCATCATCAACCACATCTGAGGGGAAATTGCGGTCTTTGAAGAATGAGGCCATCTGGGTTGCTCGGTATTAGAATTGGTCCTCCTGGGAGCAGATGCGGTGGAGGCGAAGGAATTGGGAACATGGAATGGCGTTTTTACAGGGAGCAGGGTGGGAGGAGGTGTAGTCTAGGTAGCTGTGGGAACCAATTCCAATTCCAGACCACTCCCTCCCAAAACTTGCGCCTCTCCCCTCACTTCCCTCCAAGGTCCCAAGGGATCATTCCATATCCGTCACAAATTCACCTGCACCTCCACACACATCGTTTACTGCATCTGCTGTACCCGATGTGGCCTCCTCTACATTGGGGAGACAGGCCGCCTACTTGCAGAATGTTTCAGAGAACACCTCTGGGACAGCCGCACCAACCAACCCAACTGCCCCGTGGCTGAACACTTTAACTCCCCCTCCCACTCCGCCAAGGACATGCAGGTCCTTGGCCTTCTCCATCGCCAGACCATGGCAACACGACGCCTGGTGGGCCGTTAAAATTGATTAAGGAGAAATTAATAAGTCAGAATTCAGAGACCACCCATTTGGACTATGTGCCAAATTTTACAGAATAATTAAGTAGAGCTGGAGAGTTGACTAGATAGCATTTAAAAGTATCACAGCATACATTGAAACAGGAATCTGGTAAGAAATAGTAAATTCACAGTTTTGCCATTGGGGATAAGATATTGGTGTTACTTCCAGTAACAGATGAGCCTTTAAAAGCAAGGTTTAGTGGACCTTATCCAATCAAGAAGAAATTGAGTGAGGTGAACTACCTGACAAAGACTCCAAACAGGAAGAAATCTCACAGAGTGTGTCATGTGAATATGCTCAAAAAGTATTTTGATAAGGAAGGAAAGCAAGAGGAGAAGGTGTTAATGATTGCAGCACAGAAGGAAGAACCAAGTTCAGAGGATTTTGAATTGGACATTTCTCAAATCAAACTGGACAATGAGGATGTTGAGAAAAATTGGGATAAATTATTGAGTTACCTTCCATAAGGAAATCAAAATGATCTGAAAGAGTTATTACTATCAAATGGGGAGATATGTGGAAATAAAGTGGGAAGTACTAACCTAATTGTGCATGATGTAGATATAGGAGATGCTGTTCCAATTAAGCAACATCCTTATAGGCATAACCCTCGAAGTCTGGAACAGGTTCGGAAGGAGAGAGAGCACATGCTCCAAGATGGCATAATCGAAGTGAGTTACAGTGACTGGAGCTCACCTATAGTCATGGTTCCAAAGTCAGATGGAACCCAATGATTATGTGTGGACTATCGCAAAGTCAACACAGTTACCAAGACTGTTGCATATCCAATTCCACGGTGGGAGGACTGTGTCAACAAAGTGGGACAAACAACTTACATTTCTAAGTTGGAATGGCTCAGAGGTTACAAGCAAATACCTCTGTCAGAGAGAGCAAACGCAATTTCAGCTTTCATAATGCCAAATGGACTATATCAGTTCAAAGTCATGCCATTTGGTATGAAAAACGCTCCAGCCACATTTCTTGCCGGGTTACCAATTGTGTGCTGCACATTGTCGACCTGGTGATTTTTAGTCACTCATAGAAAGAACATTTACAGCAAGTATCAAACTTGTTTGATCGACTTCGAAAGGCAGGCTTGGTGGCAAACCTTGCTAAAAATTCATTTGTCAAAGCCCAAGTGACCTTCCTCGGCTATGTTACTGGACATGGGCAAATGGCCCCACGGGATGCAAAAACAAAAGTAATTGGAGAATTTCCCACATCATCGCTAAAAAAGCAGTACTACGGTTCCTGGGGTTGAGTGGAATTTTTTTTAGATTAGATTCCCTACAGTGTGGAAACAGGCCCTTCGGCCCAGCAAGTCCACACCGACCCTCCGAAGAGTAACCCACCCACACCCTTTTCCCTCTGACTAATGCACCTCACACTATGGACAATCTAACATGATCAATTCACCTGATCTGCACATCTTTGGACTGTGGGAGGAAATTGGAGTACCCGGAGGAAACCCACACAGACACAGGGAGAATATGCAAACTCCACACAGACAGTCGCCCGAGGCTAGAATCAAACTTGGGACCTGGTGCTGTGAGGGAGCAGTGCTAACCACTGAGCCTCCATGCCGAAGGCTTGTGCATTTGTCGAACTGTTGAAAAAGGGCAAGAACTTTCAGTGGACAGCAGACTGTCAATAGGCATTTGACAGCTTAAAAACTGTGTTAACTACTGCCCCAGTATTAGCCACACCAGCTTACACGGTGCCTTTCAAGGTGGCTATCAACACCAGCGATATCGGTGCGGTGCTCCTGCAGGAGGATGATGAGGGAATAGAAAGATCCATCGGGTATTTTTCCAGAAAGTTGAATGTTCGCCAACAGAAATATTTAATGGTGGAGAAAGAGAATGTAAGCTTGGTGTTGGCATTTCAAGTGCTGGCAATGCATCTGAGACAATTGGATACATTTATCGTATCCCAATAACATTTGTGGAAAAGTTTTAAGGACAAAAATGCCGGACTGTTTAGATGGAGCTTGTCATTGCAGCCATTCAATTTGACAATTGTGCATGCAACAGGTCGCAAAAATGTGATTGCCAATACGTTATCGAGACTCGAATGAGATATGGAGGTTTTCTGTGGTGGGTGTACCGTGGCCTAAATTTGCATGTGGTTGTGCATGTTTGCATGTTAATAGTATAGTATAGACAACTAACCAGTTTGTTTTGAAGGATTTAAAAAATGAAGCCATCTTATGATATTGATAGTTCATTTTTTAAGGGGGGAGGTGTCAGAAAGCTGGTTCCTGTTTTTCTAAAAGCTGTTCCTTTTCTCAAGGATACTATGTCCTTGGTTTTTTTTCAGAGGGATCATGTACGTTCACAGTGCTGATTAGACTGGTTTGGTACTGAGATTAAAGGGTATTGAGAGACCTTTTTGTGTATATGTAAACAGATGAGACTTCAGCCCAAAGTGGTCATGTTTTAGAAGTGACCTGAAAGGGGAGTGGTCAGCTCTCTAGCTGAGCAGTTCAGTCCAGAACTAGCTGGGAGTCCAGTAGTGGACTGTGTGAACAAGCTCTTTCTCTTTCTGGCCTTCTAACTTCAACCTGTAAGCATCTGATTTTTTTAAAACTGTGTTTTAAGTGGGTTTGCTTATTAGGACTGTTGTATATACAGTATTTAGAACAGCATAATTAAGTCTAGTTTGAATAGACTGAGTTCTGTAGGGATTCTTTATTCTGTTCTTTGTGTTTCATTGTGTCATTTTGTGAATAAATTTCTGTCTGTTTTAAAACCTAGTCAACCTAGCTAGCTTACTCCGATAATACTCACTGTACACTTACTGAAACAAATTGTAAAGTTATGGTCTGGGCTGCCTGCTTAAGAATGTTTTGAGTGGTCTGGCCTAGTCCATAACAGAATCATCTCACAGTGTATCAACATTTGCGGGTGACACTTAGATGAGTGGTAGAGCAAGGTGTGTAGAGGACAATGAACTTTGCAAAGGGACATAGATAGTTTAAGCGAGTGAACACAGGTCTGGTAGACGATGTACAATGTTAATAAATGTGAAGTCATCCATTTCAGTAGGAATAACAGTAAAAGGACTACTATATGAATGATAAAAATTTGCCACATGCTGGGTGTCCTTGTGCATAAATACAGAAGGTTGATCTACAGGTGCAAAATTGAGACAAATGGAATTTTGTCTTTCAGTGCTGAAGGGATTGTGTTTAAAAGCAGGGAGGTTATGTTGCAGCTGTATATGGTGCTGGTGAGGCTATACTTGAAGTACTGCATGCAGTTTTAGTATGCTTACTTGTGAAAGGATGGACGGGCACTAGAGGGGGAACAGAGGAGGTTCACGAAGTTGATTCTGGAGTTGAGCGGGTTGGCTTATGAGGACAGACTGAGTAGATTGGGATTAAATTCACTGGAATTTAGAAGAATGAAGAGGGGAGAATCTTATTGGAACATACAAATTATGTAGGGAATAAAAGTAGAGAGGATGTTTCCACTGGCGGGTGAACCTAGGACAAGAAGGGATTGCCTCAAATTTAGGGGAAGCAGATTTAGGACTGAATTGAGAAGGAACATCCCCAAGAGGGTTGTCAATCTATGAAATTCCCTGCTCAGTGGAGTAGTGAGACTTCCTCACTAAATAATTTTAAAGCTAAGTTAGATAATTTTTTGAACAGTAAAAGAATTAAGGGTTATGGTGAGAGGGTGGGTAATGGAGCTGAGGGCACAAGAAGATCAACCATGGTTTTAATGAGTGGGGAAGCAGGCTCGAAGGGCCAGATAGCCTACTTTTGCTCTAAGTTCTTAAATTCTTAACTACTCATTGCAGCAGACAATACTAGAGAACCCATTAGCAGATTTGTCAATTAATACATCTGTTTGACTGATCCATTTCAAAGTTGAATTTCAAGGATGGACAGCATTAAAAATGTGTAAAGAAAATTCTTGCAGCTGCAGATCCTAATGTAGGTAATGTATCATTGTCATTTTAGTGTTATGCTTTAATATGTATGAACACATCTTCACATGTCACACTTGTATTTATTCTACAGTTAATAAATTGCTTTAAAAAGCAAGCAAAATAAGCAATTCAACACATCAAGACATCTAAAATACATTACACAATACTTTTGAGAACAGCAGGGAAATCTAAAATGTTCTGTTTTTTTTGATAGCTTTTAACTGAGTGATGGAGTGGTAGTTGGGAATATCATGAAGATTTCACAAGGGGACCATATGGCTTGTTACACCCACTCTACTATCTATATGATCACCCTGGGCTTCACCTCCACTTTCCTGACTCATATCCATTGAATCCCTGAAAGAACAAAATCCCTCTATCCTGCCTTAAATATATTCAACAGGGTATCGACAAACCTTTGTGGACAGATTCCAAAGATTCATAACTGTTTCAGTGGAAAACTCTTGCCTCATCTCATTGCTAAATTACCTGCTACTATGACACTGGACCACATGTTTCAGATTTCCTAGTCAAAGAAACCTTTCAGAATCTTGCATGTCATGATGAGGTCATCTCTCATTCTCCTAAGCTCCGCCTTGATAGCCCCATGTGTTGTGGGGTGTACAAAGCAGGGAACTGCGAATAACAGAGCAATTTCCTAATTATATGCCTTTATTCACTTTGATGTTAAAATAGGTTTCTTTGATGATCAAATTAAATTCTCTCAACAGTAAGACAATTAAGACCATAACTATGGATAGTTCTTGAGTAGTTAAGGTGTAAACTTTAGACCTTGGTAAATCTGATGGAGCATTTGTTTTTAATCGCTGGCTGTTAATAAAACCTCATATTTTCCAAATCTTTTAAAGTTGATAGATTTCAAATTTCTACAATTAAGTTGGTTTTGTCATGTTGAATGTAACGTAAAAATTTTTAAAAATACTGTGGATACAGGAAATCAGAAATATAAAACAGAAGTACTTGGCAAATCAGGAATATATTTGGGAAGAAACACAGTAAACATTTTAAATTGTTACTTTCTCTCAGATCCAAAACACTATCTCAGTTTCTCTTTACAGACGCGGCCTTAAATGCTAATTCAATATGTTCTATGGAATATACTGCATTTATGGTTTCATACTCTCTCTAATCTGCCTTATACCAGCTAGTGTAAATAACAGTCGAAAGGACCAACAGTTGAATTCATTTATTATATAAAATTCCTGAATCTTCATTTATCAGGAGTGAAGAACCTGTCTGCAACTGCTGCACTTCAGTTTCTAATGTGAAATTTAGTTGGGAAAGTTAGCTTTGTTGGGTTATAAAACATTTTTACTTTGTATATTTATGGTCATTCCAAATTGGCATGTCACAAAATTGATTATTCACTCAATAAAAGTTCAATTATTTCACATCTGTTCTGTTTTTAACATTAAATATTTGCCCTTTACAAGCTCTTCCCTCAATAGTTGCAATTCAATTATAAAATTTTCAAACTCTTTTCAGTCAAAAGCAACTGTAGACATTTTTCAACCAATCAGGTTTCTTTATTGAATAATAGTCATCGCGTTTACAGCATTGAAAGAAATCCTTCGTCCCATCATGTCTGCACTGCTCATCAAACATCCATCCATTCTAATCCATTTTCCAGCACCTGGTGTTTCAATGCTGATCTAAATAATTAGCATCTTGAAGATTTTCCACCTCTGCCACCCGTCCAAGTCAAACGTTCCAGACACCGATAACCATCCGGGTGAGAAACTAATCCTAAATACCCTCTAAGCCTTCTGCTCCTTACCTTAAAGCTCATGCCCCCTGGTTATTGGCCCCTCCATTGAGGGAATAAGCATCTCCCTGTCTGCCTTGTCTATGCTTCTCATAACTTTGTACAGCTCAGTCAGGTTCTTCCTCAGCTCATTATGCTCCAACAAAAACAAATCCATCCAATCTAATCGCTCTTCATAGCAGAATTGCTCCAGACCTGGCAACATCCTGGTGAGTCTCTTCTGCACAAATCAGCAAAATGCAGTTTAAATATTTTAGCGTAATGTTCAGACAAGCTGGAGAATTGACCGATGAAGCTACAGATCCAGTTTTCCAACTGCCTTCCCTATCCTCAACTAACAGGACACAACACATGCATGTTAATAATGTTGTTAATGGCCTTAAAAAATGATAGCAAAATTTCACAGGTATTATACAAGATGCCTGTCACCCATGATTGAATGTACTGTGATATCACAGCAATACCATATTAACCTTATTACAGCTCCAAGCAAAGTATGGTCAAGTATAAACAGGTTAGACCAAATCATTATCCACATTATTTATTGGCTTAATTGAGTCTCGTCTTGACAGAGTCCAAAGATTTGGTGCTGAAAAACCACAGCCGGTTAGGCAGTATCCGAGGACCAGGAGAGTCGACGTTTCAAGCATGAGCTCTTCACAGGACCAGGACAACCACTAAGAGGTTCTCCTCAATTTCTCCTCTTCCCTTGACAGGAATAGTATGTGAGTTCCCACAGTAAAGGAGCTTTGCGTGCAGCACAGGTGAGGGGTACAAGTCATTTACTTACTGTGCCACAGAAAATAAAATGCAAAGCATGGAAAGGGCAAGGACAAGGAAAGTTCAAGACAACATTTCACTCTCAGGGTTTGGAAAGCTGCATGGGAATCTGTTACACATTGGATCTTCGACAAAACAAATCAGTAGAATTCAATTTAAGTATCTTAGTCTTACCATTTGTTACAATAAATAGAAGAATAATAGGTTCATGTTGAAATTAAAATCATGGTGTCGCATTAGCAACGAACACTTGAGTGTGTATCTACAATGGCCCTCTATCTATTATTATAACAAAAACATTAAACTGCTTAAAGTAAAACCCATTGATTTGCAAATGCCAAAGAGTCTGACAGAGCACTGATTATGGATCAATGCCATACTTATTAACTGGGCACACTTTCAAACAATTTGATTGCTTAAATGATCAACGTGTGAGAACAGGAAACCTGTGAGTAAATGGGAACATCCTTCATTCAATTGTTCAAACAACTGACTTGCTATTAAGAGCATCATCTTTGTCAACAATCCTGTCTTATGGTATAATAAGTGAAGACACATTTCAAGGATGATTTTGCCAATCTCATAAATCTTTAGATTGCATCCCCTTTATTCTTGCTTAGAGCATACGATTGATAATTTTTACAAATTACACTTTGCAGATCACAAATATGGATCACATTTTTAGTGTCTTTACCTTCACCTCAGCAGAGATCAGCTAACTGACCAGACCAAGATTGAAATTTTAGTCTTTCCTGGTTTGTATGACTGAGTATCATAGTTCTTTCATGCACTGAGCCACTGAAGGAAGCAACAACTTTTCATGACAATAGGTAGGTATTCTCATTTTAATGTTTTCAAACAAACGTACCCCGTCATGCTGTATAACTGCTCTAATTCACTTCCCCTACTGCAACTACTAAAGAAATCATGTTACCATGAGTAAATGGTCACTGCTGCTGCCAGCTGTTTTATTGCATTAGACTGTCTTTTGTTTCTAGAATGAGCTCACACCCCCTGTGATTCTGCAGCAGCACTGTGGAAGCAAGACTATTTGTTCTTATAATTAACTTAGGTAATCGGTTAAAAGCCTACCTTTTCTAATATAACACTCCTCTCCACTATTACACAAGGCAAATTAAACAACCTTTTATCACACAGCAGAGTATGTAATTAATTTAGTGACTAAAATATGACACTCAGTTCAGTTCTCAAGTGGCTTCTTTTCTATTCTCACAGGCGAATCGTGGGTAAATTTGGCAGATCATAAATGTAGGTGGAAATCAATGTGCTGCAAACAGAAGTCTTATCCTTCTAATACATTCAAATTAATTCCTTGCATGTTCAGAATAAATAATGGCAAACAAAATCATAGGTAGAAAACATCAAGCTTGTCTGACCCTACAAAAATGCTACAATATAAAGCTGTCAGACACTTCAGAGACCTTCATCTACAAAAAAATTGTATTTTTTAAAAAAAAACAGAAGTAACTAAATGTACTCTTGTATGGTTGCATTGCTAAAGGCCAAACTTGTTTATCCATTTGGCACATAACTAACATGATGTTAATTAACACTTGGCACATAATATGGAGAAGCTGGTGTTGAACTGGGGTGGACAAAGTTAAAAATCACACAATACCAGCTTATAGTCCAACAAGTTTATTTGGAAGCCCTAAAAATCTGTAATCTATTCTAAAAGATGAAAGACTTAATAGCAATCTAGGTTTGTTCAATATATCATTTTACTTGCATGACACTGCAATCTTTTGCTATAAATTCTGTGTCTTATGGTTCTGCTTCACAACCACCTGAAGAAGAAATAGTGCTCCGAAAGCTAGTTCTTCCAAATAAACCTGTTCGAATATAACCTGGCGCTGTGCGATTTTCAGAACTGATGGTAGCAGTGTCACTCTAAAATCATTACTACTGGAACAGTTCCCAAACTGTGCCATACACCACATTCATGCCCCTAAGAGTTGGTAGGTCAACTAGGTTTTTTTGACTTGGCTACCATTCTTTTAAAGGACCCTTGGATTATTGAATATTTCAACATTTGTGGTCATCAATATCTTTACACTATTGATGAACTCAGAGCCTACTGTGAACAATTTTCAAGACATGAACAACACTCTTTTTAATTAATCCTGTCTTTAGACAGTAAAGTGATATTAGATGAGAGGGGATGCAAATAAGTTCAGATGCGATTGTACTGTTTCAGTAAACTGCAAAATATTTAGATCATAGGCTTTTTTTGTAAATTCTTTGTCCTTTTTTTCAGGTCTACCAGTCCAACCACTATCTTGTGATCAAGCTGTTGGATCATGAGCGATGTCTTTTTTATTATCTGTGTTAGATATAGAGAAACAGAATTTCCTTCCAGTAAGCCTTGCTGCTTACAGGAAACCAATGTTGCCACGGTACAAAGCATTCCTATTGTAACTTGTGCTGAATTGTGGTTACAAAACCTATGTGTTTGCTACAGTTCAGTGGATCTGGTAAGATCCGTGGAGCGAGAAAGACTTAATAGTTCAATAAAGCAAAAAATCAACTCAGTCAAAGACTACTGGGTCAGTGTAGTCTCCTCCCGACCTCCCCAGGTACTTATATTCAGCTATTTTGATTCACTTCTTCTGACATTCAAAAATGGCAGAAGGCATGTGATACTGCTGATCCAATAGGCCCAAACAAAATTCCAGCAGTAGTATTGATGGGATGTACTCCAGAACTAGCCATATCCAGTACAACTATAACATCTACCTGCAATGTGGAAAATTATACAGCTATGGCCTGCCCATAAAAACAGGACAAATGCAACCCAGCAAATTACTGCCCATGAATCTATTCTCAATCATCAGCTAAGTGATGGAAAAGGTCATCAACACTGCTATCAAGCAACACTTGCAAAGGAATAACCTGCCGACTGAATCGACTTGCAGTCTGGCAGATCAACTTGGCTTCTAAATTCATTATAGCCTTATTGCAAACCTAGACAAAAGAGGTGAACTCCAAAAGTGAGATTGACAACCCATGACAAGGCAGCAATTAACCAAGTGTGGCATCACAGAGCCTTAGCAAAATCTGTATCAATGTGAATCATGAGGAAATCTCTCCACTGGTTGGAGTCATGCCTAGTACATAGGAAGTTGGTTGCGGTCATTTCAGTCATTTGAGCTTGACCTTCCCTCCATCATATGCTCAGAAATAGGGATATTTACTGATGATTGTACAATGTTCAGCATCATTTGTGACTCCTCAGATAATAATGCAGTCTATATCCGTGTGCCGCAAGATCCAAACAACATCCAACGTGGGCTGCTGAAAGGAAAATAACCATTGCACTATGCAACTGCCAGACAAGAGAGAATCTAACCGTTGCCCCTTAGTTAGTACCATTTCTTAATCCTCTACTACAAACATTCTGGGGTTACCAGGAACCAGAAACCAGAACAAGATCAGCCATGTAAATGTGATTACAACAGCGAGTCAGGCTAGGAATTTTGTGACAAGTAATTTGCATTCTGTGATCTGTACCTGCCTATCATTGAACATTGAACATAGAAAAATACAGCACAGAACAAGCCCTTTGGCCCACGATGTTGTGCTGAGGGTTAATCCTAATGTAAAATATAGTAACTTAACCTACGCACCCCTCAATTCACTGCTATCCATGTGCATGTCTAGTAGTCACTTAAATGTCCCTAATGACTCTGCTTCCACCACCACAGCTGGCAATGCATTCACAACTCTCTGCGTAAAGTACCTACCTCTGACGTCTCCTTTATACCTTCCTCCTAATATCTTCAAACTATGGCTCCTCATACTAGTCAATCCTGCCCTGGGCTATTGACTCTATCTATTTCACTCATTATTTTGTATATCTCGATCAGGTCTCCTCTCTTCCTCCTTCACTCCAGAGAGAAAAGTCCGAGCTTATTCAACCTTTCTTCATAAGGCAAGCCCTCCAGTCCAAGCAGCATCCTGGTAAACCTTCTTTGCACTCTCTCCAAAGCGTCTGTATCTTTCCTATAGTAGGGCAACCCGAACTGGACTTGTAGAGCTGCAACCTGCAGTAGCCCTTTATACTATCAACAACACCTCCAACCTTTGTGTCATCTGCAAATTTACTAACCCATCCCTCAACCTCCTCATCCAAGTCATTTATAAAAATTACAAAGAGGCCCAAGAACTGAGCCCTGCGGGACCCCACTCAACACTGACCTACAGGCAGAATACTTTCCACCTACAACCACTCTCTGTCTTCTGTCAGCCAACCAATTCTGAATCCAGACAACCAAATCTCCCTGTATCCCATACTTCCTGACTTTATGAATGAGCCTACCATGGGGAACCTTACCAAATGCCTTGCTGAAATCCACATACACTACATCCACTGCTGGACCGTCGTCGACCTGTCTTGACACCTCCTCAATGAACTCAATAAGATTTGTGAGGCATGACCTGCCCCTCACAAAGCCATGCTGACTGCCTTTAATCACACTATGCTTTGCCAAATAGTCATAAGTTCTATCCCTCAGAATTCTTTCCAAAACTTTGCCGACCACAGACGTAAGACTGACCGGTCTGTAATTACCAGGGATTTCCCTATTACCCTTCTTGAAAAGAGGAACAACATCCATCTAGGAGGCATAACTTAATGATGAAATAGAATAGTCCCTCTTCTCTGGGTTAATACTGCTCCAACACTCGAGAACCTTGACATCAGCCAGGAGAAATCAGCCCAACTGATTGACACCCCATTCTATTCACAAGTCAACATTCACTCCCTTCACTCTCAATGTACAATGGTAGCAGTGTGTACCATGTGCAAGATGTACTGCAGTAAATTACCAAGGGCTCTCAGACAGCACCCTTCAAATCTATGACCACTATCATCTAGAAGGAAAAGAAGAATAGATACAGGAACATCATTACTTGCAAGTTCCTCTTCAAGCCACACATCATTATGGCTTGGAACTATATCACAGCTCCATCCCTGTTTTTTTTAGGTCACAATCCTAGAACTCCCTCCCTAATAAAACTGTGGGAATACTTGCACCACATGGACCATAGTGGTTCTTAAAGGCAAGTTACCACCATCTTGTCAAAGGCAAATAGGACAGCCGGTGATGCCCATATACCATGAAGGAAAGAAAACTGTAGTATTTGGAATTGATCTGCAATTGGTAAACACTCTCCTACATAGACTTCCAATTCTCAAACCACATTACCATTTTAAGGTTTTGTTACGCAAAACCAATAACTTGCTACGACTATCAGCTGCCACAGATTTTGAGCTAAGGGGCAGGTCAGCAAATAGTTACTGAACATTTTTTCATGAGATTTAAACAGCATTAAGTTTTACATTTAGAAGCAATAGTCAGCACTACAGTTCAGTCATCAAATTAAGAAATTTACAATTTTAACAGTCAGATAAACAATACCACAGCAAAATAGGTTAATGTCCATATATAATTTACTGATTTGTGCTTTGAGACTACATTCTTTTATTTTGGAGACAATTTGCTTTTTATTGCTGCAAGACCATTTAGAAAGTGAAATACCAATAGTAACAACAGCCAGAATCTTTTGCTTCTGTTCATGGTACATTTGAGCAGGGGATATTTAATAAGATGGATATTTCTTATTAAGACTATGGTCTGAAGGCAGACAGAAAGAAGGTCATTTCACACACCAGCTGAGGGCTTTAGTAAGTATTTGCCCAGCAAGAACAGGGGACTCCAGAAAGTACAAATAGCAAATCCATCTGAGTTGACTTGATCAATGCCTGATCAAGTGACGTGGCATTCTGAAGGAGAAACAGTTCAAAGGTGTGCATTAGCCATGGTGAATGCAGGGTTATGGGGATAGAGTGGGGGACAGGGTCTTCATAGAATACTCTTCATAGGGGTGGTGCTGTCTCAATGGACTGAATGGCAACTTTTGGCACTGTAGGCATTCTATACCCACTAAAACCTGGGATTTCCTCCTCCTGACATTGCTTATCTCGGCTTAGGGATCAGATGATAATCCTGGACCTTGGACGTATCTGAAAACAGCTACAAGTCTCTGTATCCCAGGTGGCGCTATCATTCATTACTGCCACTGTCCTCTGATTGGTTGGCAGCTCTCACTGGGCAGGACTTTACCCATCGGGTTCTTGATGTCAGGGAGTCCCAGCTGTTAACCAACCAAATTGAACGATGCATGGCTGACTTCCCAAAAAGGGTCAATGTAGGGATCTTGCTGGATTTCTGATAGGGGGCCAGTAATTTCCGTGAGTCAAAAAAATCTTCCATATTCTCCGCTGCCTGCAACACATTATCGATGAGGATGAGTACTTCACCAAGACCTTCCCTACACCTCCACTTCTCACCTTTAAACAACCACCAAACCTTAAACAGGCCATTGTTCGCAGCAAAACTGCCCAGCTTTCAAGATAACATTGACCACAATGCAGTACAACCCTGTCATGGCAACTACTGTAAGAATGTTGACACGGATACCACCACAACATGTTGGGACACCACACATTATATACGGGGCAGGTACTCATGTGATTCAGACAACATTGTCTATCTCATATGCTGCAGGCAGGGATGCCCCGAGACATATTACATTGGCAAGAACAAGCAGACACTACAACAATAGATGAATGGACAACAAGACAAGGAGAAAGTGAAGACTGCAGATGCTGTAGATCAAAGTCAAATTAGAGTGGTGCTGGAAAAGCACAGCAGGTCAGGCAGCATCCGAGGAGCAGGAAAATCAACATTTCGAGCAAAAGCCCTTCATCTTTCCTGATGAAGGGCTTTTGCCTGAAACATCGATTTTCTTTCTCCTCGATGTTGCCTGATCTGCTGTGTTTTTCCAGCACCACTTTGATCACTAGACAGGGGTGTTCCTTCCCAGTCGAAGCATACTTCAGCAGTCAGAGACATTCAGGCTCAGGTCTTCGCATGACCATCCTCCAAGATGAACTTTGGTAGAGGCAATAAAGCAAAGTGGCCGAGCAGAGGCTGATAGCCAAGTTCAGTACTCATGAGGTTGGCCTCAACCGGGACTGTGGGTTCATGTCACACTACAGATGATCCCACTACACTATACCCTCTCTCTCACACACACACTCACATGCTCACACCCATGTGGACACCCTCTCACACACAGACACTCCTTGCACACACACACGCCCACACACTCTCTCACAGGCGTATGCAGAATCACACTTACATACGCACTTGACCAAGCTTGTTCACACACAAACGCACTCTCTCACCTACACTCACGCTCACATGCACACACTCACATGCACACATTCACTCTCTCTCTGTCTCTCATTTTTGCACACACACATAGAAGTCTATGGGGTGAATTTGTATTTTGCTCATAAAGCGCACAATCTGCAGGCAGACAATCCATGTAATATTCTGTAAATTCCAGTTTGGAAATCGAACCAGTCTGACTCAACTAGGGATACAGACAGACTCTAACTTCATACCTTTAACACATTGTCTGAGCTGAGATGTCACTTTTTTTTATAAAATATTAAGCTATCTTGGTAATGTGCCTTAAAAGGAGTTCTGGGATTTACGTATTAATTGACCAAAACCTGCAACCCATTCTGAAGGATGAAAGACTTAACAGCAATCTAGGTTTGTTCAATATCTCACTTTACTTGCATGACACTGTAATTTTTTGCTATAAATTCTGTGTCTTATGGTCCTGCTCCACAACTACCTGAGGAAGGAGCAGCACTCAGGAAGCTAGTGCTTCCAAATAAACCTGCTGGACTATAACCTGGTGCTGTGTGATTTTTAACTTGATCCTCAGGATGTCAGACTGAGATGACATTACTGAGCTATTTGCTTTCTTCAGGCTGCTGTGCACAGGACTCTCCTGTGCACCTTCTGGAAGAAGAAACACAAACATACCTCAACATGTTCTCTATTGAGGACCCTGGACCAGAAGATTACCTTGGATGCCTCCAAGGCAAACAGCGAGGCTTGCTGGCTCTTCAGGAGATCCCCCATGACATCGGCCCCATCATCTGCAGATGTAGATTCTGCATGCTTTTCTGGAGTTGGAACAGCTTTCCCATTTCTCTCTCTCTCACCATCTGAACACCTTTGATGATGAAGAACCTCTTGATATTGCTCTTGTCTCATCAGTGCAATCCCTTTTGTGCTCCTCAAGTGGTTTGGGGTCAATAGTTTCACATTCAACGTCTATGTTCCCTTGACTCTAGGTGACAGTTGGCGGCGTTCAGGGAAGAACACTGGCTTGATGTTGGTGGATTTGATCGAGAACATGCAGGATGTAAACACAAAATCTATCCTGGAGCAGATAGACCTGTCTACACTGTGCCCTGTCTGCAGGGGTGCTGCAGACATTGTGCAACTTGGTAACTTTTAAGTGTTTCCATCAGGATGTGGTGTCCAGTTTGCTGCAGGATGGCCAGCTGCTCAATCTTCATTGACATGTTAATTAGTCTCAGGGTTTCTGTTGTAATGAAGTACTGTACCTTTAAGAGAGAGTGAAATCTGTTTTGCACTGGAAACTTGCAGACAACTGCCATGTGATTGACTAGCAATCTCAGAGTGCCCTGGAAAATTCAAAACATGTAACATTTGGCTGTAAACTAGATAACTCAGTTGTTTTGACCAATATTTGAATCTAACCAGTTTAAATTATGTCCCAGGATACTAAAACCCAATCAGGTTTGAATTTATTGTTTTTGACAACATCAAACCAACAAGACAATCGATGTTTGGGGTATAAAAGAAGCCGGTATTTTGAGAATTAGCCAGAAAGAGCGACTAACTGACATTGCCAGAGTAACTGTGAGCAAAACACTCTCTATCAAAGGTACCTTATTCATATGAAACATCTTTGCAGCAAAAGACTGAAGACGACTCAGGGAGATCCAAAGACAGAGAAAGGAGGACACTGGAAACGACCACAGCTGTCTGGTTTTAAAAATTAAGCTGATGTAATTTTGATATGGGTGGTTATTGGAACAGTATATAGTGATAGATTTGGCGGTAGATAGCAAACCTTTAAGAGAAAGGAGGCTTAGAACTTTAAATAGTTGTTGTTTAATGTTCACCTTTAGAGTTAAGGGATAAATTGATATTCTTTCCTTTAAATAGTGGAAATTGGGAAATTTCTGTAACTCATACTTTAACAGATTATGAGGCGAGGTGAGCTTTTCTGAGTGTTTGGTTTAATTAGTAGCGGGGTTCACCGTTGTGTCGTAACATTGTACATCACGTCTGCTACAAGGAGCTGCCCACCCATCACCTCCTTTACTTAGGACATGGTGAAGTTGCCCCTCGCAGCAGAATATCAACACAGGGAACTCTTCAAAAAAGGCAGCATGAGATGCTTTATTCCTGCAAACACAGACTCTGCAACACAATTCTCCCTTTTCATTAATTTCTACTGAAACCCAGTGACCCCACTGAATAATAATACTTGAGAATAAAATTCAATTACTCAGTCACTATGTAAATTTGACAATGCATGTCTACCAAAAATAAACCCAAAGATAATCTGTAGATGTGGCCCTCATCTCTGATGTTATTATAACATTACTGATGCTATTTTATTGCGAGCCTTGTCAGAGCAGCAGCTCACAGGCAGCCAATTGACATTGGAACATTTTCAGAAGATCATACTGACTTGTAAATGCATTAGTAGCCAATGGCAGTTTTAGATACAAATGTAAAAATTGATGCTATATAAGCCGCCTATAATTTTGCAGATTAATGTGATTTTAACTAGTACAGGTCAAAGAGTTAACGGTCCAACCAATAAACATCACTGGTTGATTTAGTATATTCACAAAGGAATGTACTGTACCCAATGGAATTTTACACAACCTGAAATCTTATAAAGATGCTGCCAGTGTCTCAAAAACACTTTATTTCACTCCCAACTTATCATTTTCTGATGCATAACAGCACTGACAGAGTGCTGAAGGTGATTTTGCACTTACAATTGTATGCACCTTACCCATTGCACTTTATCTGCTACTAATTAAACAAAACGTGTGCTTTCTTCAGATTCACATTTGCTTTCTTTGGAAAGGTTTAACTCAGATCTTCATTGTAAATATTGTTAACAATTCCTGTTGCTGAGAAATTTGAACCTTTCCAACTCAATGTCTCCACAACAGCAATAAGCAGCTTGGCTCTGCCAACTTTACGTCATAACCTGGTAAAACTGAGCTTGTTTGGAGTTTTAGTTCTAATCTCTGTGGTTGGAGTTCTCCTCTCACTAACATTACATCAAGACATCGATATCAAGCAAGGCAGGGTCAGTAACCATGACAAAGGTTCCCTATGTTGCAGAGTAACTATACAGTATAGTTTCACATGTCTTCACCAACGTCTTAGACGATGTTACATATTTTTCCCACCCTCGGATGAAAAATCTGTCCTCATATCCCCTAAAACCACAAATGCCTTATGTTAAACATATGCCCTCTGGTCTTTGATACAGCTGCCATAGGGAAAGGATTCTCACAGTCTACCCTATCTATGCCTCTCAATGTTATATACCTCCAACAGATTCCCCCTTGAGTCTCTCCTACACCAGGCAAAACAAACCCAATCTGTCCAGTCTCTCCTCATAACTGGTACTTATCATCCCAGGCAATAACCTGGTGAATCTCTCTGCACCCTCTCCAGTCTAGTCTCCAGTCCAGAGACTAGGACCCATGGACACAGCCTTAGAATTAGAGGGGGTCATTTCAGAACAGAAATGCGGAGACATTTCTTCAGCCAGAGAATGGTGGGCCTGTGGAATTCATTGCCACGGAGTGCAGTGGAAGCCGGGACGCTAAATGTCTTCAAGGCCGAGATTGATAGATTCTTGTTGTCTAGAGGAATTAAGGGCTACGGGGAGAACGCTGGTAAGTGGAGCTGAAATGCGCATCAGCCATGGCGGAGTGGACTCGATGGGCCGAATGGCCTTACTTCCACTCCTATGTCTTATGGTCTTATGGTCTTATGTCCTTCTGATATTGTGGTGACCAGAACTGCACAAAGTATTCCATTTGTAGCCTATCCAAAGTTCTGTCAATTTACAACAAGACTTCCTTACTCCTATATTCTACGCTCCAGTTAAGGAAGGCAAGTATCCTGCATGCCTTCTTCACCATCCTATCTAGGCGAAAGTGAGGACTGCAGATTCTAGAGATCAGAGACAAGATTAGAGTGGTGCAGGAAAAGCACAGCAGGTCAGGCAGCATCTGAGGAGCAGGAAAATCAATATTTCCTGCCCAAAAATGTTGATTTTCCTGCTCCTCGGATGCTACCTGACCTGCTGTGCTTTTCCAGCACCACTCTAATCTCACCATCCTATCTACCTATGCTGACACCTTCAGGGATCTATGGATTTGTACACCAAGATTCCTTTGTTCCTCAGTACTTCGTAGGGAGCTACCATTTACTTTCTAAAATGCCTTACCTTACACTTATCAGCGTTAAATACCATCTGCAATTGCTCTTCCCAATTTTTTTTAGCTGATCAATATCAGACTGTAATCTAAGACTATCCTTCTCACCATCAAGAACACCACCAATTTTCATGTCATTTGCAAACTTACTAATTATATCCACTACATTGATATCCAAGTTGTTAATGTACCTAACAAACAGCAAGCATCCTAGCACCGATCCCTCTGGTCCAACACTGTTCTCAGGCTTCCAATCATAAAAGCAAACCTCCATCATTATCCTTTGACTTCTATTTGCAAGCCAATTTTGGATCTAGTTTGCCAACTTACCTTGGATCCCTTTCGAACAGCCTTCATGTGGAACATCATCGAAGTCCATGTAAACCAACTGAACCAACTACCCTCATCAATATATTTAGTCAGCTTTTCAAAAAAAAATTCAATTAATCAGACAATATCTCCCTCCAATAAATCCATGCTGAATATCCCTGATCATTCCTACTTTTCCAAGTATTGATTAATCCTGTCCTTCACAACTTTTTTTCATTCATTTCCCTACCACTGATGTCAAACTAATTGATCTGTAGTTACCTGGCCTATCCCTGTTGCCCTTCTTGAATAAAGGGACCACATTGTCTATCTTCCAATCCTGTGGCACTTCAACCATGGCCTGTAAAGTACGATCTTCAATAGGGCCCCAGCAATCTGCCCACTTGCTTTCCACTATAGACTAGGATATGTCTCATCCAGTCCTGGGGATTTTTGCACCTTTCTGCCCCTTAGAACATTTAATACCTCAGCTTTATTAATTTTAATCTCTAGGATGTCATAACCCCAGATGATTTTTTCAGTTGAAAAATATTTATTTAACACCTCACCCACATCCTCTGGTTCCATGCATAGTTTGTACCTTTCATCCCAATTATTCCCTGTAATCTGCTTGCTCTTAGCACCCACCCTACTCACATAGAAAATCCCGACAGTGTGGAAACAGGCCATTTGGTCCAACAAATGTACACCAACCCTCCAAAGAGTAATCCACCCAGAACCATTCCCCTACCCTACTACTCCACATTTACCTAACTAATGAATCTAACATACATTTTCTTTAATGTTATGGGCAATTTAGCATGGACAATTCACCCAAACTGCATTTTGTTTTGGATTGAGAGGAAACTGGAGCACCCGAAGGAAATGCCACAGACATGGGGAGAATGTGCAAATTCCACACAGTCACCCAACTTGGAATCGACCCTGGGTCCCTGGAGATGTGAGGCAGCAGTGCTAACCACTGAGCCACCGTGATGCGAGTCTCCCGTATTTTTAAAGCTCTATATCTATCACATGCTTACTTCTTTTTCTTTATTAGCTTTTTGATATCCCTTGACATCCAGGGCTGCCTGGGCTTGCTGCCTTTGCCCTTCACTCTTAGAGGAACATGCTGGCCCTGAAGTGTCACTCCACTACTTTTACAAGACTTCCACTTCCTATTTACTTGAAAGTAGCTGCTCCCATCTATGTTTGGATCCTGTCCTATGAGACTGAAATTGGCCTTCTCCCAATTTTGATGCTTTTGCACTATCCACATCCTTTTTCATAAAGGCTTTGAAATTTACAGAGTTGTGGTCACTATTCCCAAAATGTTCATTCACTGACACTTCAACCACTTAACCAGCTTCATTCCCTCAGATTAGGTCTAGTATTGCCTCATCTCTAGTTGAATTATTTACAGACTGCCACAAAATGCGCTCTTGGATGCATTGTTAAAAAATCCACCCCATCTAACCCTTTCATATAAAGGTTAATGTTAGCAAAGTTGAAATCCCTTCATATTATAACTCTATTCCTCTCACACCTCTCTGTGATTTGTTTGTATATATGTTCATTTGTTTCTCTCTGACCATTGGAAGCCCTGCATTATAATCCCAGCAATGTTATTGCCTTTTATTTATTTCTGAACTCTACCCAGATGACCTCATTTGAAGAGCCTGCCAAGACACCCCTCATCATTACTGGAGTGATGACCTCCTTTATCAATAATACAAAGCCCTCACCTCTCTTACATTTCACCCTCATCATGCCCGAAACTGCTATACCTTGGAATGTTAAGCTGCCTGTCCTGTCCTTCCTTCAACTGTGTCTCTCTGATTGCAACCATATCATATTTATGTGTTGATAAATGCTCTAAATACACCCGCCTTAACACTAAAATCAATGTAATTTAGCTTTCTCGTCCTCCCATGTGCTTTATCATGCCCATGTCTTCACGATTTTCTCAACTGTCCCAGTATTCCGTTTTTATCTGATTGAACTGTGCTCTCAACTTTGCATGTACTTTGTCCCACATGTCCCTGATAAATTAATTAAAAACCTCCCCAACAGCATGAGCAAACTTCCCTGCAGAGGTGCTGGACCCATTCCATTTGGATACAATCTGTCAAGCCTGTACAAGCCTAACATATTGCAGAATTGTCCTAAGCTAGTGACACATTTTTCTAAAGTATCCTCCTATTCCTATGTTCACTAGCTTGTGAAACTGAACGAATGGATTACAGCCTTACTAGTCCTCCATTTGAATCTATTATCTAACTCTCTAAATTTTTATTGCAGAACCTCATTTCTTTTTTTACCCATGTCATTGCTGTTCATCCTCCCTTTCAGAATGCCCTGCAGCTACTCTGAGACATCTTTGAACGTGGCACCAGGGAGGCAACACATCACTCAAGAATCTTGTTTACAACTACAGAATCGGCCTGTCAGTTCTCTTTACAATCAAGTCCCCTATTACTAAAGCTTTCCCAGTGATTTTTGTTTCTTCCCTGCTATGTAGCAAAGCCATCCATGGTGCCAGAAACTTGGCTGTTGCTGCTTATCCTCAAGAGGCTAACCACCCCTTAGCAGTATTCAAAATGGTATATCTGTTTGAGAAGAAAGGACACAGGGAACTCCTGCTCTATCTGCCCATGCCTAATAATCTTCTTGGTGGTTTCTCAACACTTCTATGCCTGTGTAGCCCTTATGTGACCAGCTCACTAAATGTTCTCAGCATCATGGACACGTCTTTATGTGTCCATCCACAATTCCAGCCACTCCACATGGTCAATCAGGGGCTACAAAGCAACACACTTCTTGCATACTTGGATCACCATGGACACTGGAAGCATCACTGATTTTTCATATATTGCAGGAGGAGCGATCCATGGGACTGAGTTCTCCTGCGATGTAATTCTTAAGAATTACAAACAACAAACTAGGAACAAATCAATTAACCTTGCCTTCTAGTCACCAAACCAGATTTCTCTCTCTCCCTCTCTCTCTCTCTAACAAACTACAAAAATAAGGGCTTTGTATTCTGCTTCCCTCCTGGTACTACTCTGTCAGCTTCTAAAGCTGGTTCCTAAGCAGCCAATCATCTCACCCTGTGATGTCATGTCGATTGTTTTGCCCTGTTCAGAATGGATTTTTAAAAAATTATCACTGAACTATCCAAATTCTCTCCCACAGGCTCCACACCAAGGCTCCGATTCAATTTCTGTTATTGCTTCTAATGCTCCATGCTGATATGAGATGTTTAAGTCGAGGGACAATCCGGTAAAGATTTTTAAATCTGACGTCTGAAATCATCACTTTTCTTAAATCAAGAAATAAAGTGTAAGACAATGTGTCGCTGCTCAACTTTGGGTTCTTCACAGACATACTGTCAAAATTAAACAAACTGAACTGTAGTGAAAGGACAGAAACGTAGTACATACGATCATTTCTTCAAATGTATTTAAATTGAAATTGTTTTGTGAAATTTCCAACTACAATAAAAACACTGCAACACTTTAAGTCTGGAGAAAATATTAGAAAAAAAATTAAAGGCACACACACCCAAGAACCCCACTGTCATGTGGCTGACCACTTCAACTCTCGCTCCCACTCAACCAAGGACATGCAAGTCCGGGGCCTCCTCCACCACCAAACGCAAGCCACCCAACGCCTCAAGGAAGGACACTTCATCTGCCACTTTGGGATCTTCCAACCACACGGCATCACTGTCGATTTCACCAGTTTCCTCATCTCCCCTCTCTGCACCTTATCCCAGATCCAAATCTCCAACTCAGCACTGGCCTCTTGAACTGTCCTACCAGTCCATCTTAATTCCCACCTATCCGCTCCACTCTCCACTTTGACCTATCACATCATGTCCCACCTTCATGTACCTATCACCTTCCAAGCTATCTTCACCCCAGCCCCACCCCTTCTATTTATCTCTCAGCCCCCTTGGCACCCACCTACACCTTCCTGATGAAGGGCTTATGCCCGAAACATTGACTTTCTTGCTCCTCAGATTCTGAGAGTGCTATGAGTGTTCCCAACCTAGAAATATTAAATCAGTCTTTTCTCTGAAAGTGGTACTGTTATCACTGAGAGTTCTGCAGCCTGCCTGTGACAATTGGCTGATCAAATTATATATGAGAACACTGAATTAATCTACAGCAGCCAAGATCAAATTACACATTCCACCCAATCTGTTGGTTATGTCTTGTCCTCCAAGGTAGCCAATTAGAAATCTAATGCAACTAACTAAGTATTTGCAATCAAGAATGAAGAATGGCAGCTATCAACACTGCTTTCAACAATAACTTGCACTTATAGAATGCTTTGTATGAAATTAGACATCTCAAGACACTCCACAACAACATTTTAAAACAAATTTATACTGTGTCAGATAATACAAGATTAGGGGTAAATTATTTGTTCCTAAAGGAGAGGAGAGAGGAAGAGGAGAGGTTTAGAATTGGAATTTCAGACCCTGAAGCTCAAGCAAGTAACAATGCCACCAGCTGTGGTGGAGTGACAAAAATCAAGGATTCTCAAGAAGCGACAATTGAGGAGCCAGCTTTCTCAGAGGTAGAATCAATTACTCAAAGACAAAATATCAGGAAATCCTTTGGCATGGGGGAGAAGTCATACAATAGGTCAGAAGGGACTCTACAAAGAGAGTTACTCTCCAAAGAGATGCCTGAATATATGAGGGCAGATCACTAGGAAGACAGCACAAAGAATATATTCATGAATAAATGATGAAAAGTGCAAGACAAATTGCAGACAATTGAGGATGAAGGGTCACTGCCTCAAATCCTGTTGGGCTGGAGAAGAATACTGAGATAGAGAGGGGTATGGCCAATTGGAGAAAAGAAAAGAGTATGAAAATTTTAAAATCAGGTTATCTGGGAGCTGGTGAGCACAGGTGTGATAGGAGAATGGGACATAATACAAATTAGGGCATGGATTTCCATTGCAGCTAGAGCTAAAATCTATGGCTTTACTTTGCTGGCTGCATCTTTAGAATTCCCCTTCTCAAAAGGCAGTGGATACAGATTCCTGAAACATGTTTAAGTAAGGGGTAGATAGGTTCTTGATCACAAAAGGGAAAGATTATTGATGTTATCCAGGAATATAGAATTGAGATTAAAATCAGATGCACTTACAATGATCTTAATGAATGATGGAGCGAGCTTGAAGGGGCAAGTGGCCTACTCCTGTTTTCCGTTCATTTGTTTTACAAAAATGTAGAGGGAAGACTGCAAAGGAAGACAATAGTGATATTGTATTCTTTAATTTGGGAATTAATAGTTGTTTCTGCAGCCACAAGAGTGACTCAATGATAACACGCTGCTGCTATAAATTTCTATAAGGTCACCCCTCAGTCTCCAATGCTCCAGGGAAAATAGCCCCATCTATTCAGTCTTTCCCTATAGCTTAAACCCTCCAGTCCTGGCAACATCCTTGCAAATCTTTTCTAAACCCTTTTAATTTTCACAACATCCTTCATATAGCAGGGAGACCAAACTTGCACAGTATTCCAATAGTGGCTTAACTAATGTCCGGTACAGTTGCAAGTGACCTCCAAGTCCTACATTTAATGCACTGACCAATAAAGACAAGTATACCAAACGTCTTCTTCACTATCCTATGTACCTATGATTCGACTTTCAAGGAACTATGAACCTGCACTCCAAAGTCCCTTTGTTCATTAACCCAGGACCTGACCATTAAGTGCATGAGTCTGCCCTGATTTGCCTCACCTCACATTTATCTAAATTAAAATCCATCTGCCACTCCTTGGCCCATTGGCCCACCTAATCAAGATCCCACTGTACTCTGAGGTAACTTTCTTTGCTGTCCACTACACCTCCAGTTTTAGGGTCCTAGCAGGTCAGGCAGCATCTGAGAAGCAGGAGAATCGATGTTTTGGGTATACGGCCTCATAAGGAATTCCTGGTGAAGGTTTTATGCCCAAAACGTCGATTCTCCTGATCCTCTGATGCTGCCTGACTTGATGGGCTTTTCTAGTGCAACACTCTTGACTCTGACCTCCACCACCAGCCTCTGTTTTCTACCTTCGAACCAGTTCAGTATCCAAATGGCTAGTTCTCCCTGTATTCATGTGGTGTAACCTTGCTAACCAGTCTACCACGAGGAAACTTGTAAAGTGCTTTACTGAAGTCCACATAGATCATGTCCACCGTTCTGGCCTCATCAACCCTCTTTATTACTTCAAAACACTGAATCAGGTTAGTGAGACATGATTTCCCACACACAAAGCCATATTGACTACCCCTAATCAGTCTTTGCCTTCCTAAATATATCTGAACCCTGTCTCTTTGGTTTCCCTCCAATAACTTGCCCACCACTGATGTCAGGCTCAGCAATCTATGGTTCCCTGACTTTTCCTTACCACCTTTCTTAAATAGTGGCACGACGTTAGCCAATCTCCATTCTTCTGGTATCTTATCTGTGGATATCAATGTTACAAGTATCTCAGCAAGAGGCCCAGCAATCCCTAGCTTCCCACAGAGTTCTAGGGTACACTTGATCAGGTTCGGGGGTGTTATCCAACTTTATGTATTTTAAGATATCCAGCACCTCCTCCTCTGTAATATGGACATTTTTCAAGAGATCATTATTTACTTCCCAGGTTGTTGGTCTTCCGTTATCTTTCTCCATAGTAAACATTGATGCGAAATACTCATTCAGTATCTCCCCCATCTCCTTTGGTTCCTCAAATAAGTAGCCTTGCTGTTCTTTAAGGGGCCTATTGTCTCCTTAGTTACCCTTTTGTCCTCAATATGTAGAATCCCTTTGGATTCTCCTTAACCCTATTTACCAAAGCTATCTCCCATCCCCTTTTTGCCCTCCTGATTTCATTCTTAAATCTACTCCTAATGCCTTTATAGTCTTTTAGGAAAGCACCCAATCTCTGCTGTCTATACCTGACATGCTTAACTGAGCTCACATTAACAGACTTTATTAAATGTAACTGTGAAAGTGATGATAAAAGAAAGGCTGTCTGAGATCCTGCATACTCAGATCCTAGCTTCATCCTGTCTTGATATCATGATGACATGATTTCCTTTTGCATATGCTCAGCAGCTGTTCTATGAATTAAGGTGTAATTAACCCTTTTCTCCATAATGGAAAAATAGCACAGGATTGTGCACTACAGTGTGGAAGGAGGCCATTTGGTAAGTACATATCAACCCTCCCAAAAAGTATACCACCCAGATTTACTCTATCCATGTAGTCTTGCATCTCTCATGACTAATCCACCAAGCCCAAGGGTGGAATTGAATTCAGGACTCTGGTGCTGTGAGGCAGCAGTGCTAATCACTGAGCCACCGTACAGCTTTTTCACAGATTCAGCACGAGCTCAATGTCTCATGTTCTGTTGAATAATCTTATGATTTTAAAACAAGGTGAACCCATATGAAGAAGTAACATGACAAACAATTCACTAGTTTACTCCCACTACACAAAATTAAGAATTAGAATTAGCCTTTGTTGTCACATATACTCAATGACTATTGTGGGATTGTGTTCAAATGATGACTGAAATCAGTGAGTGGCAAAAATAGCGTCTTTATTCAGAAATCACAGGTCAATTTCGAGGTGGCAATTGAATCCTAAAATACAGTTCTTACAACAGCCCCTTTATATACTATTCTTAAATGTCATTACTATAGTGTTACATTTTTCATCTTTAGTATACAAAGGTTTGAAAGGCTTCTGTCCTGGGAGACAGGAGTTGTGTTAAAAATGTGCTAACTGCTGGCTGCTCCTTTTGATGGGATGTCTGTCTGATCTGCTTGTATGATTAGAGGTGTTTTTTCTTGTGTCTTTTAAATTAGTAGATGTTAATAAAAATATTAGGCCTTTTTCTCTAAATAAATTAGAAATCATAATAAAAGAATAAAGGATATTAAACCGATTACTGCAGTTGTATAGTGAGATTTATTTACTATTTGCTGGTATGAATTTCATTTAATCATGCAATTTCACACAAGCGCTGTATTGTCAGTTCATTTCTTAAAGGGATAATGGCGCATTTCAAAGGTGTTTAACAGGTACTTAATCCAGTCAAGGGATGATTAATATTATAATGTTTCATGGACAGTTTGATTGGGATGGTATTGTTCAGTATGCTGAATGGTTTCAGAACCGCGGTTGTATGAATGAATGGATGAAACTGTGCGATAGCAAATAACAGTTTAGTAAGGATTATGAATGAATGAATGGGAACCCAGTATTAATGAATATAACAAGCTGGTGACTGAGTTAATAAAGATAGCCTTTAATACAACATTTCAGAGTGAAAAGTTTATACGTTGCCACTTACAGTACCTAGGTCCAGCTTCTTTAGTAACAACATCTTAGAAAATAGAGAAATAGAATGTCCAGTGTTGCAGAAGTAAAACTTCAGAGCAATGGTCTTCCAACTCAGACCAAGCTGGCACCTAGCCTCCAGTATGCACCAGGTCCTGGCTCCAGACCACACTGGGCTTTCCAGGCAAAATAACTTCAGAGAATGACGTGCAAGGCTTTACTGTTGACTTAACTGAACAGCACTGTTCAAACAGTATATGTTGACATGATACAAATTAAGTTGAGAATTTCCTATTTCATAACAGATTTTCCTTTAAATTTATGGTTATCCCACTACAAATTCTTCTTTTCTCACATGCTGTTCACTATGGGTCAGTGTGCATTTGATGCCTGTGTGACAATTTAATCTGAACAAATAAGAGTAAAGGGCATCAGTACTCCATAGTTTTGTTCTGCAGTACGTTTTCTCTCAAATTCATTGCAAATCAAGCTCTGCAAAGTAGATGAAAGAAGATTGCCATTTCATCTTGAACTCTTACTAGCAGCCTGAAGAGCAAAACATTCCAACTGACCTTCATTCTATACAGTTTCCTCATCAATTAAACTCTGATTTCAACCTTCAAATTTTTCACCAAACAATGAAAATGTGACTACCGTCAGATTCTTGTTTTCTTAGCAACTATACTGTTACCCTAAGGACTGAATTACACTTTACATCTGAGATAATGCATTCAACATGAATAATAATCAGTGTATTACCAAACTGAGAATTGTCATTCAAGAGTTATGGACCTATGCTGCCATTGCACAGAGTGTGTCAAAACCATGACCAACATTCAAATAAAATGTGATTAGAGCTGTGGGAGGTAACTGCAGCAGGTACATAAACATACTTTCGTTGCCCATATTAAAATCATTTCTATAAGAATGCCTACCTCTCCATTCATAATAGAAATTACTAATGCAATCCATGCATCTTCCAGTCAATAACGATACTGGAGTACCTTCATTGAGTGAGTGTGAAATTGTTATGTAGTAAGTTTATATAAATTTCATTGTAATTGTGGATTTTGGAATCTACCCCACAAATAAATATCTGTGCATTAAAGTTACTTGCTATCCCAGTCAAGCACTTCCAACTTGGGCAATGACAATGAGGAAAATTTTCAAAGGATGTTCTTCCTTGGTTCATATTTTCTAGAATTATATTTTCTAATCAACCTGTTCAGAAATGTTGTTACATACTTCTGGACCCAGAAGTCTCTTGGTTCAGAGGTAGAGACACTGCACCACAAGAATCCTTAAACTTCAAAAGTTCAAAAGAAATAACAAAGCACCTTCAGTCTCCTTCACATCACCAATTAAATGACTGAAGGATTAATGGTGTTCTCAACCAACAGCTATCAACACCTGCCATAAAGACCGCTTTTCTGTGGGTCACATTACAGTTTTGATCTAGGCATGATACATTAATGAAAAAGCAGAGAAGAAGTGAGATTAGCCTACATTGATATGGAGGCATTTACTGACAAAGTATGCCATAAGGTCAGTCTGAGCAATGAGGATCAAAGGGAGAAACTTGCAGGAGTTTCTTACAGGAAAGTTGTGACTATCAGAAAACTATTATCATGTGTCCTTGGGCATCGGAGGCAAGCATCTTCAACTCATAGTTCTTCATCTAATTCATCAATGACTTTCCCTTCAAAACAAGATAAGGGCTGACAGCTGTCCATGGACAATTTTATGGCATTCATTTATTAAAAAATACCTAAGCTTGCAAAAAACACATCACTTTTATGCCATGTAAATACAAGATAATGACCCATCCTGACAATGCCCAGCCACTTTATCTTGACTATCACTGGCACTATCAGTGCTGAGTCCTCTGTCAATGGCTTAGGAGGCACCATTAATCTGAAGTTGAATTGAAGTGGCCATTTTGCCCATTGTATCTGCACGAACATTTCAATGTACATTTCACTTAGTGCCACTTTCCCTAAAGTATTCATATATTGCACATTCTTCCTTTTTTGATCACAGTCTAAATCTTTTTGAATGCCTTAATTGAAGCCCACTCCACCACAGTCTCAAGTGGCATTCCAGACCAAACTTTTGAATCTTCTCCACAGCCTTTCCGATGTCATCACATCCTTCTTGAAGGACAACTCTCAGAACTGGATGCAGTACTCCAGTTAAGGCTGAATAAGTGCCCGATTTAAGTTTAGTTGCTCTTATACTCTCTCATTTAATACAAAGAGTGCATGCTTTATTCACTACTCTGTTAATCTATCCTATGACCTTGAATGAGTTATGCATATTTACACCCTGATCTCTCCGCTCCTTTAGAGGTGTAGTCTTTATTTTATACTTTCTTTGCATGTTCTTCCTATCAAATTTAATCACTTCACTTTTCTCCGTACTGAACTTCAGCTGCCATCTGTCTGCCCTTTCCAACAATTAGTCAATGACCTCTTGAAGTTCAAGACTGTCTTCCTCTCAGTTGACAATATTTCAAATTTCATATCATCCAAGAATTTTAAAGCTATGCCCACTATGCCACTGTTCTAGGTCAAATGGAGAAATGGAGGCCCTTACACCGACCGAAGGGACAAACTTTCCTCCAGTTCATAAAGGTTTCCTCAGTCAATTTCATTTCCATACTTTGTCAAATTTAATCCAAGACTTTGATCACGAAGCTGTTAGATGATACTGAACAAAACACCTTTTGGAAGTCCATACGACTTCAACTACACTGTCCTCATCCTGATAGTTTTTTGTAAATCTCCAGCAAGCTAGTTAAATACGGGTTTCCCTTAGGAGATCTATTCAATATTATTTTTAATCCGTCTCACATTTCACCTATTACGCTTCTTAATAAATACAAATAAAGCAATTTTTATAAAATATACTTTTTGCAACTTTTTCACAGCATTGTGAGGACCTCAAATGTCTCAATCTCAGGATTACTCCCTGTGCTATGTGCTAGCAACAGCAGGAATAAAGGGATGGATCAGACAAATGCGAAGCTGCAGAAATAATTTACCAAGCAGGGGTTTAGATTCTTGAGGCATTGGGATTGATTCTGGGGAAGTTTGCACCTGTACGAGCCTGATGGCCTGTTCTTGGGCTGTGCTGGGACAAATATCCTCATGAGGACAGTTGCTAGTTCCCTTGGTGAGGTGTTAAACTAGTATGGCAGAGAATAGAATCAAGTGTAGGTTGATTGTTCTCTAGGATGTTGAAGGGGTAAGGAAGGAAATGGCAGATGCTTTGAGGATTATTTTCCAATCTTCACTAGACACAGGTGAGCTGCCAGAAGAATTTAAATATTATTCAGTTGTTTAAAAAGTTACAAAGAAAATTTCAAACAATTAAAGGCTGGTTAGTCTTCCTTCAGTGGTGGACAAATTGTTAGAATTGATCCAGAGTGATTGGATAAAATGTCACTTAGAAAGGCATAGGTTAGCAAGGGACAGCATGACTTTGTTAAGGGAAGGTCATATCTTACAAGTTTGATTGAATTCTATGAGGAAGTGACAAGGAGGTTTGATGCAGTTTGTGGAGTTGACGTTGTCTAAATGGCTTTTAGTTGAAGAGTGTGGTGCTGGAAAAGCACAGCCAGTCAGACAGCATCCAAGGAGCAGGCGAGTCAATGTTTTGAGCATAAGCTCTTTATCAGGCCTGAGTGACAAATGGGAGGGGGTTGGGCTAGGGGGAAGGTAGCTTGGAAGGCTAAGTGGTAGGTGAAGGTGGGGAGTGAAGGTGTCAGGTCTGACAGGAGAGTGTACCAGACAGGTGGGAAGGAGGATGGATAGGTAGAACAGTTCAAGAGGAAGACTGGATCTGGGATAAGATGGGGGGAGGGAAAATGAGGAAACTGGTGAAATCCACATTGATCCCTTGCAGTTGGAGGGTCCTAAGAAGGAAGATGAGGCATTCTTCCTCCAGGCATCAGGTGGCTAGAGTTTGGTGGAGAAGGAGGCCCAGAACTTGTGTGTCCTTGGCAGAGTGGGAGGGGGAGTTAAAGTGTTCAGCCACGGGGCAGTAGGGTTGTTTAGTGCTTGTATCCCAGAAATGATCTCTGAAACATTCCGCAAGTTGGCGTCCTGACTCCCCAATGTAGTGGAGACCACACCGGACACAGCAAATTACATGTCTGGAAGGACAGGGAAATCTCTGTGGGATATAGAAGAATCCTTTGGGGCCTTGGGCAGAGGTGAGGGGGAAGGTGGGAAGTGTGAGCGCAGGTTTTGCGCTTCTTGCGGTGGCAGGAAAAGGTGCCAGGAGTGGAAGGTGGGATGGTGGGGGAAGTGGACGTAACAAGAGAGTTGCAGAGGGTATGGTCTCTCCGGAATGCAGATAGGGGTTGGAGGAGAAAAATATCCCTGATAGTGGGGTCTGCTTGTAGGTGGCGGAAATGGAGGAGGATGATGCGATGTATACAGAAGTTGATTGGGTGAAAGGTGAGGACCGGGGTGTTCTGTCCTTGTTGCGATTTAAGGGGCAGAGGTGTGGGAAGTTTTTTTTTTTTTTTTTTTTTTTTGAGTGCGAGCAGCAGCTAAGGTAAGACTGTTTGTTTTAAAAGTACTTACCGGTAGCGGGCAGCGGTGGTTTTTTTCACTCTCTCTTCACAGAAAGAGCGGGAGCAGTAGGGGGAAGTGACGACGACCAGAGAGGCAGCCGGGAAGGAAAGCAGTGAGTATAAATACTCACCCTTCGACGCTAACGGTCATTTTGAGTGCGAGCAGCAGCTAAGGTAAGACTGTTTGTTTTAAAAGTACTTACCGGTAGCGGGCAGCGGTGGTTTTTTTCACTCTCTCTTCACAGAAAGAGCGGGAGCAGTAGGGGGAAGTGACGACGACCAGAGAGGCAGCCGAGACCCGGAAGCAGGTAGAGCGTAAGCTTACCTGGGTAGGTTTGTTTCCCCTTTAAAAGCGTGCAGCTGAAGAACCCGAGGCACTACGGAGGTAGTGCCTCCCTCCCGCCCTCCTCCTCTAACCTAATAATAAGATCCGTTGTGGTAAGGAGGTAAGTGCCGAATTTTGCTTGTTGTATTCTTTAGACCCAGTTTTTTTAAATAAAGGTTAGCTTTAGAGGGATGGCAGTGAAGGCAGTGCAATGTTCCTCCTGCAACATGTATGAGGTGAGGGATGCCATGGACATCCCTGCTGATTACACTTGCAGGAAGTGCACCCATCTCCAGCTCCTCCAAGACCGTGTTAGGGAACTGGAGCTGGAGTTGGATGAACTTCGGATCATTCGGGAGGCAGAGGGGGTCATAGATCGGAGCTATAGGGAAGTAGTAACTCCAAAGATGGCAGATAGATGGGTGACAGTGAGGGGGACTGGGAGGAAGCAGCCAGTGCAGGGACCCCCTGTGGTCGTTCCCCTCAAGAACAAGTATACCGTTTTGGATACTTGTGGGGGGGACGACTTACCAGGGGTAAGTAACGGGGTTCAGGCCTCTGGCACGGAGCCTGTCCCCGCTACTCAGAAGGGAAGGGTGGAGAAGAGCAGAGCAATAATAATTGGGGACTCGATAGTTCGGGGCACAGATAGGCGGTTTTGTGGGAACGAGAGAGACTCACGTTTAGTATGTTGCCTCCCAGGTGCAAGGGTACGTGATGTCTCTGATCGTGTTTTCCGGGTCCTTAAGGGGGAGGGGGAGCAGCCTGAAGTCGTGGTCCATATTGGCACCAATGACATAGGTAGGAGTGCTGAGGATGTTAGACAGGCCTTTAGGGAGCTAGGTTGGAAGCTCAGAGTTAGAACGAACAGAGTTGTTGTCTCTGGTTTGTTACCCGTGCCACGTGATAGAGAGTCGAGGAATAGGGAGAGAGAAGAGTTAAATGCGTGGCTACAGGGATGGTGCAGGAGGGAGGGATTTCGGTATTTGGATAACTGGGGTTCTTTCTGGGGAAGGTGGGACCTCTATAGACAGGATGGTCTGCACCTGAACCTGAGGGGCACCAGTATCCTTGGGGGGAGGTTTGCTAGTGCTCTTGGGGGGGGTTTAAACTAACTCTGCAGGGGCATGGGAACCCAGACTGTAACTTTAGGGTGCAGGACCTGGAGTGTAGGGAGGGTAGGAATATGGTATCAATCTTAAAGGATCGTGCCTGTAAACAGAAGAGTGGCTTGAAGTGTGTATACTTTAATGCCAGAAGTATACGAAATAAGGTAGGTGAACTCGCAGCGTGGGTTGGTACCTGGGACTTCGATGTTGTGGCTATTACGGAGACATGGCTAGATCAGGGACAGGATTGGCTGTTGCAGGTTCCAGGGTTTAAATGTTTTAGTAGGGTCAGAGGTGGGGGTAAAAGAGGGGGGGGTGTGGCTTTGCTTGTCAAAGATAGTATTACAGCGGTGGAAAGGAAGATGGATGAAGATTTGCCATCTGAGGTAGTTTGGGTTGAGGTTAGGAATAGGAGAGGTGAGGTCACCCTGTTAGGAGTCTTTTACAGGCCTCCTAATAGTCCTAGAATCGTTGAAGAAAGGATTGCGAAGATGATTCAGGAGAAGAGTGACAGTAATAGGGTGATTGTTATGGGAGACTTTAACTTTCCTGATATTGATTGGGAAAGCTATAGCTCAAGTTCGTTAGATGGGTCAGTGTTTGTGCAATGTGTGCAGGAGAGTTTCCTGACACAATATGTAGATAAGCCAACAAGAGGTGAGGCCATACTGGATTTGGTTCTGGGTAACGAACCAGGCCAGGTATTAGAACTAGAGGTAGGTGAGCACTTTGGGGACAGTGACCACAATTCGGTGATTTTTAGTCTCGTGATGGGGAGGGATAAGTGTGTACTACAGGGCAAGAGTTATAGCTGGGGGCAGGGAAATTATGATGCGTTGAGGCATGACTTAGGATGTGTGGATTGGAAAAGTAGATTCCAAGGCAAGAGCGTAATTGATATGTGGAACTTGTTCAAGGAGCAACTATTGAGTGTCCTTGATAAGTACGTACCTATCAGGCAGGGAGGAAAGGGTCGTGTGAAGGAGCCGTGGTTTAATAAGGAGTTGGAATCCCTTGTTAAATGGAAGAGGGCGGCCTTTGTAAAGATGAGGCGTGAAGGTTCAATAGGGGCAATTGAGAGTTATAAGGTAGCCCGGAAGGACCTGAAGAGAGAGCTAAGAGCAGCAAGGAGGGGACATGAAAGGTCCTTAGTTGGTAGGATTAGGGAAAACCCTAAGGCTTTCTATAGGTATGTTAGGAATAAAAGAATGACTAGGGAAGGAATAGGTCCAATCAAGGATAGTAATGGGAAGTTGCGTGTGGAGGCTGAAGAGATTGGGGAGGCGCTGAATGAATACTTTTCGTCAGTATTCACTCAGGAACAGGACATTGTTGTCGATATGAATACTGAGGCACGAATAAGTAGAATGGATGGCTTTGAGATATGTAGAGAAGAGGTGTTGGAAATTCTGGCAAGGGTGAAAATAGATAAGTCCCCTGGGCCTGATGGCATTTATCCTAGGATTCTCTGGGAAGCAAGGGAGGAGATTGCAGAGCCATTGGCCTTGATTTTTGTGTCCTCTTTGTCGACAGGAGTAGTGCCAGAGGACTGGAGGCTAGCAAACGTGGTTCCCTTGTTCAAGAAGGGGAGTAGGGATAATCCTAGTAACTATAGGCCAGTGAGTCTCACTTCTGTTGTGGGCAAAGTCTTAGAGAGAATTATAAGGGATAGGATTTATGCACATCTGGATAAGAATGATGTGATCAAGGATAGTCAGCATGGTTTTGTGAAGGGCAGGTCGTGCCTCACAAACCTTATTGAATTCTTTGAGAAGGTGACGAAGGAGGTAGATGAGGGGAAAGCGGTAGATGTAGTATATATGGATTTTAGTAAGGCGTTTGATAAGGTCCCCCATGGTAGGCTACTGCAGAAAATACAGAGATATGGCATTGAGGGTGAGTTGGAGGTTTGGATTAGGAATTGGCTCTCTGGAAGAAGACAGAGGGTAGTAGTTGATGGCAAAGATTCATCTTGGAGTGCCGTCACTAGTGGTGTTCCGCAAGGATCTGTTTTGGGACCATTGCTGTTTGTCATTTTTATAAATGACCTGGAGGAAGGGTTAGAAGGTTGGGTGAGCAAGTTTGCGGATGATACGAAAGTCGGAGGAGTTGTAGACAGTGAGGAAGGATATGGCAGGTTACAGCGGGATATAGAGAAGCTGCAGAGCTGGGCAGAAAGGTGGCAAATGGAGTTCAATGTAGCTAAGTGTGAAGTGATTCACTTTGGTAAGAGTAATAAAAAGATGGATTACTGGGCTAATGGTAGACTACTTGGTAGTGTGGAAGAGCAGAGGGATCTTGGTGTCCATGTACACAGATCTCTGAAAGTTGCCACCCAGGTAAATAGTGCAGTGAAGAAGGCATATGGCGTACTGGCTTTTATTGGTAGAGGAATTGAGTTCCGGAGTCCTGAGGTCATGCTGCAGTTGTATAAGACTCTGGTGCGGCCGCTTCTGGAATATTGTGTGCAGTTTTGGTCGCCATACTATAGGAAGGATGTGGAGGCAGTGGAACGGGTGCAGAGGAAGTTTACCAGGATGTTGCCTGGTATGGTAGGAAGATCCTATGAGGAAAGGCTGAGGCACTTGGGGTTGTTTTCTTTGGAGAAAAGAAGGTTTAGGGGTGATTTGATAGAGGTGTACAAGATGATTAGGGGGTTAGATAGGGTTGACAGTGAGAACCTTTTTCCGCGTATGGAGTCAGCTATTACAAGGGGGCATAGCTTTAAATTAAGGGGGGGTAGATATAGGACTGATGTTAGGGGTAGGTTCTTCACTCAGCGAGTCGTAAGATCATGGAATGCCCTGCCAGTAGCAGTAGTGGACTCTCCCTCTTTATGGGTATTTAAGCGGGCATTGGATAGGTATATGGAGGATAGTGGGTTAGTGTAGGTTAGGTGGGCTTTGATCGGCGCAACATCGAGGGCCGAAGGGCCTGTACTGCGCTGTATTGTTCTATGTTCTATGTTCTATGAAATGTGCTGGAGGGCATTGTTGACCACATGGGAGAGGTAATTGCGGTCTTTGTTAAAGGAGGCCATCTGGGATATTCTATGATGGAACTGGTCCTCCTGGGACCAGATGTAGGAGGGGGAAGAATTGGGAATAAGGAATAGCATTTTTACAGGAGGCAGGGTGGGAGGGTGTGTAGTCCAGGTACCTGAGGAAGTTGGTGGGTTTGAAGTAGATGTCCATATTGAGTTGGTCACCGGAAAAGGAGATGGAGAGGTCCAGGAAGGGGAGGGAGGTGTCCAAGATGGTGCAGGTGAACTTGAGGTCGGGGTTGAAGGTGTTTGTGAAGTTGATGAACTGTTCAACCTTCCTGCGGGAGCACAAGGTGGGACAAATACAACTATTACAAGGTGGGACAAATTGATGTAGCGGAGGAAAAGGTGGGGAATGGTGCCGGTATAGCTACAGAAGGTGGACAGTTCCATGCATCCGACAAAGAGACTGGCATAGCTGGGACCCATACAGGTCTGGAGGAAGTGGGAGGATTCAAAGGAGAAATTGTTGAGGGTGAGAACCAATTCAGCCAATCGAATGATTGTGTCCGTGGAAGGGTATTGGTTATGTCGATGGGAGAGGAAGAAACGGAGAGCTTGGAGGCCTTTCTCGTGGCAGATGGATATGTACAGGGACTGGAGGACCATGGTGAAGATGAGACATTGGGGGCCAGGGAAATGGAGGAGATGGCGGGCATGGGTGGTGTCCCGAACATATGTGGGGAGATCCTGGACCAAGAGAGACAGGACGGTGTCAATTTATGCAGAGATAAGTTAGGTGGGAGCAGGTGCAGGCTGAGACAACAGGTTGACTGGGGCAGTCAGGTTTGTGAATTTTGGATAGGAGGTAGAACTGGGCAGTGCGGGGTTCCAGGACTGTGAAGTTGGAGACTGATGGTGGGAGATTCTCCAAGGTGATGAGATTGTGGATGGTCTGGGAGATGATGGTTTGGTGGTGGGAGGTGAGGTCGTGGTCAAGGGGGCAGTCGAAGAAGGTGTCTGCGAGTTGTCGCCTGGTTTCAGTGATGTAGAGGTCGGTGCACCAAACTACCATAGAGCCCCCTTGTCTGCTGGCTTGATGGTGAGGTTGGGATTGCAGCAGAGGGAATGGAGGGCTGCCCACTGTGAGGATGAGAGGGTGGAGTGGGTGAGAGGGGTGGATATGTTGAGGCATTCAATATCACAGCAATAGTTGGAAAAGGAAAAGATCATGCGCAGGTAACAGACCAACACGGGGTGTCCATATGGATGGAGTGTGTTGGAGGCAGGAGAAGGGTTCCTTGCTCCACTCTCCTCTCCAACCTTCACATGCACCTTCATCTACCTATTGCATTTCCAGCTACCTTGCCCGCCAGACCCACCCTCTCCCATTTATCTCTCAGCCCCTTTGGGCCACCCCCTCATTCCTGATGAAGAGCTTATGCTCGGAACGTCAACTCTCCTACTTCTCTGATGCTGCCTGACTGGCTGTGCGTTTCCAGCACCACACTCTTCGACTCTGATCTCCAGCATCTGCAGTCCTCACTTTCTCTGAAATGTATTTTAGCAAAGCATTTCACAAGGTTCCACATGGCAAAGTGGTCAAATAAGTAAAAGTCCATGGGATGCAGGGTAATGCATCAAATTGGATTCAAAGTTAGCTTAGAAAGCAAAGGCTCCTGCTTGCCCTTGCAAATGGAAAGCGATTTCAATTCTGTTCCATGTGCTCAGTGTTGGGGCCCCTGCTGTTTGCCTTATACATTAACGATTCGTATTTGATTGTGGGAAATTCCAGATGACATTACAATTGGCCGAATATTAGATACTGCAGAGGATACCTGTAATCTCCAAAATGATAGAAATGGTTGGGTGGAGTGGGCAGGAAATGGCTGATGGAGTTCAACTCTGATACGTATGAGGCAATGCATTTAGGGAGGTCAAATAGTAAAAGGGAATACATAATAAATGGGAACATACTGAGAGTGATAGTTGAAATGAGAGATCTTGCACATGCACATGCACATGTCCCTAAAGATAGCAGTACAAGTAGATAAGGTTATAAAGAAGGCATATGAAATGCCTT
This sequence comes from Chiloscyllium punctatum, assembly GCF_047496795.1. Taxonomy (NCBI): domain Eukaryota; kingdom Metazoa; phylum Chordata; class Chondrichthyes; order Orectolobiformes; family Hemiscylliidae; genus Chiloscyllium; species Chiloscyllium punctatum. The sequence goes on along the minus strand of NC_092747.1, from coordinate 78,070,605 downwards.
CATTGGCAGAAGTGTAGAATATAAAGGGATTTAATGATAAAATTTTACAAGACAATGGTAGAGGATGGGGGGTGTCTGGAATTAACTGCCTGAGGTGATATAGGCATAAACTTTAAACTCTTTTAAAAAGTACCTGGATCTGTACCTTTAGATGTTGTACACTGCAGGATTATGAGCTGTGGGATTAGAAAGGACACCTGGTCTCTTTGAGTTGGCATGGACAAAATGTGCTGAATGTCCCCCCCCCATTTATATTGCATCATTTCTGTTGTTCGAATACGTTCTTTGTATGAGTAACAATTGAGAACTTATGACCAACAGGAGCAATTATTGGTATTTTATTGATCTCAGAATTGATCTCTTATTCAAATCACATACTCATAGGCAATAGCTTATAAGGAGGAGGTCAAGTTAAACATTTGTGCAACGTTAATGTAAGACATTTTGTGGGATTTTATATGGAACACACCTCAATGTAACATAGTCTATGGATTTTAAGTTGTTTTCCTCAAAATTATACTTTATTCATAAAATTGTAAAGTACACTACATGACTTTGACTGGAAAACTATAATATTCAACTTGACTCCATACAACACTTTTCTGTGTCTCATTACAATTGCAATGTGCTTAATACTTATAATATAAATTGCATGTCTGGCTTACATCCTGAGGGCAAACTCCTGCTTGCTGGCTGCCTCAGCAGATTGTCAAAGTCATTTCGAGGAAAGCCTCACCTCCAGGATATTAATGTACACAATAAAATTGGCGGTATAAAAGGCTCTCTCCAAAAAATTTTCCCAACATGCCTGGAGTCTCATCCCCTCCACACAGCTGTTTTCAGTGCAACTGTGGAACAGTCCCTTGCTCATTTCCTTGTTAAATGTGCTTTTGCTAAGAAAGCCGTCTGGAAGTTAATCGCCAGCGCCTGTATGGTGCAGGATTCTGTACATTAGGGACTATTTCCGAGACCAAAAATTAATAAAACTGGAGCTTGAGAACCATCAACTCAGTGGAAGATGTTCTTTGTTTTGCCTAAAACCTGTTGATCTTTCAGTACAAATAGCTGTCATAGAATCATAGAGGTGTACAGCACGGAAACAGACCCTTCAGTCCAACTTGTTCATGTTGACCAGATATCCCAACCCAATCTAGTCCCACCTGTCTGCACCCGGCCCTTATCCCTCCAAATCCTTCCTATTCATATATATATCCAGATGACATTTACATGCTGCAATTGTACTAGCTCCTACCACTTCCCCTGGCAGCTCATTCCATACCCGTACCACCCTCTGCGTAAAACGTTGCCCCTTAGGTCCCTTTTATATCTTTCCCCTCTCACCCTAAAACTATGCCCTCTAGGTCTGGACTCCCCCACCCCAGGGAAAAGACTTTGTCTATTTATTCTATCCTCGCCCCTCATGTTTCTTATAAACCTTGATAAGGTCACCCCTCAGCCTCCGACATTCCAGGTAAAACAGCCCCAGCCTATTCAACCCCTCCCTATAGCTCAAATCCTCCAACTCTGGCAACATCCTTGTAAATCTTTTCTGAACCCTTTCAAGTTTCACAATATCTTTCTGATAGGAAGGAGACTAGAATTGTATGCAATATTCCAACAGTGGCCTAACCAATGTCCTGTACAGCTGCAACTCCTGTACTCAACACTCTGACCAATAAAGGAAAGAATACCAAATGCCTTCTTCACTATCTTATCTACCTGCGTCTCCACTTTGAAGGTGCTCTGAACCTGCACTCCAAGATCTCTTTGTTTCAGCAATACTTCCTCAGACCGTTAAGTGTATAAGTCCTGGTAAAATTTGCTTTCCCAAAATGAAGCACCTCGCATTTATCTGAATTAAACTCCATTTGTCACTTCTCAGCCCATTGGCCTAACTGATCAAGATCCATTGTAATCTGAGGTAAAAGTCTTTGCTGTCCACTACACCTCCAATTTTGGTGTCATTTGCAAGCTTACTAACTATATCTCTTATGCTCAGATCCAAATCGTTTATATAAATGATGAAAAGTAGTGGTCCCAGCACCAATTCTTGTGGCACTCCACTGGTCACAGTCCTCCAATCCGAAAAACAACCCTCTACCATCACCCTCCACCTTTGAGCCAGTTCTGTATTCAAATGGCTAGTTCTCCCTGTATTCCATGAGATCTAACCTTGCTAACCAGTCTCCCATGGGGAACCTTGTTGAACGCCTTACTGAAGTCCATATAGATCACGTCTACCACTCTACCCTCATTAACCCTCTTTGTTACTTCTTCAAAAAACACAATCATGTTTGTGAGACATGATTTCCCACTCATAAAGCCATGTTGACTATCCCTAACCAGTCCTTGCCTTTCCATATACATTTACATCCTGTCCCTCAGAATTCCCTCCAACAACTTGCCCACCACCGACATCAGGCTCACTGGCTTGACCTTACCACCCTTCTTAAACAGTGGCACCATGTTAGCAAAACCTTCAGTCTTCCAGCACCTCACTTGGATGATACAAATATCTCAGCAAGAGGCCCAGCAATCACTTCTCTAGCTTCCCACAGATTTCTAGGATATACCTGATCAAGTCCTGGGGATTTATCCACTTTTATGCGTTTCAAGACATCTAGCACTTCCACCTCTGTAATGTGGACATTTTTCAAGATATCACCATCTATTTCCCTACATTCTATATCTTCCATGTCCTTTTCTCTAGTAAATACTGATCAAAATACCTCAAATCATAAATTGCAGACTGGCACAATCACAGTTCCAGAATTACATGCTGAGGTGCCACAGAGCCACTGTAGAAGCACAATGGGTTAACGTCACAATCTGGGGGCTTTTAGCTCTAGCACACTGAGGAGATGTTAGGGAATAAGACTAACAAGGAATGTTCATTGTGAATTGCAACAGCACTGAAATTTAATTGTGGTTGCCCAGAGTGGAACACATAATTAAAAAAAAATAACTGCAGATACTGGAAATCAGAAACACAAAAAGGAATTGTTGGAATAAAGTCAGCAGGTCCAGCAGCATCTGTTGTTTGGGATACCACTTTCTGATTTTATTTCAGGCTTTCATCATCTGCAATGTTTTGCTCTTGTGTGCAACAAATGAAAATATTTGACTGTAGTTCAATTTAATAGTCTGGCCTATGGTCTCCACTGACTAAATTTTATTTATAAATAACTGTTTACCATAAATCTCATAACACGTTTCATAAAATATGAGATAGCACATTTCTCATAAGAGTAGGGGCCCTTGTGCAGTGGTAGCAACCGACCTCTAAAACAAGACCTTAGTTCAAGTCCCACCTCCTCTAGAGTTGCATAATAACATCACTGAACAAATTGATTTGAAAATGCTCACATATCACAACAGCAAATTTATTGTTATACAAAATGAACCAAGAGTTAAGATTTTACAACCCAAAGAGATGATACATGACAATATACCAAAGGCAAGAACCGTGCACTCCATTTGGACAGAAAATAGAAGACGGTCAAAAGGGGTGGGAAATGGTAGTCACCAATTGTTTACAGATGCAGAGTTATATGCAACGATGCCCAAAGGCCAAAAAAAAGCATCTTTGGCCAAATGATCACGTATCATTTAGACAGGTCATACATATGATCACTTTGGGCCACTTAGTTAGAATGGATAAACAATATTTTCAACTTTCATGAGGTTTGCATGCAGCACCCATATCAAAGTACTGCTTAATACAATACTTTTTAGTATATCCATATTTTTCAATGTGAGCAGTCGAAACATTTGTACAATTAAAACTAGCCTCATCTTAAAGCAACAGCAGATCCAACCTTACAGATGTTAATAATCTTGAAAAATGTTTATACGCGATTGCAGTTATATTAAAGAGCTGGCATGTACATAGTATAACATGATTAATTCTACTTGAAATAAAAATGGTTATGCATAGTCTACAGAAATCCTAATCAAAGAACAAAACAGGTTTTAAGTTTGCTCGCTGAGCTGTAAGGTTTGATCTCAGACATTTCTTCATCATGCTAGGTAGCAACATCAGTGAGCATCCGGTGAAGTGCTGCTGTTACATCCCACTTTCTATTTCTGTGTCTTGGTTTCTTTAGGTGGCTGATATATTTCCGGTTCTTTTTCACAGAGGTTGGTAAATGGGGTCCAAATCGATGTATTTATTGATAGACCTCTAGTTTGAGTGCCAGGCCTCTGGGGATTCTCATACATTTCTCTGTTTAATCTGTCTTAGGATGGATGTGTTGTCCCAATTGAAGTGGTGTCCTTCTTCGCGTGTGCATATAGGAAGAACACAGAACATTTAACGTTACAGCGCAGTATGTAAGGATATTAGTGATAATCAACTAGGTCTTTTGGTGGCTAGTTGGTGTTCATGTATCTTGGTGGCTAGTTTTCTGCCTGTCTGTCCGATGTCATACTTGTTACAGTCCTTGCATGGCATTTTGTAAATGACATTCTTTTTGCTGGCTGTTTGCATTGGGTTTTTTAGGTTCACCTGCTGTTGTTTAAGTGTGTTGGCAGGTTTGCGGGCTTCCAGGGGTTGGAGTAGTCTGGTAGTCATTTCAGAGATGTCTTTGATGTATGGTAATGTGGCCAGAGTTTCGGGTGTGTTGTGTCTGCTTGTTTGGATTGCTTGTTTGGGGATTGGCAGACTGCGTTTATTGGATACCCATTCTTCTTGAATATGCTGTATTGGTATTTTACTTCTGCTGTTTGTAGTTCCTGAGAGCTGTCGTGTGTTGTGGCCAATTCAAATAATATCTTGATGCAGCTCCATTGTGAGTGTTGGGATGATTTTTGCAATAGTTAAGTATCTGGTCTGTGTGTGTTGCTTTCCTGTAGATGATGGTCTGTAGTTCTCTAAACTGTTTGTTCTACTATGACATCTCGGAAGGGGAGTCTGTTGTTGTTCTCCTCCTCCAGTAAAAATACTGTTGATGATCTTGTAGGTTTCCTCTAATTTGGTCCATTTTGTGATGACAAAGGTGTCATCCACACAGCAGACACAAAGTTTGGTTTGGATAGTGGGGAGGGATGTTCATTTGAGTCTCCTCCATTATAGCTTTTGTCAAGAAACCCGACGTTGGTGAACCCATGGGTGTTCCATTGATTTGTTTGTAGGTCTTGAAGCCACTAAAAGACATGATCCACTAACACTAGCATCCTTACATTCATACGGGGAAGGTCACCACTTTGACTGGGACAACACATCCATCCTAGGACAGATTAAACAAAGAACGCATGGAAATTGTTAGAGATCTAGCATTGAAATTGGAACTATATCAATAAACACATTGGTTTGGACCCCATTTGTCAACCTCTGAGACAAAGAACTGGAAATGATATCACCCACCTTAAGAGACCAAGATACATAAATAGAAAGTGACAGAAAACACCAGTGTTTCACTGGAAGCTCACTGATGTGAGCATGGTGACAAAATGTCTGAAAACAAACCATCCAGTTCAATGAACAAACTTACAATCTGAACCTCAACCAGAACTCCAAATCTTCTCAAAAATCACAAATACCTATCGGCGCAATATGCTAAATCTAGCCAAAGATGGGAAACCAACGCCATCCGACTGAGCACCACCCGCAAACAACTGTAATTTTTGTATGAATGCCTCAGGAAACAGGTACAACCAAAATGTCTCAAATATAAACCACTGCTCAACACCCCACAAGCCAAAAGACTCGCAGAACAGAAAGGCCTCAGGATGTTGCAAGAAATGATTAATGATGCCCACAACCAACTCCACAAATACAATCGGGAAGTTTTGCGCCACAAAAACTTTATACACTAATGCAGCAGACCATGAATGGACCGACACCTTAGAACAAGCCATGAGCATCAAACAACAGCAAACAAAGAGAATGAAAAAAACTATCCAGACAGGAAAAACTGGACAAGCTCACACAAAAGAACAACACAGACAACTAGGGATGAACTATAACTACAGAGATGCAGACAAAAAGGACTTCTTAGCAGCATTAGAATCAACCCTGAAGGACAACACACTCACAGAAGAAACCCAGCACATGATCAGACAGATACTTGAACCAACAATAAGCAGGAAGAATGAAGGGAATATTCTCAATACACAGGAAAGGAAACCCTCAGAAAGGGCAGAAACATTATAATCCTACCTGCAGACAAAGCGCACATGACTGTCATCATAAACAGAACACAGTGCATTGAAAAGGTGAACTCACTGTTCGCTGATACCGACATTTACCAACAGGAGGCAATAGACCCCACTGCACAGCTAGAAAACTGTGTCACAGCCACATCAAAAAGCTTCATAAATCAGAACAAATTAACAAGACAGATCTTCAAAAAAATGAAACCGGATAGATGCAACACACCCCACTTCTATGGTCTACCTAAAGTACAAATCCTGCACCCCCTCCACCCCCCTCAGACCCCAATTGTCTCACTACCTGAAACACTGACATACAGACTAACTAAGGAACTCCACCGAAAACTGAAAAACCTAGTAGAAGACTCATGCCACTCCATTCACTCCACCCAAGAATTCCTGAACACCATTAAAGACACCAAGATGGAAGAACACAAAATAATAATCTCCTTTGATGTAACAGCTCTAATTCACATCAATTAATATCAGCCTGGACAAAGAAACACTGACCACACTACTAGAGGAACCAAGAATACAAACATCAGAAGCACAACTTCATCAGCAAGGACAACATCCTCAAGCTAGTAGACCCACTTCCTGTTCAATGTCAAGACCTACAAGCAAATCAACAGAACACCTATGAGATCACTAATATCAGGTTTCGTAGACCTGTGCCTCAATACCCAATTCCCATTCAATGTAAAGACCTTCAAGCAGATCAACAGAACACCTATGAGATCACCAATATCAGATTTCTTAGGAGAAGCAGTAATGCAGAAACTCGAACGAACATCCCTCCCCACTATCCAACCCAAACTTCGGGTCTGCTACGTGGATGACACCTTTGGCATCACAAACGGAACAAATTAGAGGAAACCTACATCATTAACATCATCCTTACTGGCTTAAAATTCACAAAAGAAGAGAATAACAGACTCACCTTCTCAGATGAGGCCTGGCATTCAAAACAGAATTACATCAACAGACACACCAATGTGGACCCCATTTACCAACCTTTGAGAAAAAGAACTGGAAATGATATCACCCACCTTAAGAGACCAAGACACATAAATAAGAAAATGAGACATAACACCAGTGCCTCACTGGAGGTGCACCCGATGAACCTAGCATGGTGATGAAACGTCTGAAAACAAGCCTTCCAACTCAATGAGCAAACTTACAACCTGAATATCAACCTGAGCTACAAAGCTTCTCAAAAGTCGCAAAGAACAAAACAGTTTAGCAAGTTAGATTTGTACAGTCGTTGAGATGGACAGGATGGAAACTGATCCAACTCGTCCATTCAGACCAGATATCCTCAATTATTCTAGCCCTATTTGCCAGAACCTGGCCCATATCCTTATAAACCCTCTCTATTCATAAACCCATCCAGATGCCTTTTAAATGTTGTAATTGCACCAGCCTCCTCCACTTCTTCTGACACCTTATCCCATGCACATACCATCTTCTGCATGAAAAAATTATCCCATAGGTCCCTTTTAAATTTTTCCCCTCTCACCCTAAGCCCATATCCTCTAGTTCTGGATTCCCCCACCCCAGGAAAAAGACCTTGTCTATTTACTCTATCCATGTCCCTCATGATTTTGTAAAACTCAATAAAGTCACCCCTCAGCCTCTGACCTCTCAGGAAAACAGGCACAGCATATTCATGCTCTCCCTATAGCTCAAACCCTCCAACCCTGGCAACATCCTTGTAAATCTTTTCGATCCCTTTCAAGTTTCACAACATCCTTCCTACAGGAGAGACCAGGATTGCACACAATACTACAAAAGTGGCCTAATCAGTGTCTTGTACAGCCTCAACATGACCTAATGTTTTTCATCCTTGTGGTTTTGAGGGCAGGGTTCCACTGTCTTCCAATAGATTCCTGATTGCAGAAGGAGAGGTGCTGATACTGTACACCTTCACTAATTGCTGCAACACCAACAATGCTTCTATGCTCTTAATATGACAAAAAAGCCCACGGTTTGACTAGCACCACCCATCTACCAGCAGAAAGTGCAAAGTAAGTTCTTCTTACTGAAACAAATGAGCGATTCAGCTACATCCTTCTCCTATTCACTCCAACACAGTTTGGCTCATTACGTACTGTTGGAATTCAAGAAACAGAGAATTTTCAATACACATTGAGCATACAGGGACAAGAGGCTACTTAATCATTCTAGTATCTTTGAACTTGTTTACATCTAAGGCTGCATCCCACACTTATAAATTTAAAAATATCCTTGATTAAACTATGCCTTTTATTGCCTGCTTACCCTAGGAATTCATCTCAAATATTCAAGCAAAGCTCAGCAGTAGACCATTCAGGAGTAGCCCCTGGCACATGCTTCACCATTCAATAAGATCGTGGCTGATCTGTCTGTAACATCAAATCCACATTCCCGCCTACTTCTGATAACTTTTCACTTCCTTGGTAAACAAGAATATTTAACATGGCTGCCTTAAAAATATTCAAAAGATCTGCTTCCACCATCTTTGCATGAAGAGAGTTGAAAAGTAAGTTTTAAAAACCAGTTAACCAGTCTTTATCCTGGTAAAGCAGAGATGTACCAAATCACATTCCTGATGAAGGGCTTATGCTCGAGACGTTGATTCTCCTGCTCCTCGGATGCTGCCTGACTGGCTGCGCTTTTCTGCACCACACTCTTCGACATGTACCAAATCAGAGAAAACTAAGATTTACATGAAAATTTTATTTGTAATACTGTTAATTTTGTTCCTACTCAAAAGGTTCTAATAGTGCCTGAAGACTGGAAGATAGCAAATGTTGTCCCCTAGTTCAAGAAGGGGAGTAGAGATAATCCTGGCAATTACAGACCAGTGAGCTTTACTTCAGTTGTGAGTAAAGTGTTTGAAAAGGTTATAACAGATAGGATTCATAATCACCTAGGATGGAATAAGTTGATTAGGGATAGTCAACACTGTTTGTGAAGGGTAGGTTAGAACATAGAACATAGAACATAGAACAATACAGCACAGAACAGGCCCTTCGGCCCACGATGTTGTGCCGAACTTCTATCCTAGATTAAGCACCCATCCATGTACCTATCCAAATGCCGCTTAAAGGTCGCCAATGATTCTGACTCTACCACTCCCACGGGCAGCTCATTCCATGCCCCTACCACTCTCTGGGTAAAGAACCCACCCCTGACATCTCCCCTATACCTTCCACCCTTCACCTTAAATTTATGTCCCCTTGTAACACTCTGTTGTACCCGGGGAAAAAGTTTCTGACTGTCTACTCTATCTATTCCCCTGATCATCTTATAAACCTCTATCAAATCACCCCTCATCCTTCGCAGTTCCAACGAGAAAAGGCCGAGAACTCTCAACCTATCCTCGTACGACCTATTCTCCATTCCAGGCAACATCCTGGTAAATCTTCTCTGCACCCTCTCCAAAGCTTCCACATCTTTCCTAAAGTGAGGTGACCAGAACTGCACACAGAACCCCAAATGTGGCCTAACCAAAGTCCTGTACAGCTGCAACATCACTTCACGACTCTTGAATTCAATCCCTCTGCTAATGAACGATAATACACCATAGGCCTTCTTACAAACTCTATCCACCTGAGTGGCAACTTTCAAAGATCTATGTACATAGACCCCAAGATCCCTCTGTTCCTCCACCTGACTAAGAACCCTACCATTAACCCTGTATTCCGCATTCTTATTTGTTCTTCCAAATGGACAATCTCACACTTGGCAGGGTTGAACTCCATCTGCCACTCCTCAGCCCAGCTCTGCATCATATCACGTCCCTTTGCAAACGACAAATGCCCTCCTCACTGTCCACAACTCCACCTATCTTCGTATTATCTGCAAATTTACTGATCCACCCTTCGACTCCCTCATCCAAGTCATTAATAAAAATTACAAACAGCAGAGGACCCAGAACTGATCCCTGCGGAACTCCACTTGTAACTGGGCTCCAGGCTGAATATTTACCATCTACCACCACTCTCTGACTTCAACCGGTTAGCCAGTTTTCTATCCAATTGGCCAAATTTCCCTCTATCCCATGCCTCCTGACTTTCCGCATAAGCCTACCATGGGGAACCTTATCAAATGCCTTACTAAAATCCATGTACACTACATCCACTGCTCTACCCTCATCCACATGCTTGGCCACCTCCTCGAAGAATTCAATAAGACTTGTAAGGCAAGACCTACCCTTCACAAATCCGTGCTGGCTGTCCCTAATCAAGCAGTGTCTTTCCAGATACTCGTAAATCCTATCCCTCAGTACCCTTTCCATTACTTTGCCTACCACAGAAGTAAGACTAACACGCCTGTAATTCCTGGGGTTATCCCTATTCCCTCTTTTGAACAGGGGCACAACATTCGCTACTCTCCAGTCCCCTGGTACCACCCCCGTTGACAGTAAAGACGAGAAGATCATTGCCAACGGTACTGCAATTTCCTCTCTTGCTTCCCACATAATCCTAGGATATATCCCGTCAGGCCCGGGGGACTTGTCTATCCTCAAGTTGTTCAAAATGTCCAACACATCTTCCTTCCTAACAAGTATCTCTTCTAGCTTACCAGTCCATTTCACACTCTCCTCTTCAACAATACGGTCCCTCTCGTTCGTAAATACTGAAGAGAAGCACTTGTTCAAGACCTCTCCTATCTCTTCCGACTCAATACACAATCTCCCACTACTGTCCTTGATCGGACCTACCCTCGTTCTTGTCATTCTCAGGTTTCTCACATACGCATAAAATGCCTTGGGGTTATCCTTGATCCTATCCGCCAAGGATTTTTCATGCCCTCTCTTAGCTCTCCTAATCCCTTTCTTCAGGTCCCTTCTGGCTATCCTGTATCCCTCCACTGCTCTGTCTGAACCCTGTTTCCTCAACCTTATGTAAGCCTCCTTCTTCCTCTTTACTAGACATTCAACCTCCCTCGTCAACCAAGGCTCCCTCACATGACCATTTCTTTCCTGCCTGATAGGTACATACATATCAAGGACACGTCGTATCTGCTCCTTGAAAAAGTTCCATATTTCCACCACATCCTTCCCTGACAGCCTATGCTCCCAACTTATGCTCATCAAATCCTGTCTTACAGCATCGTAATTTCCCTTCCCCCATTGTAAAATCTACCTTGTTGTGCACACCTATCTCTCTCCATAACCAAGGTGAAAGTCACAGAATTGTGGTCACCATCACCAAAATGTTCACCCACTAACAAGCCCATCACTTGTCCCGGTTCATTACCGAGTACCAAATCCAATATGGCCTCCCCTCTGGTTGGACAATCTACATACTGAGTTAGAAAAGCTTCCTGGACACATTGCACAAACACCGCCCCATCCAATCTCACAAATCTTATTCAGTTCTTTGAGAAGGTGACCAAACAGCTGGATGAGGGTAAAGCGAATGATGTGGTGTATAGGGATTTCAGTTAGGTGTTTGATAAGGTTCCCCATGGTAGGCTATTGCATAAATTACGGACTCATGGGATTGAGGGTGATTCGGCGATTTGGATCAGAAATTGGCGAGCTAAGAAAGACAGAGAGTGGTGGTTATTGGGAAATGTTCATCCTGGAGTTTAGTTACTAGTGGTGCATTGCATGGATCTGTTTTGGGGCCATTGCTGTTTGTCACTTTTATAAGTGACCTGGATGAGGACATAGAATAATGGGTTATTAAATTTGCAGATGACACTAAGGTCAGTGGAATTGTGGATAGTGGATGTTGCAGGTTGCAGAGGGACATAGATAAGCTGCAAAACTAGGCTGAGGTGGCAAATGGAGTTTAATTTGGAAAAGTGTGAGGTGATTCACTTTGGAAGGAATAGCAGGAATAAAGAATACTGGGTTCATGATAACATTCTTTGTAGTGTAGATGAGCAGAGAGACCTCGGTGTCCATGTATATAGATCCCTGAAAGTTGTCACCCAGGTCAATAGTGTTGTTAAGAAGGCATATGGTGTTAGCTTTTAATGGTAGAGGGATTGAGTTTTGGAGCCATGAGGTCATATTGCAGCTGGACAAAACTCTGGTGTGGCTGCACTTGGAATGATGAATACAATGCTGGTCACCTGCATTATAGGAAGGGTGTGGAAGCTTTGGAAAGGATTCAGAAGAGATTTACAAGCATGTTTCCTGGTATGGAGAGAAGGTCTTATGAGGAAAAGCTGAGGGGCTTGAAGCTGCCTTCGTTAGAAAGAAGAAAGTTGAGAGGTGACTTAATTGAGACAAATAAGATGATCAGAGAGTTAGATACATTGACAGTAAGACCTTTTTCCTTCGCTTAATGATTGCTAGCATGAAGGGACATAGCTTTAAATTGAGGGGTGATAGATTTAGGACAGATGTCAAAGGTAGTTTCTTTACTCAGAGACTACTGGGGCATGGAACGCTCTGCCTGCAACAGCAGCATACTCTCCAACTTTAAGGGCATTTAAATGGTTGTTGGATAATTGGAACAGTGTAGGCTATTTGACCTTCATATTGGTTTCACAGGTTGACACAACATCGAGGGCCAAAGGGCCTGTACTGCACTGTAATATTCTATGTTCTATTCATCATTCCAATTTTTCTACCTATGACTTACAATGATTATTATTTTTTACAGGTACTGTTGTTGTTATTTAATTCATTCAAATGATGCGGGCCTCGCTCAATTGGCCTTCATTTATTGCTCATCCCTAATTACCTTTCAGAAGGTGACGCTGAGCTGCCTTCTTGAATAATTGCAGTCCATTTTGGGTAGGTATATCCATAATACCTTTAGGGAAGGAGTTCTCAGATTTTGACCAAATGACACTGAAGGAGTGGTGACATATTTTCAGGTCAGGATGATGAGTGGCACCTTGTCCTTCTGGTGGTAGTGGTCTTCCCCATACAGTCATTAAAATCCTCCTGCCTGCAATGTGTTATGGCTGCCTGGCATGCTTGTACTAAGTCTGTCAGCTTGCCACCACTTTTCATTTTGGGCGAACAGCCATCTGCCCCAGCAACCATCTCATTTGCAGTCAAGTCCTCATCCTCCTAATTTCCATTATTCTATTTAAACTTAATAATACATGCTTCATAATGATTACAAATTAATAGATATTTGTTGTTGACCGAAAATTACTGCAGTAGTTACAACAGTGCTTAATTTGATTGAATTTGAATAATCACTTTTAATCAAAGTGCTGCCTATAAGAATGTATGTTCAAAATGCCATGTACACTTGAACCCATTTTCAAGTTGACTTCTGACTTTCAGACAAAAAATTATGACTTTCTTCCATTACCCCATGAATATGTTGATATATGATTTTTAAGGGAGAAGTCCAAATTTTTTGTACTTACCACTATTTACTATTTACTGAAATCAAACACCCCCTAGTGCAGAGGTGGGGAACCTTTTCAGGTTGGAAGGCCGCATTATGTTAGTTGTACTCTAATAAGGCCGCATCCAAGAAACTTCAATTCTATATTCTTCAAAATTCACTTTTTTAATTGTGGTGGTCAGTCTGTGAGGATTATTTCGTTGAATTTTCTTTTACTCTCTGGTATTTTAAATACATTCATTTTAAGATTAAAATAAAAATAATAAATGACGAAAAAAACATATTAATAAAAAATAAAAGATTTGTTCTGCAAGATTTGGATTCATTGAAAAGATCACACACAATGGCCTAGAAGGCCGTAGGTTCCCCACCCCTGCCCTAGTGCAAACCTACCTGATGGAGTCATAGAACAACACATTTGGGCGGCACGGTGGCACAGTGGTTAGCACTGCTACCTCACAGCGCTAGAGACCTGGGTTCAATTCCCGCCTCAGGCAACTGACTGTACAGTAATGGCAGAGGGTGAATATCAACCATCTCCAAAAGTACACCCTCTATTTTTTGAAAAAAAAACTTGAGTATTAGAGACTCAACCTTTACATAATACATGGGTATTTCAGCCTTCAAAGATACTTCAAGGATCAAAATAAAGGATTTTTGACACTTTTAACTTTTATAGGCAGATTCTTCCCAGGATGATGGCACCTTATGTGAGTATCACACCACCATGGAAACTGCCAGGAAAATACATGAATAGATTCATTGCACTACTGAAAGCAATACCTTGGCTGAAAATCACTACTCCACATTCATTATTTGCTTTTGGGCATTGCTAAATGAAATAATCAGCTGAAACAGAACTTACTAAATTGTAAGCAGAGTATTCTGCCAGAAGTAGGGGAAGTGGGGAAGCTACAAGAGAAGATAGCACTATAAAATAAAGTGTGAAAACAAACAGATTAGGAGTCAAATTGTCATAGAATGATATCATGTTCAAACGGAAAAAGCAAGTTCAATGGGGCCACTGAACTGAATTATCACATTTTTATCCCATGTTATGTAACAACTTCACTGTACTGTTTTGAGTTCTTATCTATTGATCTGATTGCACAAACATGTCAGTAGATTGCATAAAATGGCCACTTGCTTCACATAATTCACAAAAAGCCTTTTTTTCATAAACTGTCATTTTCTTTCCCAAAGTAACAGAAATTTCAATTATAAGTAATAATCTTTGATGGAAGTATTCATTAAAAAATAAGTATTTCACATTTACCTGATGGTAAATTTTGTGCAAATTCTTGTTTACATCTTTCAAAGCCTCTGATAAAGCTTTTACAGAAGGACCTCAACTTCTGGAAATAGCCAGCACTTTTAAATCGATGTATTTGTCCACAGTGCGCAGTGTACTAATGACTTTGATAAGTATCCTTAGCAAACACAGCATGCTTAAATGTCCAGAATACATTAATAATATTCAGTTGGCACTGCAGAAGAATATTTTCCTTAAATTTCCATTCAAAAGGTCTTCAAGAATTATGCAACAAACTAAATTTCAGCAATTAAGGTAAGATTTGTACTAAATTTAAGTTTAAAAAAAGACACTGTAAGAAAAATCTGTTAGTGCTCTGTTTATACATGTATTGCATCTTTTGTTCTATATTTTATAAATTATAGAAATTGTGTCCAAGACAGAGAGGCTCAGAGGGTTAAAAAAAAGACCCACTGCATAAAAAAGGGGGAGCAAATGGTATTTCAGTTAAGAATGTTGCAAGTGTTGAATAATGAAACTAGCCAATTAACTTAACCTGTATTTTGTTGACAGAGAAAGTCAGTCCTAATGGGTTTGAATTTCTAATAGTTACATGATCAATGCAAAGAAAGACAGAGGAAAGAGCAAATAGAAAAAAGAGCAGAATAATAGTTTTTGCATTTATTTCGATTTCTTATAAAATTAATGAGTTCTGCATGTAAACAAAACTTCTTTGTGTGAAAAAGTAAGGGAAGATCATGGGTTGAAAGCAGAAGGGTCCTTAGTGTTTATAAGATGTAGATGATCTAGTAGGGTGAATTGAATGATGAATAATTACTCAGGTAATTGATAAAGTAGCCGGGAAACCAGTGGAAAATGGTTATTGGACCCTTCCGGTGCTTCAAATATATGTAAATATGGTCTTGTACAAGTGAGAAATGCCTTTGATTTGCTTGTTGGATGAAGTCAAAATCCAATGTTTGTTTGTTTGTTCATATGCTACTGTACAGAAGCACACTGTTTAAGTATGCATTTACAGATTTTTTATGAATAGAGTATATTTTTGGAATTAAAAATAAATGGGATTGAACAAAATTCAAAAGGTGAGGGAGGAATAGGGATGTAAGTGAAAAGATTCTGAGTGAGGAATTGGTAATGGCTGTTTAACGGAAGCGAAGAATGGAAGGGAAGCATTAGGCATTAGGAATTACGCTTCTAACGACTACATTTCTCTGTAGCCTGGACTCCAAGTTTAGCCCAAATTCAGTGGTGATCCTGCAGTACCATACCATACCATTCACAAACCCTTAACCGAAGGGAATGAAAACACAGGGTGGCAAGAAAAATTAATTATGGGTGACCTACAGTAGGGAAGGAAAAGTGAAGAAAAAGAACAACAGAATCAGTGGAAGACAAAATAAACACTAAGGTAGGCAAGTGAAAATTCTTGTTCCCCTCAAACTCTGTACAACTCCACTGATTTACGCATGGAAGGCACTGGGAGGATCCAATAACTGAATGGACACCCACTATCCTTCAGCAGGAAGACCATAGAAGGTGGTCTTTTCCCACTGTGCCTTGGTGGTAGCTACCCAAAGCTTTATGGTGTCCATCAGTACATAGTCAAAGACCTTGGAATGTGCCAGTCTGCAATACTTAGTTGAGGTCAAGTCTTTGCTCTGAGAAAACAACACATTTCAGATCAAAGAGCGTCTTTCACCAAATTGATGCTTGTCCAGGCGAATCATGTTATCGCATGTTCCATCAGTAAGATGCACTGAACAATCCAGTTTCACTACAAGTAGTCATTGCAAATAAAGTACTGTACCAAATTAAGGACAGAATGTACAGGTTCAAGATGCAGGGGGAGAGGTTAAAAGATAAGTGCTTGACAAGTGTTTCACACAAATGTTGGTGAGTTCTTGGAACGTGCTGTTGCAGGATATTCATGGAAGCAGACACAATAGCAGCATTCAAGAAAATCTGGACGAAAACGTGAATAGAACGGGAATAGAAGAATGTGGATCCTGAAAATGAAGACAGTATTAGTATGTACGGGCAGACAAACTGCATTGGCACAGGCTTAGAGGGCCAAAGAGCTTGTTCCAGTACTGCTTTAGAATCATAGAGTCGAGGAGATGTACAGCTTGGAAACAGACACTTCAGTCCAGCTTGTCCAGAATGACGAGATATTCTAAATTAACCTTGTCCCATTTGTCAGCACTTGACACGTATCCCTCTAAACCCTTCCTATTCAGATAACCCATCCAGATGCCTTTTAAATACTGTAATTGCACCAGTCTCCACAACTTCCTCTGGCAGCTCATTCCATTCATGCAACACCCTCTGCATGAAAATGTTGCCCCTCAGGTCCCTTTTATATCTTTCCCCTCTACTTCTGGACTCCCCTACTCCAGGAAAAAAAACTTGCCTATTTATCCTATCTATGTCCTTTATGATTTTACAAACCTCTATAAGGTCACCCCTCAGTCTCCTATGCTCCAGGGAAAACCTATACAGCCTCTTCCTATAGCTCAAATCCTCCAATCTTGACAACCACCTGATGAAAGAGCAGCAGTCTGATAGCTAGTGCTTCTAAATAAACCTGTTGGATTATAACCTGATGTTGTGTGATTTTTAACGTTGTACACCCTAGTTCAACTCCAAATCATAATATCCTTGTAAATCATTTCTGAACACTTCCAAGTTTCACAACAATCATCCTATAGGAGAAAGACCAGAATTCCACATAGTATTCCAAAAGTTGCTGAACCAATGTCCTGTACAGCTACAACTTGACCTCCTAACCCATATACTCAATGCGCTTGAGCCAGTTCTGTAGCCAAATGGCTAGTCCTCCCTGTATTCCATGTGATCTAAATTTACTAACCAGTCTATCATAAGGAATCTTGTCAAAGTTCCTCAGACAAGGTAAGGAGGAAGGCCTTACTGAAGTCCATATAGATCACATCCACCTCTATGCCCTCATCAATGTTTTCGTTACCTCGTCAAAAAACTCAATCAAGATAGTGAGGCATAATTTCCCACTCACAAAGCCATGTTGACTATCCCAAATCAGTCATTGCCTTTCCAAATACATGTAAATTCTGTCCTGCTGGATCCTCTCAATAACTTGACCATCACCAATGTTAGTCTTATAGGTCTGTAGTTCCCTGGCTTTTCCTTACCACCTTTCTTAAATAGCAGCACCACATTAGCCAACCTCCAGTCTTCCGCAACCTCAACTGTGACTATCAATGATACAAATATCCCATTAAGGGGCCTACAATCACTTCCTTAGCTTCCCATAGAGTTCTAGGGTACAACTGATCAGGTCCTAGGGATTTATCCAACTTGATGCATTTGCAGGCATTCAGCACCACCTCTTCTACAATATGGACATTTTTAAAAGATGTCACCATCCAGTTCCCCACATTCTATATGACTTTCTACTCAGTAAATACTGATGCAAACACTTATTTTGCATCTTCTGCAGTTCCACACATAGGTTGCTATGCTGATCTTTGAGGGGTCCTATTATTTCCCTAGTTACCCTTTTGTCCTTAATGTATTTTTAAAATCCCTTTGCATTCTCCTTAACTCTATTTGCCAAAGCTATCTCATGGACCTTTCTTGCCCTTCTGATTTCCCTTCTAAGTATACTCCTACTGCCATTACAGTCTTCTAAGGATTCAACTGATCTCTACAGTCTCTACCTGATGAATGCTTCCTTTTTTTCTTGACCAAAACCTCAATTTCTCTAGTCATCTAATTTCCCTACACCTACCAGCCTTGCCTTTCACGCTAACAGGAGCATACAGTTTCTGGACTCATGTTATCTCATTTTTGAAACCTTCCCAACTTTTAGCCGTCCCTTTACATGTGAACATCCAAAACCAATCAGCTTTTGAAAGTTTTTGTCTCATACTGTCAAAGTTCTTTTGAAAGTTCTTGTCTAATACTGTCAAAATTGGCCTTCCTCCAATTTAGAACTTTAACTTTTAGATCCAGTCTATCCTTTTCCATTACTATTTTAAAACAAACAGATTTATGGTTGCCGACCCCAAAGTTGCCTCCCACTGACACCTCAGTCACTTGCCCTGCCTTATTTCCTAAGAGTAGGTACGCCCACATACTGAATCAGAAAAGTTCATTGTATACACATAATAAATTCCTCTACACCTAACCCTTAACATTATGGCAATTCCATATATTTGGTAAGTTTAAATTTCCTACCGTAACTACCCTAGTATTCTTACAGATAACTGTAATCTCCTTACAAACTTGTTTCTTAATTTCCCGCTGACTATTAGGGGGCCTGTAGTATAATCCTAATAAGGTAATCGTCCCTTTCTTCTTTCTCAGTTCCACCCAAATAACTTCCTTAGATGTATGCCCAGGAATATCCTCTCTAAGTACAGCTGTAATGCTATCCCTTATCAAAAAAAACCCTGCTCTCTTGCAACTGCTCCCCCCCTCCCCGCCCCCCCAGCCCCACTTTCTATTCTTCCGATAGCATTTGTATCCTAGAACATTAAGCTGCCGGTCCTGCACATTCCTGAGCCACACTCTGTAATTGCTAAGATATCCCAGTTCCATGGTTTTACCCATCCCACTTCCATATTCCCTACTATGCCCTGTGTTCATCTGGCTTTCCTGTTCAGCCTCTTCCATTGAAATAAATGCAGTTTAATTTATCAATCCTACCTTGTTCTCTGCTATGTTCTTGCCTGCCCTGACTGTTTGACTTGCACCTTTTCCCAACTGTACCAGTCTCAGACTGATCTCTTTCCTCACCATCTCCCTGAGTCCCATCCACCCATCTTAGTAGTTTAAATCCTCCCGAGCAGCTCTAGCGAATCTCCTTGCCAGTATATTAGCCCCATTCCAACTCAGGTGTAACCCGTCCTTCTATCTAAAAATGTGAACCCTTCTCCCTGCACCAGCTCCTCAGTCACGTGTTCATCTGCACTATCCTTCTAGATTAGATTAGATTAGATTACTTACAGTGTGGAAACAGGCCCTTCGGCCCAACAAGTCCACACCACCCCGCCGAAGCACAACCCACCCATACCCCTACACCTACCCCTTACCTAACACTACAGGCAATTTAGCATGGCCAATTCACCTGACCTGCACATCTTTGGACTGTGGCAGGAAACCGGAGCACCCGGAGGAAACCCACACAGACACGGGGAGAACGTGCAAACTCCACACAGTCAGTCGCCTGAGACGGGAATTGAACCCAGGTCTCTGGCGCTGTGAGGCAGCAGTGCTAACCACTGTGCCACCGTGCCGCCCATGGTGGTTCTATTCCTACCTGACTAGCTCATAGCACCAGGATTAATCCAGATATTACTACACTTGAGGACATCCTTTTGAAATTCCTGCTCAATTTCCTACATTCTCCCTTCAGAATCATATCCTTTTCCCTTCCTATGTTGATAGTTCCAATGTGTACAATGATGTCCTGCTGTTCCATCTCCCCTTGAGAATATTCTGCACTCCCTCTGAGATATCCTTGATCTTGACACCATGCAGGCAACACACTATTCCGATTTCTTCTGTTTTCTTAAAAGACCGCTAAAAAAGTGAATTGAGTTATATCCACTTGACTTGGTTCCTGTTCTATGTGATCAGTTTGAATTAGATGTACAATTTAGTATAGATGGTAATTTGCACAACTAATTTGCTTTCCTGACCGTAACTATACAAAATACCCTGACATCTTAATGCGATGCAGTGTCTCTCAGAAGCATTCTACAAAACATTTTCAGAACCCTTCATCAGGAAAAAGTGCATATGTGGAAAGGAAGTTGTCTTCCTGTTTTCCCCTTACACTGGTTTCTTGTCTCCACAACTCTCACATGTAAAAACTGTCAAATCAGACCAAATACACACAGCAATTTTATTAGTATTACCTTATTGAAAATAATTAATGTTATAATTGCATTTATTTTCTAAGAAACAACAATTAAGATTTACTAATGTTATGGTCCTTGCTCTTAAGACAAAATCTACAAAGTTGTGAAAGGAAGTGTGTTAATGAGGTTTAGGGAAGTTCTTTGCATTTTGTATTTATGACCTGTCCTGGTTATAGCAGAGAAGTAGCTGACACACAAAAACCTACATTGTTCGTAGAAGAGTGCATACTGATGCAGGAAAGAGAGAGGGGAATGAAGCTCAACTCTCTCCCAGTCGTCTTAGTTGTCAGGCTTTGTCGTGTTGCCGTCAGGGAAGTACAAAGTACAAACCAGACAACAAACAAATGGGATAGACTGTCATGTTTGCCTAGCTGATTGCACAATGCCTGTGATTTGAGCAGGTCAAATGTGATACAATATAAAAAAAGGATGTCGAAAGCTAAACTGACTGCAGGAGCATTAGTCATTGATGGAGGCAGGACAAGTTAAGAGCGCAGTTAATAATACACATAACATCCTGAGTTTTAGCAACAAGGCTAAAGAATACAAAAGCAAGAAAGTGATGCTAAATCAGTATAAAATTCTGATTCAGCCTCAACTGCAGAATGGTATCCAGTTCGAAGCACCATACTTTAGAAAAGATGAGAAGGGTTTGAAAAAATGCAAAAAGGATGCACAGAAGAAGTTCCTGAGATAAGAAACATCAGAAGTCAGGAGCTGGGGTGAAAGATACACCAGGAGATAGAAAAGATGTGTAGGAAAGGCAAAGTTACAATGATCATGGGAGATTTCAATATTCAGGTGGATTCGAAGAAAAGGAATTTGTGGAATGTCTATGCTTTGGATTTTTGGAGCAGCTTGTGGTGGAGCCTAGAGAACAGGCAATACTGGATTTAGTGTTGAGTGCAATGAGGCAGACTTGATAAAGGAGCTTAAGGTGAAGGAACCCTTAGGAGGCAACGATCATAATATGATTGAATTTACTCTGCAATTTGAGAAGGAGAAGATAGAATCAGAGGTAACTTTATTATAGTGGAGTAAAGGCAACTACACAGGCATGAAGAAGCTGAGTAGAATTGACTGGGAAAGGACCCTAGCAGGAAAGACAGTGGAACAGCAAAGGCAGGAGTTTCTGGAAGTAATATCAGTGACAGCAGAGATTCATCTTGAGGAAAAAGAAACATGGTACAGGCAGGATGAGGCAACTATGGCTGACTAGGGAAGTCAGGGATAGTAAGCAAAAGAGAAGTATATAATGTGGCAAAGGGTAGTGGGAAACCAAAGGATTGGGAAGCTTACAAAGACCAACAAAGGCAACAAAACAAAATAAGGAGGGGGACAATTAAATTTGAGGGTAAGCTCACCAGTAAAATAATGGATGACTGTAAGAGTTTCTTCAGATATATAAAGGACAAAAGAGCAGCAAAAATGGACATCGGACTGCTGGAAAAGGATGCTTGAGAAATAGTAGTGGGAACAAGGAAATGGCTGAGGAACTAAACAGTTACTTCAGGAAGGAAGACATGGGTAATATTCCAAAGATTCAGGAGAATGAGGGGGCAGAGCTGAGTATGTGGCCATTACCAAGGAGAAGGTTCTGGAAAGACTGAATGGCCTGAAAGTGTATAAATTAGCTGGATCAGATGGACTATACTTCAGAGTTCTAAGGGAGATAGCTGAAGAGATATTGGAGATGTAAAGTGATGATCTTTCACAAATCATTAGAATCAGAAAGGATCTCAGAGGACTAGGAAATCGCTAATGTGACATGCCTGGTTAAAAAAGGAGTAAGGCAAAAGATGGACAATTACAGACTAATTTGCCTAACCTCAGTTCTGGGTAGGCCTTTGGAATCCACTGTGAAGATTGAGAAGTCTGAATAATTGGAAGTGTATAGTAAAATAGGGCAAAGTCAGCATGACTTCATGAAGGGTGGGTCATGCCTGACAAATCTACTTAAATCATTCCATAAAATTATGAGTAGGTTCGACCAAGGTGTAATGGATGTTCGGCCAATGGATGTAATCTACCTGGACTTCAAGAAGGCCTTTGACAAGGTGCCGTACAGGAGGCTATTGAGTAAGATAAGGGTTCATGGTATTACAGGCAAGGTGCTACCAGGGATAGAAGACTGCCTGTCTGGCACGAAGCAGAGTGGGGATAAAAGGGTCCTTTTCAGGATGGCAGCCGTTGACAAGCGGTGCTCCGCAAGGCTCAGTGTTGGGACCACAAGTTTTCATTTTATACATTAATAATCTAGATAAAGGAACTGAAGGCACTCTGGCTAAGTTTGCAGACAACGCAATGATAGCTAGAGAGACTGGTAGGAGGCAGAGAGACTGCAGAAGGATTTGGATAGGTTAGGAAAGTGGACAAAGCAGTGGCAGATGGAGTACAAGTGTGAAGTCACGCACTTTGGTAGGAAGAATATCTCTTTGGAAAGACAACACTGGGAGAAATATTGCACTGTTTCAGGACATCCCTGCTGTAGACACGTGACTTAAGAGTGCTTGATGCTGACATTGAGCATCTGAAACTAAAACTCGATGCTTTAACAGAAACAACTGTTCCATCCATGAAAATAAAAATTACACAAATAATTTGATACCCTGTTATTTGACTAGACTAATATTTTAAAACACTCTCACAAAAGATAATTGATGTACAGTATAAATAATGTGAACAGGTTACCTAATTCATTCATGTTTTATTTTAAAATGCGTTTTGAAATTGAGGTTTGAAAATCTGGTGAGAGATGTGTAATTAACACCATCAATAAAATCTGTTCCCGTTAACTTCCGTGATCTTCAATTTTATAGCTTGAATGACCTAATCTGTTCCTGGCCAGTTCTAAATTATTTTTAATAAATTTGTTTGGAGGGTGGTACGTGCATGGATTGAGCTGCCAGAGTAAGTGGTGGGGGCTGGTACAATTGCAACATTTAAGAGGCATTTGGATGAGTATATGAAAGGAAGGGTTTGGAGGAATATGGGCCGGGTGCTGGCAGGTGGGACTAGATTGGGTTAGGATATCTGGTCGGCATGGACGAGTTGGACCCAAGGGTCTGTTTCCATGCTGTTCATCTCTATGACTCTATGACTTTAATAGAGGCATGGACTACTTTCTAAATGGGGAGAAAATTCAGAAGTCTGAAGTGTAAATAAACTTGGGAGTTCTAGTCCAGGATTCTTTCAAGATAAACTTGCAGGTTATAGTCAGTAGTTAGGAAGGCAAATGTAATCATGGCATTTATTTTGAGAGAACTTGAATATAAAAACAGGGATGCACTTCTGAGGCTCTAAAAGCCTCGGGCAAGGCTACGTTTGGAGTAATGTACCCAGTTTTGGGTCTTAAATCTCAGGAAGGATGTACTGGCCTTGGAGCTTGTTCAGGGAGGTTCACGAGAATGGCCCCAGGAATGAAAAGCTTAACATATGAGGAACATTTGAGAACTCTGGGTCTATACTGAATGCAGTTTAGAAGGATGAGGGGGAATCTAATTGAAACTTCAGAATACTGAATGGCCTGGACAGAATGGATGTTGGGAAGATGTTTCCATTGGTAGGAGAGACAAGAACCCAAGGGCACAGCCTTAGAGTAAAGGAAAGATCTTTTTAGAATGAAGATAAGGATTAGATTAGATTACTTACAGTGTGGAAACAGGCCCTTCGGCCCAACAAGCCCACACTGCCCCGCCAAAGCGCAACCCACCCATACCCCTACATCTACCCCTTACCTAACACTACGGGCAATTTAGCATGGCCAATTCACCTGACCTGCACATCTTTGGACTGTGGGAGGAAACCGGAGCACCCAGAGGAAACCCACGCAGACACAGGGAGAATGTGCAAACTCCACACAGTCAGTCGTCTGAGGTGGGAATTGAACCCGGGTCTCTGGCACTGTGAGGCAGCAGTGCTAACCACTGTGCCACCATGCCGCCCACAAACTTCTTCAGCCAGAGAGTGGTAAATCTGTGGAATTCACTGCCACAGAAGGCTGTGGAGGCCAGGTCATTGAATGTATTTAAGACTGAGACAGATAGATGTTTGATTGTCAAAGGGATTAAGGGTTATGGGGAGAAGGCGAGAGAATGGGGACGAGAAACTTATCAGCCATGAGTAAATAGCAGAGCAAACATGATAAGCTGAATGGGGTAAAAACAATGACTGCAGATGCTCCTTGACTTGTCCGACTTGCCTATCTTCTTTTCCACCTATCCACTCCACCCTCTTCTCCTTGACCTATCACCTTCATCTCCTCCCCCACTCACCCATTGTACTCTATGCTACTCTCTCCCCACCCCCACCCTCCTCTAGCTTATCTCTCCACGCTTCAGGCTCACTGCCTTTATTCCAGATGAAGGGCTTTTGCCCGAAACGTCGATTTCGCTGCTCGTTGGATGCTGCCTGAACTGCTGTGCTCTTCCAGCACCACTAATCCATGATAAGCTGAATGGCCTAACGTCTGCTCCTATGGCTTATGGTCTTATGTAACAAGATATGATAGGTTCAGACTGTTTTCCTTGGAAGAGAGATAGCAAATTTGAAACATCACAAGTGCTCTGGACAGAGTTGATATGGGGAAGCTGTTCCAGTAAGTGGTAGAGTTACAAACCAGTTCCACAGTTTTGAGTTAATTAGTAAAAGAACCAAGGGGAACTTGAAGGGAAAACATTTTCACACAGCAAGTGGGGATGATCTGGAATGCACCATCGACAAAGTCTCTACGTCCTTCCCATTGCATGGTGACCAGAACTGGACACAATACTCCAAATGTGATCTCACTAAATTTTTATATAGTTGCAATATGACTTGCCAACTTCCATACTCCATACTGTGAACGATGAACTCCTTCTTTATCATTTTATCCACCTGTGCTGCCACTTTCAGGGAGCTGTATCAATGCTCCCAAGACTCCTGTCATTTACTGTATACCTTTCTCTCGCATTTGATCTCCCAAACCTCACATTTGTCCTGATTAAACTGCATCTGCCATTTCTCTGCCCAGCTTTCTAACTAATCTATTTTCTGCTGGAGCATTTGATAATCTTCTTCACTATCCATGACTCCACTAATTTTTGTGGTCTGCAAACTTACTAATCAGAACATCTACATTTTCCATCAAAACATTTATATATGTATATTAAAGCAACAGGGGTCTCAGCACTGATCTTTTCAGAACACCACAGGTCACAGATCACCAGTCAGAAAAAATACCCCTCCATTGCTACCTTGTCTTCTCTGGCCAAGTCAATTTTGTATCAAATTTACCAACTCACTATGGATTCTATTTAACATAAAACAGAGTTGACATTGTGGGTGACTTTAACTTGCTGAATATTGACTGGGACTCTCTTACAGCAAGGGGCTTAGACAGGGTGGAATTTGTCAAGTACATCCAAGAGGGTTTCTTGAAACAGTATGTAGAGAGTTCAACTTCAGGAGGGGCCATACTGGACCTTGTATTGGTTAATTAGCCTGGCCAGATGACTGAACTTTTAGAGGAAGACCATTTTGGAAACAGTGATCACAACGCCTTCAGCTTTAAGATAGCTATGGATAAAGAGAATTCAGGAACTTGCAAGAAGGTATTAAATTGAGGTAAGACAAATTATATCAGTATTAGGCAGGTGCTGGGGGTGTGAATTGGGAGGAGCTCTTATCAGGCAGGTCCACATTAGACATGTGGGAACTGTTTAAAGACCTGCTGCTGAGAGTTCAAGACTTGCATGTTCTGTTAAAAGGGAAGGACAAGGACGACAAGGTAAGGGACAACTGCATAACAGGGGAGGTTGTGAATTTAGTCAACAGGAAAAAACAAACAAATGCAAGATTTAGGAAGCTAAAATCATCAGGGCCCATGTGAAATATAAGGAAAGCAGAAAATAACTCAAACAGGGAAAGAGGAGAGCAAGAAGGGCCATGAAATGACTTTGGCAAGTAGGGTTGGAAAGAATCCAAGGCATTCTATACATACATTAAAAAGGTTTAGTCGGGTAAAGTCAGGACTACTCAAGGATAAAATTCAGTAGTTCCCATCAGTACTCACCTATGAGAAGAATATGGAGTATAATTACATGAGCATGGAGCATGCTAATAAACCAGGGCCCGTTGAGGTCAAGAAAGAAATGGTGTTGGGTTCTTGAAGAGCATTAAGGTGGGTAAGTCCCGAGTGCCCAATGTTACTTACTCCAGGTTATTGAGATAGGCAAGAGAGACGAGTGCTGGACCCTTGACCAAGATCTTTGTATCCTCACTAGCCATTGATGAGGTCCCAAATGAGTGGCGATTAACTAATGTTCAAGAAGGGAAACAGAGACAATCCAGGAAACTATAGACAGGTGAGTCTCACATTGGTGTTTGCAAAGCTGTGGGGGAAAATTCCTAAGGATAGGATTTATGCACATTTATGCGTGGCTAATTAGAGACAGTCAGCATGCCTTTGTGCACAGCAGATCATGTCTTACTAAATTGATTGAATTTTTCGTGGAGTTTATAAAGGTGATCGATGAGGGTGGAGCAGTGGATGTTGTTTACGTGAATTTAAGTAAGGCTCATGGTGGGTTCATCCAGAAGATTAAGATGCGTGGGATCCACGGTGACTTGGCAACGTGGATCCACAATTGGCTTGCCCATAGAAGACAGCAGGTAATGGTGGAAGGGTGTTTTTCAGGCTGGAGGTCTGTGACTAGTGGTGTTACACAAGGATCCATACTGGGACCTCTGCTGTTTGTGATATACATAAATTACTTAGATAAAAATGTAGATAGGCGGTTTAGTAAGTTTGCAGCTGATACAAAGATCAGTGGAGTTGTGGATAGTGTTGAAAGTTGTCAAAGGATACAGGGAGATAAAAATCAGTTGCAGATATGGGTGGAGAAATAGCAGATGGAGTTTAACCCAGACAAGTGTGAGGTGCTACACTTTGGTAGATCAAACGTTCAGCAAAAATTTACAGTTAATGGCAGAGCTCTGAACAGCATTGACGTACAGAAAGCTTGGGATTCAAGCCTGTAGCTTCCTGAAAGTGGCCAAATAGATGGGTAGGTTGGGAAAGAAGGAACATTGATTAAAGAAGCATGCCTTTATTGATCGAGGAATTGAGTACATGTCAAGATGTCATGTTGCAGCGTTATCAGAAACAATTGGAGTACACATAAGGCCACACTTGGAGTATTGCATTCAATTCTGGTTGCCACTTTACAGGAAAAATGTGGAGGTTTTCGAGAGGGTGCAGAAGAGGCTTACAGAATGCAGTCTGGATTCAAAGGCATGAGCTGTAAGGAGAGGCTAGTACAACTCTAGTTGTTTTCTCTGGAGCCGCAGAGACTGAGGGGATACTTGTTAAAATTATGAGATACATAGGTATGATTCACAGTCAGAATCTTTTAGCCAGAATTGAAATCTCTAATCCTAGGGGGCATACATTTAAGGTGAGAAGGGAAAAGTTCAAAGGATACTAGAGAGGTAAGTCAAGGATGCGGTGCTGGAAAAGCACAGCAGGTCAGACAGCATATGAGGAGCAGGAGAATCAACATTTCGGCATAAGCCCTTCGTCAGAAATGGTATGTGGAGATGTGCTAAGTGGGACAGGAGCAGGCTGAGACACTGGGTCAATTAGGGAAGTCAGGTATGTGAATCTTCGGTAGGAGGTAGAATTGGGTGGTGCTGGGTTCGCAGATGATGAGGTTAGAAGCTATGGATGGGAGATCCGCAGAGATGATGAGGTTGTGGATGGTCTGGGTAATGGGAGGTGACGTCATGGTCAAGGGGACAGTTGGAGGAGGTGTCTGTGAGTTGGCGCCTGGCTTTTGCAGTGTAGAGGTTGGTGCATCAAACTACTACACTGCTAGTAGGCATCGTATCGGTGTTGGCAGTAGTGGATTTTGTGACAGTTGTGGCAGCAGAGGATCCTGCAGCAGTCACGGACGCAGTCGTCTTCCAGGTAATCGCGGAGGTGGTTGTCTGAACGGCAATTGTGGAGGCAACATGGTTGGCAGTAGCTGTGGTCTATGTGGTGGGTGGGATGGAATTGACGTTATAATTTGCTGTGGTGGTCTTGGCTGGAGCAACCACATGGCCAATGGCACATGAGCAGTTCCGGAGGGCAGGAGAAAGTTCGGGAATGGGCGAGGAAACCAATGTATGAAGGTAAGTACATGAAAGTTTGGTTAACCTACATTTTTTTATGTCCGATATATTGAGAAAAAGCGTTTGTTGAGTGTGTGAATTCTTCTGAGGACGTAAAACAGCAGAGGTCCTTTGCAGGTCTGGGAGAGTGTGGCCCTGAGCTAGCGCAGCGCTAACGACAGGGAGATTAGGTGGCAGCGCATGGCTGCGAGTGTAGAGTGGAGGATCTGGAAAGAGAACCATTTCTGAAGGTTTTGGATTGGTAGTACACACTGGTTGTCCTGTTCAGGTCCATGTTGTGTTGGTTTGAATGTAGTCCGGAGTCCATGCGGGATCAGTCGGTTCTGAAGGCAGGTGCTGAGAAAGAATATGTGGCAATGGTAGTGAGTCTGCTTCAGACATGGCTGAAGATCTTCAAGGCAGAGGTGATGACTTGGGGAGGTGCAGTGAGAGACGGACTCACTGAGAGTAGGAGAACTTCTTCAAGGTTGGCATCCCTGGAAGAGGCTTCGCAGTAGGTATGAAATCAACTAGGAGAAAGTGAGAACTGCAAATGTTGGAGATTAGAGTCGAAAGTATGGTGTTAGAAAAGCACAGCAGATCAAGTAGGATCTGATGAGCAGTGGAATCAATGTTTCAGGCATCACCACATCAGAAATGAGGGCTAAGGTTTATTTTACACAGAAAGTGACAGGAGTCTGGAACACGCTGCCATGGTTGGTAGTGCAAACAGTTATGATATGTGCATTTACAGAACTTTTAGATAAGCACATGCAAGTCAAACAGAAGGGACTAGTTTAATTTGGCAACATGTTTGGCACAACAGCAGAGCCAAAAGGCCCATTCTTGTGTTATGAAGTTGAAGGTATGTACTGTACCTTTAAGAGAGAGTGAGTGCTGTTCTGAACTGAGAGTTTACAAGCACCTATGCGTATGACGAGGTGTATGTAGTGGAAAATTTAAAATATGAGCAACACCTGAAGAGGCATAGCATAGAATTCCAGCTCAGCAATGTCCTCATGACCTGCCCTACCTACCAATCTCCCTTTCCACCTATCCGCTCCACCCTCCCCTCTGACCTATCACCTCCATCCCCACCCCCATTCATCTATTATACTCTTTGCTACCTTCTCTCCAGCCCTAGCTCCCCCCAACCCCACCCCCATTTATCTCTGCACCCTGGAGGCTTCCTGCCTCTTTTCCTGAAGGGCTTTTGCCCGAAACATCGATTTTCCTGCTCCTCAGATGCTGCCTGACGTGCTGTGCTTTTCCAGCACCACTCTGATCTAAACTCTGGTTTCCAGCATCTGCAGTCTTCACTTTTGCCACAGCATAGAATGAAGCAGGTGGCAAAAAAAAACTCTAAATTTAAGATGTTTTCCTATGGGGATGACACATTAATAATGATACCAGTAGTAGGAGATCCCTTCAAAAGCCAGGTTTAGCGGTCCCTATCAAATTCTGAAAAAGGTGAATCAGGTAAACTACCTGGTAAAATTTCCGGACAGAAAAAAAACTATATCAGGTGAGTCATGTGAATATGTTGAAACCTCACTATAATAGGGATAGGGAACTGGAGAAACAGGTGTTAGTTACTGCTCTGAAGAGTGAGGAATCAAATCCAGACGTCGTGGAGTTTGATGCACCTCAAAATACTTAAATAATTAGTCATTGAGGACATGGATAGCTTAGTTAGTTACCTGTTTCAGGAGCAAAGAACCCAGTTGAAAGGTTTGTTGCAGCAGTATGAGGACATATGATGGGAGGACTAATACAATTGTATATCAGGTGGAAGTAGGGAATACATTTCTGATAAAAAACACACCACTGCAGACTCAAAGCCACACAGATCCAGAAGAAAGTGATGCGATGCTCTAAGAAGATATCATTGAACTGAGTCAGAGTGAGTGGAGTTCGCCGAATGTGGTAGTTCCCAAACCTGACAGAACTTATTAATTTTGTATGCACTATCGTCAGTTCAATGGCATAACAAAATCAGACTCATACCCAATACCAAGATTGAAGGACTGTATAGAGGCAGTTCGACAAGCTGTTTACATCACAAGCCACTTACATCAATTCAAAATGATGTCCTCTGGAATGAAGAACACACCAGCCACATTCCAAAGACTCATGTACAGAGTTGTGGCCAGATTAACAAATTGTGCAGTTTATCTGGATGATTAGATTAGATTACTTACAGTGTGGAAACAGGCCCTTCGGCCCAACAAGTCCACACCGCCCCGCCAAAGCGCAACCCACCCATACCCCTACATCTACCCCTTACCTAACACTACGGGCAATTTAGTATGGCCAATTCACCTGACCTGCACATCTTTGGAGTGTGGGAGGAAACCCACGCAGACACGGGGAGAATGTGCAAACTCCACACAGAGAGTCGCCTGAGGCGGGAATTGAACCTGGGTCTCTGGCGCTGTGAGGCAGCAGTGCTAACCACCGTGCCGCCCATAAATGTAGTGATCTTTAGTGAGTCAAGGAAAGATCACATGGCAGTGCTCTTCGAACAATTATGAGAAGCAAAGCTGGTAATAAACGTAAAGAAAACAGAATTTGCAAAGGCAGAGATGACGTTCTTAGGACATAACATCGGTCATGGAAGGTTGACCCCCAAGGAACTTCAAGACCAAGGCTGTCAAGGGACTTCCATGACCAGCCTCGAAGAGGTGCTTCAAATTTTGGGACAAAGTGGATTCTACCTAAAGTTTGTTCCAAACTTCAGCAACACGGTGGCACTGCTAACAGTGTTTTACTGAAGAAGAATACAAACTTTTGGTGGACATAACAATGCCAAGAGGCATTTGATAATTTAAAAGCAGTATTAACCACCACACCAGTTTTAGCTACACCAGACTTTTGGAAACCCTTCAAAGTTGCATTTGATGCCAGCGACATCAGAGTTGGAGCTGTACTGCTGCAGGGAAATGACAATGGAATTTAATGGCCAATTTGCTACTTTTCAAAGAAACTCAACATTCACCAGAAAATCCTCTATCATCGAAAAAGAAGCACTGAGTTTCGTACTGGCCTACAACATTTTAATGCTTATGTGACGAACAATGTGTCGGACACAGTTGTGTACATTGACCACAAAAATCCTATTAAATCCTTGGAAAGATTTAAAGACAAAAATATGAGACTATTTCATTGGAGTCTTATGTCACAGACTTTTAATTTACAAATTGTATTTATTGCGGGTCATAAAAATGTGACAGCAGATATGTTATCATGGATTTAAAGAAAGTATAGATAAGATTGTGGGTGGCACTGTGGTTAGCACTGCTGCCTCACAGCGCCAGAGACCAAGGTTCAATTCCCACCTCAGGTGGAATGTGGAGTTTGCACATTCTCCCCGTGTCTGCGTGGGTTTCCTCCCATAGTCCAAAAATGTGCAGATTAGGTGAATTGGCCATGCTAAATTGCCTGTAGTATGAGTCAATGGGTCTGAGTGGGTTGCGCGTCGGTGGGGACTTGTTGGGCCGAAGGGCCTGTTTCCACACTGTAAGTAATCTAATTTAAAGATTGGAGAAATTCCCATGTTATATGTGTGTGTCCTGAAATTAATATGAAAAGTACAACTTAAATTAATCACCTATGTATTTCATTCTAATAGGATTAAGAATTAGAAAACAAAGCCATCTTTTCATTATGACGGTTCTTTTTTTCTTAAGTGAAGAGGTACTTTAAGTTAAAGGTGTGTACTGCACCTTTAACAGAGAGTGAATGCTGTTCTAAACTGAGAGCTTACAAACACCTGTGTATATGATAAGTTGGCACACCGAACGTGAGCTGGAAAATTGAAAATATGTAACATTTTGGCTGTGAAATGGATACCTGAGTTTTGGTTGCTGTTTTGGCAACAATTCAAACTTAACTAATCAGTTTAAATTATGCTCCAGCATACTAAAACCTAATCAAGTTTGAATTTTATTGT
This sequence comes from Chiloscyllium punctatum, assembly GCF_047496795.1. Lineage (NCBI taxonomy): Eukaryota > Metazoa > Chordata > Chondrichthyes > Orectolobiformes > Hemiscylliidae > Chiloscyllium > Chiloscyllium punctatum. The sequence continues at coordinate 78,037,878 of NC_092747.1, read as the reverse complement.
TTTGCCAAGATGGAACCAATGAGATAATTCGATGTTAAAGATATAAAAATACAGACATTTTGAAAATTGGAAAGAGAGCCATTGAGATAGAAAGACCTGGAAATCTAACATTTTGCTCTCCAAAAAATTAGGCAACACTCTCTATCAAAGCTACCTTTTCATTTAAAACATACTCGCAGTAAAAAGAAAGAAGACCACTGAGGGAATTCAGCAGCCAGAAGAGTGAAGTTACAGAAGATGACAGTGTCTGTGTGGTTTTGAAATTACGTCAATGTAATTTTAGTAAGTGTCTTATTGAATCAGCATGTTGCTGTAGAGTTGGAAGCAGGTAGTGAGCAGTTAAGAGAGAGGGGCTTAAGAGTTGTGAATAGTTGTTGTTCAATTTTCACTTTTAGAGTTAAAAAACAAATTGATGTTATTTTGTTTAAATAGTGGAATTTGGAAGTTCTTTGTGACTCATATTTTAACAGATTATAAGATGAAGTGTGCTTTTTTGAATTTTTGCTTTAATTAACAGAGGAGTTCACCACTGTGTTGGAATACTTGTGCTGTACAGTTCTATGTTCTAAAAGTATGGCAATTATTATGGATGACTTCAATCCACATATTGGATTGGACTAACTAAACTGGTAGCAATATAATGGAGGAGAATTTCCCAGAATGTATGAGGGATAGTTTTCTCAACCCATATGTCGAGGAACCAGTTGGAGAGCAAGCCATCCTAGACTGGATAGTATGGAATGAGAGAGGATTAATTAGCAACATTGTGGTGCAAGATTCTTTGAGGAACAGTAACCATACTATAGCAGAATTTTTCATTATGATGGTGAGTGACACAGTAGGGCCCTGAACGTAAAGAAAGCTAACTTTGCTAATATGAGGCATGCACTGGCTCAGATAAGCTGGCCAATGATATTTCAGGTGTTGATGGTGGACAGTCAATGTTACATATTTAAATAACACATGGATAAACATCAAGAATTATACATCCCTGTCTCCCATAAACAGGGAAAGTAGCTCAACCAAGGCTAACAAGAGAAATCAAGGTTTGTGTTAATGTCAAAGAGGAGGTGTATAAATTGGTGAGAAAAAGCAGCAAACCTGAAGACCAAAATTTAAAGTTCAGCAGAGGAGGAAAAAGGCTTTATTACAGAAGGGGAAAATAGAATATGCAAGTAAGCTTACAGAAAATGTAAAAACAAACTGCAACAGCCTCTATAGATATGTGAAGAGAAAAAGACTGGTGAAGACAAATGTAGATCCCTTACAGTTAGAATTGGTTAATCAGTAATGGACAACAAAGAATTGGTAGACCAGTTGAACAAATAGCTTGGATCATTCTTCACTAAGGAGCAAAGAAATAACCTTCTGGAAATATATGGAGACAGAAGGTCAAGCATGAAAGGAAGAACTGAAGGAAATCGTCATGAGTCAGAAAATAATATTTTTTATTTATTCATTCATTTCTGGGATGTAGGCTTCACTGCCACACCAGCATTTATTTCCTGTCCCTCACTGCCTTTGAGAAGGTAGTGTTGAGCTTCTTGAACTGCTGCAGTCCACCTACTGTGGGTTGACCCATAATGCCCTTCAGATGGAATTCCAGGATTTTGACTCAGCAATGGAGAAGGAATAGTAATATATTTTCAGGTTAGGATGGTGAGTGGTTTGGAGGGGAACTTGAAGTATGTGGTGTTTCCATGTATCTCCTGCCCTTGTCCTTCTAGATAGAAGTGGTCGTGGGTTTGAAAGGTCCTATCTGAGGATCTTTGGTGAATTCTGCATTGTATCTTGTTGATAGTACACACTGCCGCTACTGAGTGTTGGTGGTGGAGGAACTGGATGCTTGTACATGGAGTGCCAATCAAGTGGGTTGCTTTGTCCTGGATGGTGTCAATCTTCCTGAATGTTGTTGGGGCTGCACTCATCTAGCAGGTGGGGAGTATTTCATCACACACCTCACTTGTGCCTTGTAGGTGGTGGACAGACTTTGGCAAGACAGCAAATGAGTTAATTGCTACAATGTTCCTAGCCTCTGACCTGCTCCTGTAACCTCTGTGTTTATGTGATGAATCCTGTTGAGCTTCTAGTCAATGGTAACCCCCTGAATGTTGATAGTTGGGGATTGAGTGATGGTAACACTATTGAATGTCAAGGGACAGTGGTTAGTTTGTCTTTATTCATGATGGCCAGAGCCTGACATTTGTGTGGCAAGATGTTACTTGCCAATTGTCAGCCTAAGCCTGGGTACTGAACAGATCTTGGTGCATTTGAACATGGATTGCTTCAGTATCCGGGCAGTCATGAATGGTGCTAAACATTGTGCAATCATCATTGAACATTCCCACTTCTGCCCTTATGATGGAGGGAGGGTCATTAATGAAGCAGCTGAAGATAGTTGGAACAAGGTCACGACTTTGAAGAATTCCTACAGAAATGGCCTGGAGCAGAAATGACTGACTTTCAACAATCATGACCATCTTCCTATGTGTCAGGCAGTAAAGAAAATTCTGAAAAATACATTACCGTTCTTGTGGTGCAGTGATAGCGTTCCTACCATTGTGTTAGATGGACTGGGTTCTTGTCCCATCTGCTGCAGAAGAGTGTCATTATATCTTTGAAAATGTTGATCAGAAATTATATACATAAGTAGTACAGGTGAGAGCCCTTGTGATGCAGTGATACTGTCCCTGCTGCTGAGCCAAATTCTATCTCTTCCAGGTCATAACAACCCTGACCAGGTTGATTTTAAAAAAAATGTTCATTTAAAAGATGGATGTTGGCCATTTAATGGCATATGGAGCAAGAGAGAACCCCAGCCTGGATTATCCCTCCTGATAGGAAAATAATGCATTATACTATATTCTTAAATAAAGCAACTATCAAGAAAAATTAATTATGTTTTTTCCATATTTCATCTTTTGGATGGGATTCATTTTGCAATTATGAAGTGATGAAAGAGGTGGAGAGATGGAGGGCTATATGAGAGAAAATTCCAAAAATAGGCATAAATGACTGAATTTATACGTCAGATTTAAATATTAGAATAACCCTAGAATAGCCAAGTGTAAATAAAATGTGTACTTAATGGAGTTATTATTTCAATTTATACCATACTGTTCTTGTGAAAAAACAATGTTGCCTGAAAGTATTCTGCACTTTTACAACAGTATGACTGGTGATGATACGGGCAGATGCTGTATATCAAAAATACTCTGACAGTCAAAATGGTACCAAGCAAGCCAAGTCTTTAAAGCCAGCCATGTCAGAAGGTTACTCCCAAAACATTGACTTCTCCACCTCCTGATACTGCCTGGTATGCGGTGTTCTTCCAGCATCCTGTTTGCTTCTTTCAGACACTTAACCTGATGCTGCCAGAAATTATTATATACGCAGCAAACATGCATAAATGTCCTCTAGTTGAAGTTTCAAAGCCTCTGCTTTAAATGGGATGCTCTTTTGTCCAAGTTCAATGTTACTAATACTGTTAGAAGAACAAAGAACAATATAGCACAGGAACAGCCCTTTCAGCCCTCTAAGACTGCACTGACACATACTAAGGCTGTATTCACTTACAGGATCCTTATTCCTCTATACCCCTCCTATTCCTGTAATCATCCAGGTGTTTCTTGAATGTTACAATTGTGTCTGCTTCCACCATCTCCTCTGGCAGTGTCTTCCAAGCACTTACCACCCTTTGTGTGAAAAACTTGCCTCGCACATCTCTTTAAACTGCCCCTCCCCCTGCACCATGAACCTGTGTCCCCCCCCATATTTGACGCCTCCACCCTGAAAAAAAACTTCATACTTTCTATTCTATCCATGCAATTGAGAATCTTATAAATTTCTAACAGGTTGCCCCTGAACTTCCTGTGCGCAGAGAAAACAAACCCAGTCAATCCAATATTTCTTCATTACGAGAAGCCCCAAAACCAGGCACCATTGTTTTTGGCAAATCTTTTCTGTATTCTCTCCAAAGTGTCCACATCCTTTTGGTAGTGTGATTACCAGAACTGTAGGCAATATTCCAAGTGTGGCCTAACTAAAGTTCTATAAATCTGCAACATAATTTGTCTGTTCTTATACTCAATGCCACTTCCAATGAAAGCAAGCATACCATAGGCCTTTCTAATAATCTTTTCTACCTGCTACCTTCAGCAATCTGTGGATCTGCACAGCCAGATTCCTCTGCATATCAATACACCTAAGTGTTCTGTCATTCACTGTATAATTTCCACCTGTACTTGACCATCCAAAAAAGTATCACCTCACCTCAAAACTCCACCTGCCATTTTTCTGCTTGTTGTATCCTCTGACAACCCTCACTATCTGCAACATCACCAATCTTTGTATCATTCGCAACCTTGCTGCTATGTTTTTCCTCCAAATCATTTACGTCGACCACAAACAGCAGAGGTCCCAGTACTGATTCCTGTAGAACATCATTAGTTACAACCATCCATTCCGATAAACATCCTTCCACTTTGGTTTCCTATGACTAAGCCAGTTCTGTATTCGTCTTGGCAGTTCACTCATGATACTACATTACTTCACCTTTTGTACCAGTTTGCCAGAAGGGACTTTATCAAAGGCGTTACTGAAATTCATGTAGACAACATCAAGTGCTTTTCTCTCATCATTCACCTTTGTCACTCCTCAAAAACTTGATCAAGTTAGAGAGGCTTGACCTCCCCAACACAAAACCATGCTGCCTATCACTAATAAATCCATTTGCTTCGAAATACATTTAGTTCTTGTCCCTGAGAAACTTTTCCAATAATATCCCTACTACCAACATGGTAATTTCCATGATTATTCCTGTTATGCTTCTTAAACATTGGGACAACACTGGCCATTCTCCATCCTCCTGGACCTTACCTATGACCAAACATGATACAAAAATGTCTGTTAATACTCCAGCAACTTGTTCTCTTTTCTCCCTCAATATTCTAGGATAGCTCCCATCAGGAACTGGGGACTTACCTACCTTAATACATTTTAAGACGCTCAATACCTCTTCCTTTTTAATAGCAACTTGTCTTAGAGATTCAACTCCCCTTCCTGAGATCATGCTCCACCCTCCATTCTTCTTGGTACCTACCAACACAATGTAATTGTTTCAGACCTCACCTACCTTTTCTGGCTCCACATTTAGGTTCGCTCTCTTGTCCTTGAGTTGGCCAACCTTTCCCTAGCTACCCAGGTGCTTTTTATATATGTATAAAAAGCGTTCAGATTTTCCTTAATCCTGCTTGTTAATGATTTTTCATGTCCCATTTTAGCCCTTCTCATTTCTTATTTAAGTTCTTTCCTATTTTCTTTGAATACTACAAGAGCTTCATCAGTTACCTTACGTACGCTTCCTTTTCTATTTTGATCAAGGTCATGAAATCCCTTATCATCTTAGGTTCACATAACTTGCCATACCCATCCTTCGTTCTTGCAGGCACGTGCTGCTCCTAAATTCTTATCAACTGCTGTTTGAAATACTTCCAAGTGTCTTATGTGGATTTACCCTTAAACAGCTACCTTCAATCAACATTCTGCAGTTCCTGCCTAAAATTGTTGTAGTTTGCCTTCGCCCAATTCAACAGCTTCATCTGAGGATTGCTGTTATCCCTGTCCACGAGTATGTTAAAACTCACGTTATTATGTCCACTACTCCCACATAAACTTCACTCAACTGGCTGGGCTCATTTTCCAAAACCAAGTCCCATATATGTGCCAAGTTGGGGGATCATGTTCACATAATGACCAAAATCAGTGAGTGGCAAAAATAGCCTCCTTTATTCAGCAGCCGCAAGAGTACAAGTTCAAGCGGCAAAAGAATCCTGAAATACAGTTCTTACAAGAACCCCTTTATACACAGTTCTTGCATATATTAAAATTCCATTATTATGGTGTTACAATGTCTCTAGTACACAAAGGTTTGAGAGGCTTCTGTCCTGGGAGACAGGAGATGGGTTAAATCATGTGCTAAATGCTAGCTGCAACTTCTGATGGGATTAAATCTGTGTCTGGTCTGCTTGCATTATTTAGAGATGTTAGACCTTTTGCCTTTTAAGTTAGTAAATGTTAATAAAAAATACTAGGCCTATATGCCCTAAATAAGTTAGAAATTGTACCTGTACTTAATAAAAGAATAAAGGATATTAAACTGATTACTACAGCTGGGTTGTGAGATTTGTTTACTTATTTGCTAATTTCATTCATTCATGCAATTTCACTTAAGCACTATTTTGATAGTTTCTTAAAGAGGCAATGGCCCAGTTAAAAGGTATTTAACAAGTACATGCTAATCGGGGAAACTGTTTGGTATTCTGTAATCTATTCAGGTCCAGGAGTTGGTTGGTAAGGACCAATTAATATTGTAACGTTTTGTGGCGACATGATGACGGGGATGGTATTGTTCTGTACGCTACACTTACTCTGAGGTAAACACTGTCTGTAGCAGGGGCTGATAAGGTGTGAAAATGCAGTAATGGGCTGGAAAGGGTTGTTTTGAGTAGAAAGGGCTGTTTTAGAATTGGTCTATTTTATGATGTTAAAATATACGACAGAACCACGTTATAGTAGGGGGTTATTCATGAATGAACTGGGAAGATGGTGTTTGTTTGTGAGTGGGTTAATAAGGGAGTTATGAATGAATAGACATAAAATGCTTTGAGTGGGAAATATAAAGTGCTTGTGAGAGGGTTAGTGAAGGGACCTAGAACACAATATTTCACAGACCCCCCTTTTGACTCTACTGAGACCTTTCAAAGAGAATCACACAATTCTTATCCTAGCTCAAATATACCACTTGGGTCTCTTAGATGGTGGAAGGACTTGGGAAGACATGGTCCGTAGTTGGGGATGGTGCAAAACAGCCTGTTAGCAAATGTGCTTTATAAAACAGAAATCAACATACATAGCTAGAATAGCAATCATAACCATTGTGAGTCCTTGCATAATCAAGGTCCCGGAGGACCCCAGCCATCCAGTAGCCCAACCCATTGTCAGATCTTTTCAACCTCCTTCCTGATATGGTCAGCCAGATTAGTAATACTTTCAGAATTGTCTGGAATGTAGGTGCAACATTCGGAGCTAATCAGGGCACAAGTGCCTCCTTTCCCAGCTAAAACAAAATCAAGGGCCATTCAGTTCTGAAGCGCTACTGTGAGAATAGCAACTATTTCATCGTTTATCCTACTAAGGGCAGAGACGAGATGCTTTCCCACCTTTTCCAGATCTGAGGCCATGGTTACGGCTTTCCTGGCCAGTTTGGCTGTACTATAGAAAGGCAATGCAATTGCAAAGAAGTGCTGGGTTTTGGAGATGACTCTCCTGTGTCTCCAGCTAGGCGGCAAAAGGGAGTGATAAATGTACAGGACTACATAGCCGAGGTAGCATGAACCCGGCCTGTAGTATGGGGAACAACCCGTATGCTCCACGGACACAGATGAAATAAGTGACATTATCGGTGGTGAAGTGGGTGATGGCCTCAGGATATGATTGGAGAAAGTGTGCTGCTAACAAAATTGGTCAACAGACTGGATGAGACTGCGACTTTAAATACTGAGAGAATTGCTCTGTCCCATTTCTTGCCCCTTTTTGGAGGAGTTGACAAAACACATGGATCCTTGTAATCTGCACCTAATTGAGGTATTAGTGAGGGCCAGGAAGGGGGGATTATGGGTACGATCATAGCTGAGCTGGATCGGGGGTGGTTCACAGACCTCCAGGCTTCTGTATTGCAAGAACTGGGTTCTCCTCCTTTTAGGTTATGGATATTGGCTAACATCCCAGGGCCTGGAGAGGGGCGGGATGTGAAATTTTGAGAGGCATACTATTTGGCCATTTCAGAGTCAGTGAAGAGAATAGTATAGAATGGGTTAGAGTGTGTGGGAACATGGGAACATATTCAACTTTGGACAGATTAGAAGCTTCAGCATAGATATAAAACATATAGAGATAAGTATTTACATGTAATTCCGAATGTCCCGATTGTACCAAAATTGTAATAAATGTGACGGAAAAAATGCTGATGGAAACCATGGTGGTCAGTCAGTCTTGGCTTCTGTGAGATGCCTGATGTGAGAGGCGTGAATCCAGGCCTTCTATCCTGGGACCTTGCCAGCCGACTGGGCGATCAACAGCACCTGGAATGGTCCTTAAGTTCATCAATGTCACAAACAACTTCCACCCTGACTTAAAGTTCACATGGATCATCTTTGACACTGCCGTCCCTTTCCTGGACCTCTTGTCTCTGCCTCTGGCGACCATTTCAAAATGGACATCTCTTTCAAGCCCACCAACTCCCACAGCTATCTTGACGACATCTCCATCCACCCGCCCCAATCCTGTAAAAATGGGATCCCTTGCTCCCAATTCCTCTGCCTGTGTGTATCTGTTCCTAGGAGGAGCAACTCCACTCCAGGACACCCCAGATGGCCTCCCATTTCAAGGGCCACAAATTCCCCTCCCACATAATCAACCATGCTCTCCAGCACATCTCCTCTGCCGTTTAATGCTGCCCCTTCAACCACAAGCATAGAATTCCCCAATCCTCACCTTCCACCCACTAATCTCCAGATACAGAGCATTATCCTCCACCATTTCAGTCATCAACAATCAGACCTCCTCATCCCTATCTGTGTCCCAGAGAGTATTCCTTCCAAGAATCCCTCGTGAGGTCCACATGCTTCCCCCACCCCCACCTCACCCATGCCCCGCTACCTCCCCCCCCCCCCCCCCCACCCCCGGCCCAACTAACTCACCCTCCACACCTGGCACAAAGATGAAAGGCTTGTGCCCAAAATATCGACTCTCTTGCTCCTCGGATGCTGCCAGACCTGCTGCGCTTTTCCAGCGCTATACTTTTCGACTCTGCTCTCCAGCATCTGCAGTCATCACTTTCTCCTGTTTACATACTCTGCCAAGAAACTCTCATGAGTGAACCTTACAAGTCTGCCCCGTTCAAGCCCCCTGCATGAACTGAGTCCCAGTCAATATAGAAGTTAAAATCACCCACTGCAACAACCTCTTTCCAAAATCTGTCTACATATTCTCTCCTCTATCTCCCACGAACTGTTGGGAGGCCTGTAGTATACACCAGCATTGTGATTTCACCTTTCCTATTCCTGAGTTCTACGCACATTGCCTCACTGCACCAGCCCTCTGTTGTACCCTCCCTCAGCACAGTTGTAAGGTACTCCTTTACCTGTAATGCAACTCCCTCACCCCTTTTACATCCCTTTCTATCACACCTGAAACATCTAAATCCTTAGACATTCTGCTGCCAGTCCCATCGGTCTTTCAGCCAAGTCTCTGTAATCGCAATAATGTTATACTTCCAAATACTAACCAAAGCTCTAAGTTCATCTACCTTACCTATTATACCCCTTGCATTGAAACACATGCATTTCAGACCATCTCCCTGCTCTTTTCAGCAGTGTTTGCCTGCCTGTTTTTATCATAGTCATGTTTGCCTTTATTTCTACCTCTCCCTCAATTTCTGCATCGACTACCCTACTCCTCTAGTTGTCATTCCCCTCCCACACTAGTTTAAACCCTCCCCAACAAGTCAACCACTATCTCCGCCAAGAATCGATCCCGGTTCTGCCCAGGTATAATATGTCCAGTTTGTACAGGTCCCAGTCCCAATGCCCCATGCTTCTGAAACCCTCCCCCTCACAACACCTCTTCATCCAAAGTATCCTGCTGTTTCTACTCTGAATCGCTTGTGGCACTGATAGTAATCCTGAGATAACTACCTTTGTGGTCCAACATTTTAACTTTCTTCCTAGTTCTCTATATTCTGCTTTGAGGACTTCAGCCTGCATGTACCACTGTGAGGATGGTGCACCCTCCCCTTCCACAATGTCCTGCAACTTCTCTGAGACATCCAGGACCCTTGCACCAGGGAGGCAACACAACATCCTGCAGTATTGTTTGCAGCCACAGAAACACCTACCCATTCCTCTTACGATTGAACCCCCGATAAACATAGCATTTCTAGGCCTACTTTACCCTCATGCTGCAGCAGAGCCAACTATGGTGCCATGAATTTGGATGCTGCTGTTATCCCCTGAGCGGTCATTCCCCTCAACAATACCTAAAACAATATACCTGTTTTGCAGAGGAATGTGAATTTAAATAATAGCCCTATCAAATGCTGTATGTGTGTATGTCATGATTATTGTACCTTATCCTGTCTTTGAGGCAGAGCACTTTTCCGCTATAAAGAAACACAATGAGACAGACTGAATTACATGCAGGAAAGAATTGCTCATGAACATTTTTTTTAAGAAGTGCCATTTGTCAGAACCACTTCCTTTGAGACTTCCAAACATCTGCTTCTCCTGTGTACCCAAATACATGTGGCTTCAACGGTTTATAAAAATCCAACCAGTCAACAAGAATTTTCTCATCAATGTACAACATTTTCCCCACACAAAATTTTGAGATTTATTTAAGATGCCAGTTAATTGCTTCCTCTTTGCGACCTTTTCCACTCAGTTTCATATTCTGGATAAATGTACTTTTTCTATTAAATGAAGTCTGCTTTCCATTTGACACAATTGTTTGGGATCAATAGGAGCTGCTGAGCTGCTGAATAAAGCAATCTTAAGCCATAGTCTGGGTTTTGCCCTCGTATGGCAGAGACTTCCTGAGAAAAACAAACACCAGGCGAGGCAGTTTAGGACAGGGAAGAGACAAGGGAGCAGCAAATGTAGACCAGGCCACTTTGTGCTTGCAAAGCTACAACTGGCAAGAATAAACACTTAGTAAGAGCTGTCACCTGATATAACTGCCAGTCATTTCTCAATTGCCTCACAGCACTTCCTAGAACATTTTACGCTGCTTCAGAGGTGGGCTTAACGTAACAGACAATATGGTCAATAAGTAGCCATTGCAGAGCCATGAGGATTGTAGTATTATTTCAAACCAATTCGTCCAATCTGTAAACTCCCTCACAATATCCCTTTTAGGCTACAACTTTGAAAATGTTTTAAATTGAAATTGAAACGTCCTTGTTACAAATGGTTAGGAGAAGCTGAACCGAAAATGCAATTTCCACTCTCTCTGACAGTCTGGCCTTTTAGTTGCAGTGGGTTATGCATGGGTTTGGACAACAGGAAATTAAGGGTTTTAAGTGAATATATTTTTGCCAGCAATAATGTTACAAAGTTCATAAGAATTAACTATGGCTGTGTGACATTTTAGCAAGGTAGACCATAAGACTACAAAAAAAGAACGGTGACTCAGTGGCTAGCACTGTTACCTCACAGCGCCAGCGACCCAGGTTCGATTCCAGCCTCAGAACTGTCTGTGTGCAGTGTGCACATCTTCCCCGTGTCTGTGTGGGTTTCCTCTGGGTGTTCTGGTTTCCTCTCACAGTCCAAAGATGTGAAAGTTAGGTGAATTGGCCATGCTAAGTTGCCCATTGTATAGGTTAGATACATTAGTCAGGGGAAATGTAGAGAAATAGGTCTGGGTAGGTTCCTCTTCAGAGGGTCAGTGTGGACTTGTTTGTCCAAATGGCCTATTTCCATACTGTAAGGATTCTATGATATGATAAAACAATTAGGCCATTTCCACCAACCAGGTCTGCTCTGTCATTTGGTTATGGCTAATACATTCCTTAACCCCATTCTCCTGTATTCTCCCTGCACCAATGATCCCCTTATTAATCAAAAATTTATCTATATGTATTAAATACACTCAATGACTTGCCCTTCCCAGCTCTCTGTGGCAATGAACTACACAGAGTCACCACCCTCTGGCTGAAAAAAATTCTCCTCATCTCAGTGCTAAAGGTCATCCCTTCAACCTGATGCTGTGCCTTGGGTCCAAGTCATGTTCCCCAAATCCACACTATCCATGTCCCTCAGCATCCTGTAAGTTTCAGTCAGATCCCACCTCCCCCCAGTTCTTCTAAATTCAATTGAATACAGACCCTGAGTCCTCAATTGTTTCTCATATGACATGACCTTCATACCTGGGATCATTCTTGTAAACCTCCTCTGGACACCCTCCATTGCCAGCACATCTTTCCTTAGATACAAGGTCTAAAACTGCTCACAATATTCCAAACGAAGTTTGACCAGAGCCTTATGCCACCTCAGCAGTACATCACTGCTCATTTTCTAGCCTTTTTGAAATGAATGCCAATGTTGCATTTGCCTTCTCAACTGCTAACTGAACTTGCATGGTAACCTTAAGAGAATCCTGAATTTGGACTCCCAAGACCCTTTGTGCTTCAGATTTCCGAAGCCTTTTCCCACTAAGAAAATAGTCTATGTCTCTATTCTTCCCACCAAAGTTCATAACTTTATATTTTGCCACATTGTATTCCATCTGCTATTTCCAAAGTCTAGCATGTCCAAGTCATTCTGCAGCCTCCCCGCTATCTCAACACTACCTGCCCCTCAACCTATCATTGTCATCTATAAACTTAGCAGCAATGCCTTCAGTTCATTCACCCAGAATTTATAACATGAATAGTTGTAACCTACCACCGACCCCTATGGAACTCCAATAGTCATCAGCTGCCATTCTGAAAAAGACTCCTTTATCCCTACTTTCTGCCTTCTGCCAGTCGCTTGTGCCTAACACCATGGCTTTTATCTTATTCAGCAGCCTCCTGTGTGGCAACTTTTCAAGAACCTTCAGGAATTCCAAATATATCATACACACTGGCTCTCCTTTGTTTAACTTGCACAGTATCTTCCCAAGGAATTCTAACAGATTTGTCAGGAAAACCTCCCCTTGATGAAGCTGTACTGATTCCACTCTATTTTATAACACACTCTCAAGTAACTACTTTTAATTAAGCTAACAGTTTCCTAGCTTCTGCCTCCCTCCCTTCTTAAACAGGGGTGTTATCGTAGCCACTTTGCAGTCCTCTTCCTGACTTCAGAAAGATCACTACCAATGCCTCCATAATCCCCTCAGCTTTCTCCTTCACAGCTCCAGGTCTAGTCCATCCAGGTCAGGCAGCATCCAAGGAGCAGGAGAATCAACGTTTCGGGCATGAGCCCTTCTTCAGGAATGAGGACAGTGTACCTGCTGCGCTTTTCCAGCACATTTTCAGCTCTGATCTCCAGCATCTGGAGTCCTCACTTTCTCCTAGTCCATCCAGTCCAGGCCTTCAGTCTTCCCTAGCACCTTCTCCTTACTGTTAGCCACTGCTGAAGTTATGTTGCTGCTGTCTTCCACTGTGCAATTTGAAGTAAAATATCTATTCAGTTCCTCTGCCATTTGTTTATTTCCCATTAATACTTATAGAGTCATAGAGATGTACAGCATGGAAACAGACCCTTATTGTCCAACCTGTCCATGCTGACCAGATATCCCAACCCAATCTAGTCCCACCTGCCAGCACCCAGCCCATATCCCTCCACACCCTTCCTATTCATATACCCATTCAAATGCCTCTTAAATGTTGCAATTGTACCAGCCTCCACCAAATCCTCTGGCAGCTCATTCCATACACGTACCACCCTCTGTGTGAAAATGTTGCTCCCTAGGTCTCTTTTATACCTTTCCCCTCTCACCCTAAACCTATGCCCTCTAGTTCTGCACTCCCTGACACCAGGCAAAAGACTTTGTCTATTTATCATATCCATGCCCCTCATAATTTTGTAAACCTCTATAAGGTCACCCCTCAGCCTCCGATGCTCCAGGGAAAACAGCCCCAGCCTGTTCAGCCTCTCCCTATAGCTCAAATCCTCCAACCCTGGCAACACCCTTGTAAATGTTTTCTGAACCCTTTCAAGTTTCACAACATCTTTCCAATAGGAAGGAGACCAGAATTACACGCAATATTTCAACAGTGGCCTAACCAATGTCCTGTACAGCTGCAACATGACCTCCCAACTCCTGTACTCAATACTCTGACCAATAAAGGAAAGCATACCAAACGCCTTCTTCACTATCCTATCTACCTGCGACTCCACTTTCAAGGAGCTATGAACCTGCACTCCAAGGTCTCTTTGTTCAGCAACACTCCAGAGGACCTTACCATTAAGTGTATAAGTCCTGCTAAGATTTGCTTTCCCAAAATGCAGCACCTCGCATTTATCTGAATTAACTCCATCTGCCACTTCTCAGTCCATTGGCCCATCTGGTCCAGATCCTATTGTAACCTGAGGTAACCCTCTTCGCTGTCCACTACACCTCCAATTTTGGTGTCATCTACAAACTTACCAACTGTACCTCTTATGCTCGCTCCAAATCATTTATGTAAATGACAAAACATAGAGGATCCAGCACCGATCCTTGCGGCACCCCACTGGTCACAGGCCTCCAATCTGAAAAACACCCCCCTACCACCACCCTCTGTCTTCTACCTTTGAGCCAGTTCTGTATCCAAATGGCTAGTTCTCCCTGTATTCCACGAGACCTAATCTTGCTAATCATGGGGAATCTTGTCGAATGCCTTACTGAAGTCCATATAGATCACATCTACTGCTCTGCCCTCATCAATCTTCTTTGTTACTTCTTCAAAAAACTCAATCAAGTTTGTGAGACATGATTTTCCATGCACAAAGCCATGCTGACTATCCCTAATCAGTCCTTGCCTTTCCAAATACATGTACATCCTATCCCTCAGGATTCTCTCCAACAACTTGCCCACCACTGAGGTCAGGCTCACTTGGTCTGTAGTTCCCTGGCTAGTCTTTACCGCCCTTCTTAAACAGTGGCACCACGTTTGCCAACCTCCAGTCTTCCGGCACCTCACCTGTGCCTTCAGCCTTATTTTCCAGTGGTCTAATCTCCACTTTTGCCTCTCTTTACCTTTTAGATATCTAAAAAAATTTTACAATTGTCTTTTATGTTGCTAACAAGCCTACTCTTGTCTTCTCCCTCTCCTTATTGCTTTTTTAGCTATCCTCTGTCAGTTTTTAAAGGCTTCCCAATCCTCTGGCTTCTCACTAATCCTCACCATATTGTCTGCTTTTTCTTTAGCATTTATGCTGTTGCTGACTTCCCTTGTTGGCCATGGTTGCCTCATCCTCTCCCTAATATGTTTCTTCTTCCTTGGAATGAATTTCTGCAGTGCCTTCCAAATTACCCCCAGAAACTACTGCCATTGCTGCTCCACCATCTTCCCTGCTAGATTTCCCTTTTAATCAACTCTGGCCAGCTCCTCCCTCATTTCTTTGTATTTACTGTTACTCAGTTGTAATACCGTTATATCTGATTTAATCTTCTCCCTCTCAAATCGCAAGGTAAATTCTATCATATTACAGCCACTGCCCCTTTGGGTTTCGTTCACCCTCTCCTTCATCACGTCTGCCTAATTATACATAACTAAATACAGAATTTTCTGTTTCCTAGTGGGCTCTGCCACAAGTTAGATTAGATTAGATTACTTACAGTGTGGAAACAGGCCCTTCAGCCCAACAAATCCACACCGACGCACAACCCACCCAGACCCATTCCCAGACCTAACACTATGGGCAATTTAGCACAGCCAATTCACCTAACCTGCACATATTTTCGGATTGTGGAAGGAAACCGGAGCACCCGGAGGAAACCCACGCAGACACGGGGAGAATGTGCAACCTCCACACAGTCAGTCGCCTGAGGCAGTAATTGAACCTGGGTCTCTGGCGCTGTGAGGCAGCAGTGCTAACCACTGTGCCACCATGCTGCCCAAAAAAAATCATCTTATAGGCATTCCATGAATTTATTTTCCCGAAATCTGCTACCAATCTGATTTTCCCAGTCCACCTGCATATTGAAGTACCCCATGATATTGTAATTGAACAGATATGTGAGAAAATTAATAAATCCTGATTTATTTTCTTCCAACATCCTGACTTCTGCTAGAACTCATATACACAATTCCCATCATAGTGGTTTTACCAGTTGCAATGCCTTACCTCTACCCACATATGTTCTATGTCTTTTGACACTTCAGCCCCAACTCAGCCCCCTCTGTCCATCTGCCGGCCCTTTCAACAGGATGTTTATCCTTCAATATTTAGTTCCCAGCCCTAATCTCCTTGCAGCCATGTCATACCCACATCATCATACAGACATATTTCAATCTGTGCTACAAGCTCATTTACCTTATTTTGTACACTGCGTGCATTTAAGTACAACATCCTCAGTCCTGCATTGACTGCCTCCTTTTCATGGTTGTCCCCTTATCTGCTGTGCCAACTAAAACAGTCGCAGGTCTGATCTGTGATTTGTACTGAATTGGCTATTTAATTTAAATAGCAATAATGGTATCCTAAGGAAATTCAGTGTTTCTGTGGAGCGACAGAAAAAATTCCAGTGACTGCTGTTGATATGTATAGTGCACGTCAAGGTTCTCCCTATTCCTTTAGGGTATTTTTTGCCTATCATCATTTTCCCTAGAATAAGTGCTGTCTTATTAATCAGTAAGTTGCCTTATTAATTGCTGTAGACTTTCATCTGTATTTCCAACCACAGTTCTCTTTAGAAGGGAATTCCAGGTCATTAACCAAGCAACTGTGATATAGGTCAGAAGTTAGGAACTATTAGCTTGGAGGAAAACTTGAATGTGGTGGTGTGCCCATGAATTACTCTTGTCCTTCTCGGTAAAAATTGTGGGTTTCAAGACTGCTATTGAAGTAGTCTTGGTGAATTGGTACAATGCATCGTGCATATTTACACACAGCTGATTAGATTAGATTCCCTACAGTGTGGAAACAGGCCCTTCGGCCCAACCAGTCCACACCAACCCTCCGAAGAATAACCCACCCAGACCCATTTCCCTCTGACTAATGCACCTATCACTATGGGCAATTTAGCATAGCCAATTCACCTGACCTGCACATCTTTGGAATATGGGAAGAAACCAGAGCACCTGGAGGAAACCCACGCAGACATGGGGAGAACATGTAAACTCCACACAGACGATCACCCTCAGTGCTAACCACTGAGCCACAGTGCCACTGATATTATACATCAACAATTAAGCATGTGAATTGTTAAGTTGCTATGACTAAACACAGTTGTGAAGCCTTTGTGGTCTGATCTCCTGCAAAATTCTTCGTCTAACTTGCACAAGAGGATTAAGATGATGAGTGCAGTAATGGCATATAATGCATTCAATAGTCTAATGACTAATGTGATGATGCTGCTCCTTTAACAAGGTTATTCTGTCCTTGTTCTTTTTTCCCCAGAGCGCTCATGAAGGCAGAGGTGCCAAAATGCCTGGTCTGGCTACTTTAATAATGGGTAACATATGCTGCCAACATCAATAATCAGAAAAGGCTTTCCGGTCATTTTTAAAAATGCTTGTACAATGAAAGGGGAGTGGCCAGTTCTCCCAGTTCAGGTTTTTTCTAGCTTTTCGAGGGACCAAAAGAAATAAATCCATGCGGATCCTCCCTCTCTTTGATAGCTCTCTCCTGAAAGAACCTGTGATTGAATTTATCTTTTTGGAACAGCTCTCTGTTAAATTGTGCTTTCGTGTTGTTTGGGTTTTTAAATAATTACATTATGCTAAATTCGGTTTTCTTTTGCTTGTGTGTAAGTAAATTCTGTTTTGTTTAAAACTGAGTGGTTTGACTAGCTGCATCACTCCTGAGAACTGCCAAGGGCATCCACACATATAGACTGCTAGCTGAAGAGCTCTCTGAAAGGTACTAGTCAATAAGACGTTTGAGCAGCAGAACATCAAAACCAACCTAGAGAAAATCTACAAAGGAGAATCGACAAAGCTAACTGGTTTTTTTTGGTAAATCTTAATCAGACCAGTATTGTAGAGTTTTTTTTTAATCAGACCAGTACTGAGGAGTGGGGGGTAAAAGATAGGTTTAAGAGAAAGAAATTGTACATAGTTGTTGGTTTTAGTATTCTCTGTTGGACTTAAAGAATAAAGTTGTTATTTTTTACTTTAAATAGTGACCTCTGGGATAGTACTTTATCTCCCGAATTTTAACACATTATGACGTGAGGTGAACTTTCTCTGTGTGGCTGATTTAAATTATGTCTGCTTAAAATACTAGAAAAGTGAGCTTCTGGGCTAACTTCTTAAAATGTTTTGAGGGGGTCTGGTCTGGTCCATAGTAGATTGAGAACTACTCCACAGTTTGTTCCATAGTTCCAATTTGGCAAAAGAAAAAGAAAGAGAAAAAGAAATGAAACTGTTTGAATTATAATTAAAAGCAGAGGAAAGAGTAAAAGAACGAATCACTTTAGCAGAAGAAAAAGAAACGGAGAGCGAAGGAAAAGAAGAGAGAGGAAAGGAAGAAAGATAGGGAGTTGAACTTTAGAAATTGCCTCTTCAACAGGAAAGTCAGCTTAAAGGATGAAGATGAAGGCTGAAGGTAAGCTTTGTGAGGAAGACAGTGAGGATGCGCAAACCCATGGTAGCCAAAAGCCTAGTAGGGGATCTGTTTAAATATATTCAAGCATTGCCTAAATGTGATGAGCACGTGGCTAAACAAAAGCAGTAAGGTAAAAACAATAACTGCAGATGCTGGAAAGCAAATACTGGATTAGTGGTGATGGAAGAGCACAGCAGTTCAGGCAGCATCCAACGAGCAGCGAAATTGAGGTTATTCCTGATGAAGGGCTTTTGCCCGAAACGTCGATTTTGCTGCTCGTTGGATGCTGCCTGAACTGCTATGCTCTTCCAGCACCACTAATCCAGTATAAACAAAAGCAGTGGCCAGTGACTACGTGGGTTTTCTTGATCCAACAAAACTTGTTGGTAGAGCTAGGGAGGTATTTGCATCACTATCAGAGGATGCATCTGGGGCACATGACGAAGTGAAGAAAGCCATTTTAAGTGCATATGAGCTTGTGCCAGAAGCCTACAGACAATGTTTCAGGAATCTAAGGAGGAAACCTGGTTAAATATACTTAACTTTGAAAGGATCAAACAAAGTGATTTTCATAGGTGGATAAGGGCATTAAAAATAGAGCAAACCTATGATGGTCTCAGAGAGACAATTATTTTGCAGGAGTTCAAAAATTCACTTCCTGAAGTAGTGAGAACTCGTGGAAGAACAGAGAGCTATAATGGCAAGACTAGCAGTTGAAATGGCTGATGATTATCTGTTGGGTCATAAATTAAAATTTTCCCTGAGGGATACAAATTGGGGAAAAGAGAAATCGTCACATGGGAAGGGAAAAGTAGATCTCCATGAAGATAATAAGAATAACTTGCCACGGGGTAAAAAGAAAACTCTTGAAGGAGAAAGAGAAGTTAAAAAGTTCCAGTGTTTTCACTGCAATAAAGTAGGCCATGTGAAATCACATCGCAGATGTATTAGAAAATGTGCATGGAAGCCAGTTGTAGGAAAACAGAACAAATCAGTGAGTTTTGTTGGAGAAGTAATGGACAGCACAGTGGAGGCTAAATAACGGCACCAGAATGTACAACCTAGCTTGGTTAAGGAGGAAGTGCCAGATTTTCTTAAACCATACAATTACAAAGGTAAACTCTACTCTCATAGACCAGGAGCAGCAGATAAAGGTTACAATCTTAAGAGATTGATGTTGAACAGGCACAGAGAAAGAATCTGAATGTATCCCTGAGTGCTACAATCTTAAAAACTATGTCTTAATGATGAAATGGAGGCCATCACATATTCAGGCAGATAAGAAATGGGCAGAAGTACATCAAGTCATATTTCCAATTGGTTATAGAAAGGAAGTGTTGTGGATAATACATGAATTACCAGCAGGAGGTCACTTAGGAGTAAGAAAAACTCAAGCTAAAATGCAAAAGCATTTTTACTGGCCGAGACTACAGAAGGATGTAGTCTAATTTTGCTAGACATGTCATACATGTCAGGTAATTGGAAAACCACAGGCAGTAATAAACACTGCACCTTTAAAACCTATTCATGCATTTGATGAATCTTTTACAAGAATCTTGATTGATTGTATCGGACCCCTACCTAAAATCGAAAGTGGGAGTCAGTATTGTTAACAATAATGGATGGGTCTACGAGATTTCCAGAGGCCATTCCATTATGCAACATCACAACTAAAAGGATTGCACAGGAGTTACTCAAATTTTTCACTAAATGCAATCAGATCAAGGGTCAAACTTTACATTAAAATTATTCAAGGAAGTTATGGACAGCTTAGGAATAAAACAATTCAAAACTACCACAGACCATCCAGAATCATAGAAAACACCAGAATGGTTGCAACAGAATTCAAGACCATGTCTTACAGTCAAGACTATCCAGATGATTGGGATTAAGGAACTTCATTTGTACTATTTACAATCAGAGATGTGTGCTTTGAATTGACCAAATTCAGTCCTTTTGAATTAATTTTTCAGCATGAAGTGAGAGAACCGCTAAAACTGGTGAAGTTAGTGTCAGAATTCAGAGACTACATATTTGGACTATATTTCAGATTTTAGGGAATGATTAAATAGAAGGCGGAGTTAGCTAGACAGCATTTAAAAGTATCACAGCATACAATGAAACAGGATGCAAACAAGAAATCAAATACTCACAATTTTGTTATCGGAGATAACATGTTAGTGTTACTTTCAGTGATAGGTGAAACTTTGAAAGCAAGGTTTAGTGGGCCTTATCAAGTCAAAGGGAGCTTGAGAGAAGTCAACTATTTGATAAGGACTCCAGACAGAAAGAAATCTCACAAGCTGTGTCATGTGAATATGCTCAAAAGGTATTTTGAAGGGAAGGAAAGCAAAAGGAGACTGTGTTACTGATTACAACACAGAGTGAAGAACCAAGTTCACAGGATTCTGAATTGGACATTCCTGAAATTAAATTGGACAATGAGGAAGTTGTCAAAAATTGCGATAGATTATTGAGTTACCTTGCAGAGGAAAATTGAAATGATCTGAAAGAGTTATTGCAATATCATGGGGAGATAAGTGGAAATATGCTCAGAAGTACTAACCTATCATGCATGATGCAGAGATAGGAAATGCTGTTCCAATTAATCAACGTCCTTATAGGCCAAACCCTCTTTAGTTGGCACAGGTTCAAATGAAGATCAAATTCATGCTCCAAGATGACATATTCAAAGTGATTTGCAGTAACAGGAGCTCACAATTGTACTGGTGCCAAAACCAGACGGTACCCAAAGGTGGGACAAGCAGCTTATATTTCTAAGTTGGACTTGCTCAGAGGATACTAGCAGGTACCTTTGTCCAAAAGAGTGAAGACAATTTCAGCTTTTGTAATGCTGAATGGACTGCATCGATTTAAAGTCATGCCATTTGGTATCGAAAGTGCACCAACCACATTTCAAAAACTAACCAATAAGGTAATTTCTGGGGGACTACCCAATTGTATAGTTTATATTGGTGCTTTTTAGCCACAGATGGAAGGTATATTTGCAACATTTATCAAAATTGTGCAATCAATTTTAGGAGGCAGGCTTGGTAATAAATCTGGCTAAGAGTAAATTTGCCAAAACCGAAGTCACCTTCCTGGGCCATGTTATTGGATATGGGCATATGGTCCCAGAGAATTCAATACCAAAGGAAATTGGGAAGTTTCTCATACCATTGACAAAAATAGTAGTACTATGATTCCTAGGATTGAGTGGATTTTATCGAAAACTCCTACCACATTTTAGCAGTGTGGCTGCTCCACTCATTGAATTGCTCAAAGAAAGGCAAGTAGTTTCAGGGGACAGTGGACTGTCAGAAGGCATTTGATAGCCTGAAAGCTGTGTTAAGCACTGCTGCAGTATTAGGCACACCTAATTATGCAAAGCCATTCAAAGTGGCTATCAATGCGAATGATATGGATGTCAGCACTGTGCTCTTTCAGAAAGACAATGAGAAGATAGAAAGACGTATTCAATATTTCTCCAAGAAATTGAACATTCATCAACAGAAATACACAGGAAAATAATCTGAATTTCAGAATATCCAAACAAGATTGCAAGGTCCCGATGCTTGGCTAAACTGTGTTATCCAAACATTCAATTATCTGAAACTTCGATTATCCGTACTTTCAATTATCCAAACAAAATACTCCCTGCCTGTGGCATTTGGATAATCAAGGTTCCTCTGTATTCGAAAGTTCGGAAGAAGACTTTGAGTTTGGTATTTGCATTACAACATTTCAACGTTTATATTACCAGTAACATATGTGAGACAATCATTTCCACTGATCACAGCCCATTGAATGTTTTGGAAAATTTTAAGGACAAAAATCCTAGACTGTTTAGATGGAGCTTGTTGTTACAGCCATTCAATTTACAAATTGTGCATGTGACAGGATAAGAAAACATGATCGCTGACCCATTGTTGAGACTTAGATGAGAAACGTAGGTGCAGGTGTACAACAGACTGAAGTAGAATGTGCATGCTTGCATGGTTATAATCAATAATGTATCTGTGTTGTAGTGTATTAAGAATGTAAGACTGAAGGGCTTTTAAAATGAGGCCATCATTGGGTATTGATGGTTCTTTCTTTTAAGGGGAGAGAGGTGATGATGCTGCTCCCTTGACAAGGTTATTCTGTCCTTGGTATTTTTTCGAGAGGGGTTGAATTCGAGGGGGGTTGAAAAGGTAGAGGTGCCAAAATGTCTGGTCTGGCTACTTCAATAATGGCTAACAGATGCTGCCTAAGTTACCAATCAGAGGAGGCTTTCAGTTTTTTTTTTAAACACACTTATACAATGAAAGGGGAGTGGCCAGTTCTCCCAGTTCAGGGTTTTTTTCTAATTTTGGGGACCCAAAGAAATAGCTCCTTGCTGATCTCTCTCTCTCTTTGACATCTCTCTCCTGTAAGAACTTGTGATTGAATTCACCTTTTTGCCAAGGGGTGTGTTTATTGGATGTTGCAGGAAATTAGAACAGCTCTTTGTTAAGTTGCATTTTCATGTTGGTTGAGTTTTCAAATAGTTACATAATGCTAAATTTGGCTTTCTATTGCTCATGTGTAAATAAATTCTGTTTTGTTTAAAACTGAGTAATTTGACCAGCTGTGTTGCCCCTGGAATATTCACCTTACATCTGCTTAAAACAACTAACAAGGTTAGCTTCTAGGCTACCTTCTTAAAATGTTTTGTGGGGATCTAGCCTGTCCATAACACGAAAGATATGTAGTCTCAACCGAAATAACAATACCAGGGTCATAATAACCATTGGGTTTATAGACATATATAACTCAAGTCTTTTATAAACATGCAAACAATCAAACAGTAATCAAGAAAGTGAAACCAATCAGCAACCGACAGGAGAGTTTCTTGTGTTGGCAGATGGCGTAGCTAAGGTACTAAATGAATACTTTTCACCTATGTTCACGAAAGAAGAGAATGCTATAAATGTGACAGCGAAGTGCAAAGCAGTTAAGGAACTGAGTAAGAATAAAACAGATAAACAGCAGACATTTCAGCTGGACTGAAAATAGAACAGAGTCGAGAATGTGGTGCTGGAAAAGGCCTGAAGAAGGCCTTTTGCCCAAAATGTTGATTCTGCTGCGCCATGGATGCTGCCTGACCTGCTGTGCTTTTTCAGCACCACATTCTCGATTCTAATCTCCAGCATCTGCAGTCCTCACTTTCGCCTTTAAGATAGAAGGTACACCTGTCCTGGATGGGTTGCGAGCTAGGTTGTATAGAGTAATGAAGATGGAGCCAGCAAGGTCTCAATATTACAATCCCCATTTGATGTAAGAGTGTTTCCAGAATATTACAGGATTGTATGGTATGCTTCATTCCAAAAAAGCAATAGCATTAACCTGACCAATCAACCTAACTTCAGTAAAACAGAGACAATAATTTGAAACACAATTAATTGACGCTTTGAAATGTATGAGGTTAACAAATGACAGCCCGTACAAACTTATTAAAAGAAATCCTATTTGACTAGATTGTTTTCATTGGAAAGGAGCAGAAGATTAATATGCAAACTAAGAGAAATGAAGTGTATTATTGTTCAATGTGTAGATGGATAACCTAGAATTGGCATTAGTTAGAGACAAAAGCTGAAAAATGTGTCGCTGGAAAAGCGCAGCAGGTCAGGCAGCATCCAAGGAGCAGGAGAATCGACGTTTCGGGCATAAGCCCTTCTTCAGGAATGAGGAGGGTGTGCCAAGCAGTCTAAGATAAAAGGTAGGTAGGAGGGACTTGGGTGAGGGGCAGTGGGAATGCAGTGGGAGGTTAAGGTGAGGGTGATAGGCCGGCGAGGGGGTGGGGGCGGAAAGGTCGGGAAGAAGATTGCAGGTCAAGAGGCGGTGCTGAGTCCGAGGGTTGGGACTGAGATAAGGCGGGGGGTAGGGGAAATGAGAAAGCTGGAGAAATCTGCATTCATCCCTTGTGGTTGGAGGGTTCCTAGGCAGAAGATGAGGCACTCTTCCTCCAGGCGTCGTGTTGCCATGGTCTGGCGATGGAGGAGGCCAAAACCTGCATGTCTTTGGCGGAGTGGGAGGGGAGTTTAAGTGTTCAGCTACGGAGCAGTTGGGTTGGTTGGTGCGGCTGTTCCAGAGATGTTCTCTGAAGCGTTCTGCAAGTAGGCGGCCTGTCTCCCCAATGTAGAGGAGGCCACATCGGGTGCAGCGGATGCAGTAAATGATGTGTGTGGAGGTGCAGGTGAATTTGTGACGGATATAGAAGGATCCCTTGGGGCCTTGAAGGAAAGTGAGGGGGGAGGTGTGGGCGCAAGTTTTGCATTTCTTGCAGTTGCAGGGGAAGGTGCCGGAGTGGAGGTTGGGTGGTGGGGGGTGTGGACCTGATGAGGGAGTCGTGGAGGGAGTGGTCTTTCCAGAACACTGATAGGGGAGAGGAGAGAAATATATTCTTAGTGGTGTGGTCTGTTTGGAGGTGGCGGAAATGACGAAGGATGATACGGTGTATCTGGAGGTTGGTGGGGTGGTAGGTGAGGACCAGTGGGGTTCTGTCCTGGTGGCAATTGGAGGGGCGGGGTTCAAGGGCGGAGGAGCAGCAAGTGGAGGAGACGCAGTGGAGAGCATCATCAACCACATCTGAGGGGAAATTGTGGTCTTTGAAGAAGGTGGCCATCTGGGTTGTTCGGTATTGGAATTGGTCCTCCTGGGACCAGATGCGGCGGAGGCGATGGAATTGGGAATATGGGATGGCGTTTTTACAGGGGGCAGGGTGGGAGGAGATGTAATCTAGGTAGCTGTGGGAGTCGGTCAATTTATAGTTTTCTATTATTTAGAGACGTAATATTTGTGAATAACAACCTGATGAAAGAGCGGTGCTCCGAAAGCTAATGCTTCCAAATAAACCTGTTGGACTATCACCTGGCGTTGTGCGATTCTTAACTTTGTTTTACTGAATTAATTCTTTAAATGAGAGTTATACTGGGAAGACTAGCATTTTCTTGCCCATCCATAACTGCTCAAGAAAGTGGTGATGTGCCCCATTCTTGAACCATTGCAATTGCATCCACTGTGCTGTTAGGACCTTGAAACAGGGGGTGTTCCCTTGCACCTATTGACCTTGTTTTTCTTGGTGGTACAGGCCATGGGTTTAGGAAGCGTTGTTAAAGGAACCTTGGTGACCCACTGTATCATACAGTTAGTAAACATTGCTGCCACTGTGCACAGTGGATGGAATGAATGTTTAAGCACAGGGTAGCAAAAATAGGTCTTTTCCAGTTTGGCAAACTTTAAGCAGTGGAGAACCATAGAGATCAATGTTTAGGGATCAACCATAGGGATCAGTCCCCAACTTTTGACAATCTATATCAATGGTCTGGATATGGCTACCAAGTTATGGGAGCTAAATTTACCAATGGCATCAAAATAGATAGACAAGTAAATTGTCAAGAGAAGTAAAAAAAGTCAATGTACAATGTCAATTGACTTGTTTGAAAAAAGAGTTAACTGCTTTCAAAGCAGTTCAAAATCATTACTGGAATGACAAGCTTATCTTTGAAGAAAGATTTCACAGGTTAGGCCTGTATCTATTCGCGTTTAGTCTAATAAGTGATTTTATTAAAACAGAGAAGATATTGAAGGAACTGAATTTGATAATGTTTTTTGTTTTGGGAGGCTAAAACTAGTGAACATACTTTTAACATTGAGGTGAAGAGATTTTTTTCTCTATGATGGTAATTAGAGTGTCAAATTCTCTTCATAAGGTAATGGAGGGTGAATGTTCAAAATTATTCAAGTAAGTTAGATGTTGAATAATGAAAGATTAAAAGTTTATGAAGAACAAACAGAAAAGCAGAGCTGCAACCTTAATCATACTGATTGGTGGATCTGGCTCTGAATGCCACATAGCCTACTTCTATGGTTTTTGTTCCTTAAGTTGGTGGATGGGGCATTGATCAAGCAGGCTGCTTTATCATGGATAGTGTTGAGCTTCTTGCATGCTCTTGAAGTTGTACCCATCAGGAAAATGGACGGTATTCCTTCACATTCCTCACTTGGTTTTTGCAGATGGTGGACAGTTTCTGGTGAATAAGAAGGCGAGGTTACACCACACAGAATTCTCAGCCTCTGATCTTCATAGTATTTACTTAGCCATTCCAACTAAGTTTCTGGCCAGTGGTAGTTCTCAGGTGGGAGAATGCAATGCTATTGAATATAACAAAGGGATGTTGAAAATCTTTATTTTTGCACATTGGCATTAAACGACATTTGTGTAGTGTCAATGTTACTTGCCACTCATTCATTCAAGCTTGAACAATATCCTGATGTTTCTGCATTTGGACATGGACTGTATTAGGAACTGAAGAGTTACAAATGGTACTTATCTATATCAGCTGTCCAGCTCTTCTTTGCATAATGATCTGAGAAGCTGTAAATTCTGTTGAACATTGTTCACCATATCACCACTCATACCGTACAATGGAGTGAAGATCAGTGATGAAAGGCAGTAGGTGGTTGGGCCTAGGAATTGCCCTTTGAAACAGGAGTAGCGATTAGATAGATTAGATTAGATTAGATTACTTACAGTGTGGAAACAGGCCCTTCGGCCCAACAAGTCCACACCGACCCGCCGAAGCGCAACCCACCCATACCCCTACATCTACCCCTTACCTAACACTACAGGCAATTTAGCATGGCCAATTCACCTGACCTGCACATCTTTGGACTGTGGGAGGAAACCGGAGCACCCGGAGGAAACCCACGCAGACACGGGGAGAACGTGCAAACTCCACACAGTCAGTCGCCTGAGTCGGGAATTGAACCCAGGTCTCTGGCGCTGTGAGGCAGCAGTGCTAACCACTGTGCCACCGGGCCGCCCGATGTTCTTTGCCTGAAATGTTTGGGCTCCAACCATAGCCAATTTCCCTTGTGTTAAGGATGAGTTTGACCACTAGATATTTTTCCCCCTGATTTCCATTGACTTAATTTCAGTGATTCCATGAAACCACTCAGTCAAATGCTGTCTTAATGTTACGGACAATCATTCCCACCATATCTTTGGATTTTTTTCATGTTTTGACCAAAGCTGTAATGAGTTCAGGAAACAGGTTTAATTAACCTACAACACTAAATACATTAAGGAACATGCAAGTAAAAGTAAAATTAGTGCAAGTTTCACAGAGAATAAGAGTTGGCTGGAGCCCCCTTCTACAAGGGCAGCAATTCACCATGTACTGAGTCGTGATCATATCCCTACATCTAGCTATACTGTTACACAAAAAGCAGCACAAGGCAATTTTCTTGATCTCTTGGTCTCAATGGTGCTGTTAGTGAGAAGTACTCTATTGCTACCACTGTAAACATTTTAATCTGTTTTATTTCTAATTTATTCTCCTCCAAAAATAGACGTACCATTTGTGGAAAGAGCTCAGTCATGGTAAGAAAAGCAAAATAAAGGTCTCAGAAGCAATTGCAACAGTTTTTTGTTGAGGATGCTCCACTTGCATTGCAGTGGAAAATTGAGTCATTATTATGTGTTCATAACATATGTTATCTATAATTTGTAAAAGCAGTGTATACTGCAGACTTTTTAATCATCAGAACTACCTTCCACTGTTTCAACTGGACATGTTTGCTACTCGTTGTAAAAGTCTCTAGCCCCTGGGTATTTTATAGTCAGAAAACTGGAAGGGCCCTTCATAGAAGTCAAACAGTTCTGGGTAAAAAACTTCCAATGATACAAATTGTGTAATTTGCAATGCAATGAAGTGCTTAGAGGAACGCACAGTTGAGTTCTGCCCATGAAATACACCACATTGCAGAGTGCGCGTATGGTTACAAAGTGAACAACAGTTAAATCTTTTAAAAAAGCAAGTCCTCGAAAATTAATTTGCAGGAGTTAGTGTGAATAAAATCTAAAGACTTGATCCCGCAGCCCCATCGAGATCTGACAAGCACAAAAATGAATAGGAAGAGTATAACAATAGAAAAACTTCCTGACTTTCAATCCATCACTGGCAAGGAGGGACTTGCTATGCAGCTACAAAACAATTCATTAACTCTGTAAAAGTGAAGCCACAGGCAACAACACACAATGGAAAGCACCAAATGACATGGATGAATTACAACCCATTTAGCAGCCATTCACTTTCTTGTCCATTTTGGTTTGATTGAAATAAAATGACTGTTTCTGAACTGAGGCATCCTTTCTTTTTGGATCGCTATACTTGCAAAATTTTAACCTAACAACACATTAAGGGGATTTATATTTATATTATATAATTGATTGAAGCTAATCTCAACACACATGCTCAGAAATCACCAGCCAACACAATATTAATGGACATGCAGTCTTTTCTTTCCATATACTTTTAAAGACAGTACAAAACTGAAACACACTGCTGTTAATATCAAGTTCCAAAATCAAATCAGAAATAATTGAAGTACCTGATTTATCACACAAAGGAATAGGAGTAGGTCATTCAGCCCCTTGAGTTCGTTTAACTAGTCAATCCATGGCCAAAGTTCATATGCCTTTGTCCCATATCCTTTAATACTTCTGCTTTACAACAATTTATCTATCTGTAGTTTTAAAATTAATAATTAATCTAGCATCACCTGTCATTGTGGAGGTGAATTCCGAACTTCTCCCACGCTGTGAATGCAAGCATCTCTCATGAAGAGTCTGGCTCTATCTTGTTTTATTTGTGCCCATAGTTCTAGAATTTCCAGCTGGTGGAAACAGTTTATCATGATCCATAATTTCCTTTTCTGTTAATATATTGAAGACTTCATCAGATTACCTCTTAACCTTCTAAATTCTAGACAAAAGAGACCTAATTTATGCAATCCCTCTTCATTACTGATAAACTCATAACACTCAAGGAATTAAATATTTATCAGTGCTCTTATACATTTTGGTATGAAACTTAGCGAAACCATTCCTATACAACTGACACAATTTATGCCAACATCTCAAACCATGACTTCTACCACCTGGAAGAATAGCAGATATGAATGAATACCATCATAACCAAATTATCCTCCAAATCAAACAGCGTTTTGGTTTGAAAATGTATCACCACCCCTTCGCTATTGCTGGATCAAAATTCCAGAACTTCTTATGTAACTGTATTGTGAGAGTATCTTCACCACCAGGATTATAGTGGTTCAAGGTGGTTCCCCAACACTTGCTAAAGGGCTATAGGAGTCAATAAACTGTGGCACTGGAAAAAGCACAGCAGGTCAGGCAGCATCTGAGGAGTAAGTTGACATTTTGGGCAGAAGTTTTCATCAGATGCTGCCTGATTTGTTGTGCTTTTTCCAGCGCTATACTTCTTTGACTCTGGACTTCTCCAGCATCTGTAGTCCTCACTATATTCTAAAGGGCAGTAAGAGCTGAACAGCAAACACTAGCCTTGCCTTGTGCATGGTTTTCCTTTTACAATACTCTGATGAGTTGCATTTTAGGTAAAAACAATGACTGTAGATGCTGGAAACCAGAGTCTAGATTAGAGTGGTGCTGGAAAAGCACAGCAGTTCAGGCAGCATCCGAGGAGCAGTAAAATCAACGTTTCAGGCAAAAGCCCTTCATCAGGAATACAGGCAGAGTGCCTGAAGGGTGCAGAGATAAATGAGAGGAGGGTGGGAGTGGGGAGAAAGTAGCACAAGAGTACAGTAGGAGAGTAGGGGAGGGGATGAAGGTGATAGGTCGGGGGGAGGAGGGAGTGGATAGGTGGAAAAGAAGATAGGCAGGTAGGACAAGTCATGGGGACAATACTGAGCTGGAAGTTTGGAACTGGGGTGAGGTGGGGGAAGGGGAAATGAGGAAACTGTTGAAGTCCACATTGATGCCCTGGGGTTGAAGTGTTCCAAGGCAGAAGATGAGGTGTTCTTCCTCCAAGCGTCTCGTGGTGAGGGAGTGGCGGTTAGGGAGGCCCAGGACCTCCATGTCCTCGGCAGAGTGGGAGGGGGAGTTGAAATGTTGTGCCACAGGGCAGTGTGTTGATTGGTGCGGGTGTCCCAGAGATGTTCCCTAAAGCGCTCTGCTAGGAGGCGCCCAGTCTCCCCAGTGTGGAGGAGACTGCATCGGGAGCAATGGATACAATAAATGATATTGGTGGATATGCAGGTAAAACTTTGATGGATGTGGAAGGCTCCTTTAGGGCCTTGGAAGGAGGTGAGGGAGGAGGTGTGGGCGCAGGTTTTGCAATTCCTGCGGTGGCAGGGGAAGGTGCCAGGATGGGAGGGTGGGTTGTAGGGGGTCGTGGACCTGACCACGTAGTCACGGAGGGGACGGTCTTTGCGGAAGGCGGAAAGGGGTGGGGAGGGAAATATATCTGTGGTGGTGGGGTCCATTTGGAGGTGGCGGAAATGTCAGTGGATGATTTGGTTTACGCGAAGGTCGATAGGGTGGAAGGTGAGCACCAGGGGTGTTCTGTCCTAGTTACAGTTGGAGGGGTGGGATCTGAGGGCGGAGGTGCAGGATGTGGACGAGATGCATTGGAGGCCATTTTTAACCACGTGGGAAGGGAAATTGTGGTCTCTAAAGAAGGAGGCCCTCTGGTGTTTTCTTTGTTGGAACTGGTTCTCCTGGGAGCAGATATGGTGGAGGCAGAGGAATTGGGAATATGGGATGGCATTTTTGCAGGAGGTATGGTGGTGTTTAATGAAGACCAATGCATAGCCAAAGCTGAAAAGCGGCCAGATAACAGAGGTCACCACACTTTTAAAATCCATCTTGAATCAGCAGTCCACCTAAAATGTGACAGGGCTGCTGAAGGGAAGAGATTTGAGGTGTTATTATCCTACGAGCAGCAATTAACACTAACAGCATTTTTCATCAGTAAATGAAGAACACGTGATTAACCAACTATTGGTTACATGATTTTTCTTTTTTGTTGCTTGGAATACCAGCACTACTGCAAAAGATAGCATTTGTTGCACACCTCCAATCATCTTTGAATAGTTGCTTTTCAGCCACATTCCTGAATTGCTGCAGTCTGAGTGGTATATGTACAAGGAGAAAGTGAGGACTGCAGATGCTGGAGATCAGAGCTGAAAATGTGTTGCTGGAAAAGCGCAGCAGGTCAGGCAACATCCAAGGAACAGGAGAATCGACGTTTCGGGCATTCTCCCGTTCCTTGGATGATGCCTGACCTGCTGCGCTTTTCCAGCAACACATTTTCAGCTCTGATATATGTACAACCATAGTACGATTCGGAAGTGGATTTAATGTTTCAAATCCAGCAACAATGACAAAATGGTAATATATTCTAGACCAGGATGGTATGAAGCTTGAAATAGAAATTGCAAATGGTACTATTCCCATGCATCTGTTGCCCTTGTCCTTCTTTGTGAGTTGTTAGAGTGCATATAGTATAATACTGGATTAGTGGTGCTGGAAGAGCACAGCAGTTCAGGCAGCATGGAGAGATAAGCTTATCTCTCCATGCTTCAGGCTCACTGCCTTTATTCCTGATGAAGGGCTTTTGCCCGAAACGTTGATTTCGCTGCTCGTTGGATGCTGCCTGAACTGCTGTGCTCTTCCAGCACCACTAATCCAGTATTTGATTTTCAGCATCTGCAGTCATTGTTTTTACCTTGCATATAGTATAAGCTAAATATGGCTGCTACTGTGATGTGACAATGGAAGGAATCAATGTTGAAGATGGTGGATAGAGTGTCAGTTTGTCTTGTATGGTGTCAAACCTGAAGTATTGTTGGACTTGAACTGATCCACACAAGTGGAGAGTGCTCCACCACACTTCTGACTTGACATTGTAGCTGTCGGACAGGCTTTAAGGAGTCAGAAGTAAGTCACATGCTACAGAATTCCCAGACTCTTACCTACTCTTGCAGCCAATCTATTTACATGGTTGATCCTGTTAAGCTTCTGGTCAATGGTAGTTCCCATGGTGCTGATATTGGGGGAAAATAATGCAACTCAAAGTCATGAGGAGATAGTCAGATACTCCATTACTGGCGATGGTCATCATCTGGCAATTGTGTGATATGATTATTACTTGCCACTTTTCAATCTAAGCTTGAATGTTTTCCAGATCTTGTTTCATATGAACACACACTGCTTTAGAATGTGAGGAGCCACAAAGGAAATACAAAACTGCAATCAATGGGGGGAATTTGAAGATGAAGATGATTGGACCAAGGGCATTATCCAGAGTAACATATACAGTCAGTGACCAGAGAAACAGAGTAATGACTTTTCTAAGGATTCACTAGACTCGAAATGTGAACTCTGTTTTCCCTCTCTCCATCGATACTGCCAGATCTGCCACATTTCTCCAGCATTTTCTGTTTCTTATCCTTAATTTACTTGATTGTCAACTCAGATTGAAAGATAATGGCACAAACAAGTTGTGTTATGGATCAGCTCAATACCCGCCTTCTCAAAATATTTAAGATAGTCTATAGAGCTAACTTTTCTTATTTTAAGTGTAAGTGTAAGGCAATGCATTTCATTTGCAATTCAATTGGTCAAATTACTCAATGTTAATCAAAACACACTTTATTTTTACGCTACAGTCAAAATATACTCAAAACAAAAATAAAAGAAGGATTCTGGGTAATCCAAGATGGAGGACAGGAAAAATTTCTGGCTGTAAGAGCTACTGCTTTTTTTGAGGTATTTTAGTTGTTGGAGGTGATTTCCTTGAATTCCAGGAGCAGCAATTTCTGTTTTATATGCTGTTGCATTGTTTTGGAACTTTGGGGAAAAAAGTCAAAGCAACAGCAGCTTAAAAGGGAGAAGAGCAGACAAAGGAAGCACATGGTGAGGACAGTGCAGGAGAGAGAGAGAGAGAGAGAGAGAGCGAGAGAGAGAGAGAGAGAGAGAGAGAGAGAGAGAGAGCGAGCGTGCGCGCGCGCGCCTGCACAGTTACCACCTTTGCTGTTTGAATTCATGTATCGCTGGACATCGGAGTGCATCTGGGAAAATTAACAAACAATTAAATTCACAACTAATCTTGGAGGAACTGTTGGGTGAAGTTCGCAGCACAGAATCAGATAGGTTAATTGTTGTTTTAAGTCTGTCCAAGAGAAAGGCTGCAGTAGTGAGTATAGTGGATTCTTTCTTGATTATACGTTTTTGGAGATAAGTCTCCTGATCAAACTTAAAATATAAGCCATAGCTATTAATTTAACCTAGGGCAGTGTTTGTAGAGGAATAAGATGGTGTTATTTTCTGGGTCTGTAGATTGTGAAGGAGCAAAAATGGCCTTTGCAGTGATATGTACTTCTTGTCAGATGTGGGAGTTTAAAGAGAGTTTAAGGGTTACTGCGGATTATAGCTGCCATAAATGCTGTTGGATGCGAATCTTATCAGATCGAGTGGATCGGTTGGAGAGACAGATAGAAGCGACGAGGAATTTGCAACAGCAACAGTATGTGATGGATGGCAGTTATAGGAAGGGGGAAAGTCTCAGATACAGTCACATAGATGGGATAACTCCAGGAAGGGTGAGAGAGGTTGGCACCTAGGGCAGGAGTCTTTTGTGGATATGCCCATTTCAAACAGGTGTGCTGTTTTGGAAAATGTAGGGGGTGATGGATTCTCAGGGGAACGTAGCACGAACTGCCAAGTTTCTGGTATTGAGACTGGCTCTAATGCAATGAGGGGTACGTTGGCTTCCAGGAGATCAATTGTGTTAGGAGATTCTGTAATCAGAGGTACAGACTGATGTTTCTGTGGCCAGCAGAGAAAAAGCAGAATGGTGTGTTGTTTCCCTAGTGCCAGGATCAAGGATGTCTCAGAGAGGGTGCAGAATGTTCTCACGGGGGAAGAGAGGCCAGCAGGAGGTTATTGTCCACATTGGAACCAACGACATTGGAAGGGAAAAGGTTGAGACTCAGAAGGGAGATTACAGAGAGTTAGGCAGAAATTTAAAAAGGAGGTCCTCAAGGGTAGTAATAGCTGGACTACTCCCAGTGCTATGAGTTAGTGAGGGCAGGAATAGCAGGATACAGCAGATGAATGCATGGCTGGTGTATAGGAGAAGGATTCATATTTTTGGATCATTGGAATCTGTTTTGGGGTAGAAGTGACCTGTACAAGAAGGACGGACTGTACCTAAATTGGAAGGGGACTAATATATTGGCAGGGAAATTTGCTAGAACTGCTTGGGAGGATTTAAACTGGTAAGGTGGCGGGGTGGGACCCAGGGAAATAGTGAGGAAAGAGTTCGATCTGAGACGGGTACAGCTGAGAACAGAAGTGAGTCAAACAGTCAGGGCAGACAGGGAGAAGGTAGGACTAATCAATTAAACTGTGTTTATTTCAATGCAAGGGGGCTAACAGGGAAGGCAGATGAACTCAGGGCATGGTTAGGAACATGGGACTGGGATATCATAGCAATAACAGAAACATGGCTCAGGGATGGGCAGGACTGGCAGCTTAATGTTCCAGGATACAAATGCTACAGGAAGGATAGAAATGGAGGCAAGAGAGGAGGGGGAGTGGCATTTTTGATAAGGGATCAGCTATAATACATTACAGCTGTGCTGAGGGAGGATATTCCTGGAAATACATCCAGGGAAGTTATTTGGGTGGAACTGAGAAATAAGAAAGGGATGATCACCTTATTGGGATTGTATTATAGACCCCCCAATAGTCAGAGGGAAATTGAGAAACAAACTTGTAAGGAGATCTCAGCTATCTGTAAGAATAATAGGGTCGTTATGGTCGGGAATTTTAACTTTCCAAACATCGATTGGGGCAGCCAGAGTGTTAAAGGTTTAGATGGAGAGGAACTTCTTAAGTGTGTACAAGACAATTTTCTGATTCAGTATGTGGATGTACCTACTAGAAAGGTGCAAAACTTGACCTACTCTTGGGAAATAAGGCAGGGCAGGTGACTGAGGTGTCAGTGGGGGAGCACCTTGGGGCCAGCGACCATAATTCTATTTGTTTTAAAATAGTGATGGAAAAGGATAGACCAGATCTAAAAGTTGAAGTTCTAAATTGGAGAAAGGCCAATTTTGACAGTATTAGGCAAGAACTTTCGAAAGCTGATTGGAGGCAGATGTTCGCAGGTAAAGGGACAGCTGGAAAATAGGAAGCCTTCAGAAATGAGATGAGAGTCCACAGAAAGTATATTCCTGTCAGGGTGAAAGGGAAGGCTGGTAGATATAGGGAATGCTAGATGACTAAAGAAATTGAGGTTAAGAAAAAGAAGGAAGCATATGTCAGGTATAGACAGGATAGATCGAGTGAATCCTTAGAAAAGTATAAAGAAAGTAGGAGTTTACTTAAGAGGGAAATCAGGAGGGAAAAAAGGGACATGAGATAGCTTTGGCAAATAGAATTAAGGAGAATCCAAAGGGTTTTTACAAATATATTAAGGACAAAAGAGTAACTAGGGAGAGAATAGGGCCGCTCAAAGATCAGCAAGGCGGCCTTTGTGTGGAGCCACAGAAAATGGGGGAGATACTAAATGAATATTTTGCATCAGTATTTACTGTGGAAAAGGATATGGAAGATATAGACTGTAGGGAAATAGATGGTGACATATTGCAAAATGTCCAGATTACAGAAGAGGATGTGCTGGATGTCTTGAAACAGGTAAAGGTGGATAAATCCCCAGGACCTGATCAGCTATACCCGAGAAGACTGTGGGAAGCTAGAGAAGTGATTGCTGGGCCTCTTTCTGAGATACTTGTATCATCGATAGTCACAGGTGAGGTGCTGGAAGACTGGAAGTTGGCAAACGTGGTGCCACTGTTTAAGAAGGGTGGTAAAGACAAGCCAGGGAACTATAGACCGGTGAGCCTGACCTCAG
Organism: Chiloscyllium punctatum; assembly: GCF_047496795.1. Taxonomy (NCBI): domain Eukaryota; kingdom Metazoa; phylum Chordata; class Chondrichthyes; order Orectolobiformes; family Hemiscylliidae; genus Chiloscyllium; species Chiloscyllium punctatum. The sequence continues at coordinate 78,001,814 of NC_092747.1, read as the reverse complement.
TGGTGGGCAAGTTGATGGAGGGAATCCTGAGGGACAGGCTGTATATGTATTTGGAAAGGCAAGGACTGATTCGGGATAGTCAACATGGCTTTGTGTGTAGGAAATCATGTTTCACAAATTTGATTGAATTTTTTGAAGAAGTAACAAAGAAGATTGATGAGGGCAGAGCAATAGATGTGTTCTATATGGTCTTCAGTAAGGCATTCGACAAGGCTCCCCATGGGAGACTGATTAGCAAGGTTAGATCTCATGGAATACAGGGAGAACTCGCCATTTGGATACAGAACTGGCTCAAAGGAAGAAGACAGAGGGTGGTGGTAGAGGGTTGTTTTTCAGACTGGAGACCTGTGACCAATGGAGTGCCACAAGGATCGGTGCTGGGCCCTCTACTTTTTGTCATTTACGTCAATGAGTTGGATGCAAGCATAAGAGGTACAGTTAGTAAGTTTGTAAATGACACCAAAATTGGAGGTGTAGTGGACAGCGAAGAGGGTTACCTCAGATTACATCAGGATCTGGACCAGATGGGCCAATGGACTGAGAAGTGGCAGATGGAGTTTAATTCAGATAAATGTGAGGTGTTGCATTTTGGGAAAGCAAATCTTAGCAGGACTTATACACTTAATGGTAAGGTCCTCGGGAGTGTTGCTGAACAAAGAGACCTTGGAGTGCAGGTTCATAGCTCCTTGAAAGTGGAGTTGCAGGTAGGTAGGATAATGAAGGCGTTTGGTATGCTTTCCTTTATTGGTCAGAGTATTGAGTACAGGAGTTGGGAGGTCATGTTGCGGCTGTACAGGATATTGATTAGGCCACTGTTGGAATGCTGTGTGCAATTCTGGTCTCCTTCCAACGGAACAATGTTGTGAAACTTTAAAGGGTTCAGAAAAGATTTACAAGGATGTTGCTAGGGTTGGAGGATTTGAGCTATAGGGAGAGGCTGAACAGACTGGGGCTGTTTTCCCTGGAGAATCGGAGGCTGAGGGGTGACCTTATAGAGGTTTACAAAATCGTGAGAGGCATGGATAGGGTAAATAAGCAAAGTCTTTTCCCTGGGGTCAGGGAGTCCAGAACTAGAGGGCATAGGTTTTTGGTGAGAGGGGAAAGATATAAAAGAGACCTAAGGAGCAACATTTTCACGCGGAGGGTGGTATGTGTATGGATGAGGGAAATCCAGTTGGTATTGTTTACAGATTTCAGCAAGGCCTTTCAAAAGGTTCCACATGGTTAACTGACAAAGAAAATAAAAGCACATGGGAACCAGGGTAATTTGGCAAGTTGGTATGAGACAGAAGACTGTTTTTGTGTGACTGAAAGTCTGTGTCCAGTGGCATTCCAGACGGGTTGGTGCCTGGCTCTTTACTGTTTACAACATATATAAACAATGTAGGTGAGAATGTGGAAGGTATGTGTAAGTTTGTGGATGGCATAACGATTGGCAAGGTGTTTGACAGTGAGGAAGGAGATTCTAGGTTACAGGAGGATATAGAAGGATTGGTCAGATGGGTAGGTCAGTGATACTTTGAATTTAACTGATAAATGTGAGGTGATGCAGTTTCGAAGAAGTAACAAAACAAGATAGTTCTCGATGAATGGCAGCACACTAGGAAGCTCGGAAGAAGAGGGATCTTGGGTGCTTGACATCAAGGTTACAGGACAGGTTCATAAAGCAGTTAAGAAGGACACTTGCCTTTATCAGTCATCACACAGACTAAAACAACAGGGTGATCTTGCTGGAGTTGTACAAAGCTTTGGTTTGACCATAGCTGGAGCACTGTGCGGGGATCTGGTCACTGCACTGTCTCGTCACTAGATGAGATGTGTTTGCACTGGAAGTATTGTAGAAGAGATTCACCAAGAAGATGCCTGGAATGGGGAATTTTAACTTTAGAGAGGCTGGATAAACTTGGGTGATTTTCTTTAGAGCACAGAAGGCTGAGGCAGGATCTGAGATGTATAAGATTGAGTAGCATGGATAGAGTGAGTGGAAAGTTGCTATTCCCCTTAAAGTATTCATAACAAGGGAGGATAACCTTAAGGTGAAAGATAGGATGTTTAGAGGGAAATTGAGAATTTCTTTCACCCAGAGTGATTGGAATATGGGATGCACTGCCAACTCTCAACCTTTCAGAAAATACATGGATGAGCACTTGAGGTATCTGAGCCTTCAGGACTATCGGCCAAGTACTGGGGAGTGGGACTGGTGTAGATTAGAATCGTTTAGTTCGTTCAGTCTCAATGGGCCTGAGCGCTTTTCTGTATTGTATTTTGCTAACTCTAAAGTTTAACTCGCTTCATAAACAGAGAGACACAAAGACAGACAAGTAATGGATATTAAGAGTGGACAAAGAAAGTAAATAATCAGGGAAACAGTTTGACATCGCCAGTCTGAACCACAGGATTCTGAGTTACTTTCATTCCCTATTTTTCAAATTATATTTAGCACTTTCATGTTGACACAAGGTTGCAAGGCAATGTTTCATTCACTGATTGAGAATTTTTATTTTCATTATTTTTACAACTACTTTTTCCTCTTTTAGCAGGGGTTTTTGCAGAGTAAGATAAATGGAGGATAACTAACTATACTGGAAACTTTTCTGTACCTCAACACGAGATTTTTTGATGCTTTCTCTTTGCAGGCTAGCAGGTTATCTGCTGTATTGATTCCATACAACCTTATTGTCAAGCTATCCCCTTACTTCAGAACCTATCCACTCTGTTTATACTCACTGCTTTTATTCTCACTGTTCCAGGGTAAAGCAACATTGTATATAGCTGAGTGTGTCCCAGTGAAAATGATTTTAAAAACTGCAGTCTTCATACTCTCTTAAAACAAGGTGATTGTATGTTCCCTTGTTTTTCATCCCCAACCCAAAAATTAAAGGTAATAAAATATATGGTCTTTACATTCTGAAGCACACGTCATTAATACCACTCCCAGAATGTTGTTAGGGCCTTTGGTGTATCCAAGTGCTCTCATTCATTTCCTTTTTTAAAAGGAATTGAATGGGCTTTAATGGGAAACAGTATATGTAATGTGGGATGCTGAGAAGGAGGCAGATGATCACCCACATAGCAATTCCAGCAAAAGATGCTTCAGTCTTTCACAATGAAATACTGGCCACCTCTATCTTTGGGTGTAGGAATTTTCAATGTTAAAATTTGTTTGGCATTTAAATGTGTACTCTATGTATGTATTGGTAAAATAATAAGATGAAAAGCAAGAGTATTTAAGTGTTTTTTGATTACTGTTTACAGCTTACTTCCTTGGTTACTAGTTTTAAGTTAAAATAGTGTTAACTACAGGTGCTGGCAGGTGGGACTAAATTGGGTTGGGATATCTGGTCGGCATGGACAAGTTGGACCAAAGGGTCTGCTTCTGTGCTGTACATCTCTATGACTCTAATAGCAAAAGAAACCAATTCCAATTCACTAAGATGCATGTTCAACCTACATGGTGAACACAAGCAGCAACCAATCATTCTCTGCAGGGTCTAGCACATCCCATAATATGAATCAACATTCTCAGCAATCAGCTTGAAAGCAAAGTATTATGCACAACTGATAGCTCAAAGCTTAGAACCTGTATATAGATGTGCACTGTCTGTAATGTTCATGCTAAAGTTCCAAATCTTTTGAAACAGACTGCAATTTTCCCAGGGAATTTGTGAAGTAATAGTAAACTAAATGTACATTTACACTGATTGTGGAAAAGACCTTGCACACAAAAATTAACTCGTGTTTACAATGGCAATGTCATGGCTACATCTGTCAGCAATTTCTTTTGGACAACACTCGAGAAACTGCAGAAAAATGGGATTTAATGTTAGAATAAGAGGGTCATGTGTGGAGAACAACATCTAATTATAGTCATTTATCTATTATTGATAAATTTCAACTTTTATTAGTACACTCCATGGATAATATTCCTGAGTCTCAGAAGCACAACAATCATATTTGAATATCCTGTTCATAAATTATATTATCCATCAAACCTGCTCTTTACCATACATTCATTGATGACTTTGAAAAGATGATAAATGAGATTAACTGTAGTAGGTGTGATATATATACATAATATATCTGAGATGAGAATTAGATTTTCTAGCTCTTCAAAGAAAGTAGAGCATACACTCTAGTCTAGTAGAATGTCATAGATTCATACAATGCAGAAAAGGTCCTTCAGCCCATCACATCGTCACTGACATACCTACCATTAATTGGTAACTACCATTACCAATTTCTTGCGATTGTCTGATATTCTTGAACATTAAGATGTGTGAATGACTCATCCAATTTTTTTTTAAGGTTTCCAGCCTCCACTACCTTCTCAGGCAGTTCATTCCAGATAACTCCACCTAGTAAGTGATTAAGTCTTTTCCCCAAATCCCCTTTGACTCTCCTGCCTGTTACGCTTAAACTATGCCCTCTCATGATTGATCCCTCAACCAAGTCGATCCCTCAACCCTGTCCATACCCCTCAATCTTACACACCTGAGAGTATGTGCCCCTCATTTCTGCTCTGCTCTACAGAAAACAATCCAAGTCTACCTTGTCTCCCCTTCCAGCTTAATTTCTCCATGCCAGGCACCATCCTGATGAACATTCTCTGTACCCCTCCAGAGCTTTCACACCTTTCTCTTGAAGAGATAATCAGAACTAAATACACTACTCCAGTTGTGGCCTGACCAACACTGTGTACAACTTCAACATTACCTCCTTGCTCTATGCCACGATTGATGAAAGCAAAATCCCATGTACCTTATTAACTGTCCTATTCATGTACTTTGCCGACTCCAGGCATCTGTGAATAATTACCCAAGATCCCTCTGTACCTCTCAGCTGCCCAGTGTCCTGCCATTCATTATATACTCCCTCATCTTTTTACTTCTTCCAAAGTGCATCACTGCTTTGCCCATCTTTCTGTAACCTACAACCGTCTTCTTTGCAATAAACCACACCACCAATCTTGATGATGTCTGCAAATTTGGTTAGTAATTCCCCATTTTCATCTATATCAGTTATGTATATAACAAACAATATGTGTTCCAGTATTGATTCTTCTGGTACGCGACTGGACACTGGCCTCCAGTCATTTAAACAGCATTCTACCACTATCTTTTGTGTCCTATTACTAAGCCAGATCCATCTCACCAAGTTTCCCTCAATTCCGCGTGCTTTAACCTTTTCAAACAGTGTCCCATGTGGGACCTCGTCAAAAGCTTTGCTAAAATCCATATAAACTACACCAACTGAACTTCCCTCATCCATGTACTTGACCATATTTCAAAATAATTCTAACAAATTTGTTAGGCATGACCTCCCTCTGGCAAAGTCATGCCGACTATACCTAATTAACCCTGCCTTTTCAACTGCGTATTAATTTGGTCCTTCAAAAGTTTCTCCAATAGTTTCCCTATCACGGATGTGAGACTTACTGGTTGGTAATTTCTTGGTTCATGTCGACTACCCCTCTTAAAACATTAGCCATCCTCCAGACCTCTAGCACATCACCTGCGGCCAGAGACAAATTTTAAAAATTGCTTCAGAGCCTTTGCGATTTCCTCTCTCATCTCCCACAGCAGTATGGGATGCAATTCATCCATGCCAGAGGATTTCTCTGCTTTTAAGCCTTATCCGAAGTCAAACTGTGCAAGTTCTTCACAGTCCCCTTTCCTGAATTCATTACCTGAATTCTCCTTTTCTACAGCGAAGACCAAAGAAGTATTCATGCAACACACTTCCAACATTAAGTGGCTTCACACATAGGTTACCCCCTTTTTTCCTAATGAGTCCTATTCTTTCTCTGGGTTTAGGGATGCCCATGATTGAACAAAATGGCTAATGGCCACCCATGGCTAATGCAGCAGGCCATGGCTGACAGTAGTTGGAAACCGTGAGATTTAGATGTTTCAATAGGAACAGAGGTGGAGGTAAAACAGGTGGGGGTGTGGTATTGTTTTTTTTATACAGATATTTTTATTGAAAATTTAACATATTTTTACAAATAAAAAACCCCAGGTATAAACATTAATATACAATTAAATCTTAAATAAATAATAACCAAAATTTATCAAACAGAAAAAAAAACCGAGAGAAAAATAAACAAAACTCAGCTAACCACTAATCTAACCTACAACTAACCAGAGTGTATAATTAAATCTCTTACATTATTCAAAGAACAGAAAAAAAGACCGACGGAAATTGAGTAGTGAGATACATGCTCGGAATATGTTAACATCAAATCATAACAAAACCCGTATTCGTGCAGGATTCCTCTCCCAAGGGGTCCTGGACCAGCCAGGTTTGCCATCTCAATTAAATAAAAGCCCTTGTTAGGATGGCCGAAATATCTGTATTTATGTAATTCAAGAAGGGCTGCCATATTTTATCGAATAATGCGGTCTTTTGGTGCACCATATTTGTAAGGAAGTCAAGGGGAATATATTCCATGATTAACCTGTACCAATTCGAAAGTCCAGGGGGGCTCTCAGCCACCCAGTTTACCAAAATAAGTTTCCTTGCACAGAAAGAAAGAAAGAAGTTCTGTTGCAAATGGTGATTCTTCTGGCATTTTCCCAAATGTCATTCCACATTTCTATAGAAATTTCCAGTCCCAAATCCTGATCCCGTGTGTTAAGCAGATTGTCCATATCTCCCATCATGTAATAAATGATAAATAGTGCTGACGGAAGATACCCCCATTGGCCTTAACACTCTCTGTTCTCTATCTGATTTATAAAGACTATCTAATAATGTAGTCTTCTTCTGTATGTAATTTCGAATTTGGAAGTATTGAAAGAGATCTCCATTCGGTAATCCAAATTTCTGATGCAGCTGTTCAAAAGACATCAGAACCCCTTCTTTAAAAAGGTCCCCTAAACAGGAGATACCCCTGGATCTCCAGAGTTTGAAAGTGGCATCTGTAGGCCCCAGTTGAAATCCCCATGTTCCCACTATCGGAGCATAGGGTGATGTTTTATGTGAGTTGCCTTCATTTTGCCACATTATATTTCAAGCTTTAATTGTGTTTAGTATTCTAGGGTTTTTAACATTGATCCGTGATGATTTTCCTCTTGTCTGAAAATAAGAGGTTAATAAGTGGGCATTTTACTTGAGAAGCCTCGATGTCCAGCCAGATTGATTGTGGGTCAGACAAGACCCAATCGGCTATGTACCTTAATAAGGAACTTAACTGATATTTCCTAAAATATGGAAAATCCAATCCTCCCCTTGCCTGTGGAAGCTGTAGCTTCTTCAGCTTAATGAGGGGCCGTCTATGATTCCAGATAAAGGAACCCAACCAGCCATATAGTTTATGTAGTGCCATCCTCGGCAGCATCACCGGAAACATTCTCATAGGGTACAGGAGACGGGGCAGGACATTCATTTTAATTAGTGCTATTCTACCCAGCCAGGAAATTGGAAGGTCTCCCCATCGCTGGAGGTCCTGCCTTATCCTTTCCAGTAAATGCACAAAGTTAGCCTTGTATAATTGACCAAATACTGGGGTAATAAAAATGCCTAAATACAAGAAACCCTCCAGGGACCACCAAAAGGGAAAGTGGGATCCATCCAATAAGTGGGATGTACTAGCAAGGCCACCCATTGGCATAGCCTCCGATTTTGAGAAATTAATTTTATAGCCTGAAAATACACTGAATATATTAATAACTTGGATAAAGCGAGGCACGGACATCAAAGGATTATTGAGAAATAGAAGGACATCATCTGCATAAAGGGTAATTTTATGTTTACCTGTACCAATCTTCGGGGCCATTATATTTGGGTCAGCCCGTATAGCTTCTGCTAGTGGCTCAATTATTAGCGTAAATAGCAATGGCGATTGAGGACATCCCTGACGGCAGCCCCTACCCACACTGAAGCTATTCGAGCCTAATCCATTGGTAATCACAACTGCTTTGGGATCACTATACAGTGTTGAGACCCATTTGGTAAACACCTTTCCAACGCCAAACCTTTCCAATGTGTAAAACAAATAGGACCATTCAACCCTGTTGAATGCTTGTTCCGCATCTAATGAGACTACTACTCATAGTATCTTTCCCTGATGGCAGGCTTGAATCACATTCAAAATACTGCTAACATTATGGGATGATCTATGGCCCTTAATAAACCCCGTCTGATCCTCCTTTATGATGTGTGGCAATACCCTTTCTAGCCTCAATGCTAACGTTTTAGAGAGGATTTTAAAATCTACATTTAGCAAGGATATTGGTCTGCAACCTTCTGGGTCCTTTCCTTTTTTGAGGATAAGAGAGATATTCGCCTCTTTCAGCGAAGGCGGGAGACAGTCCTGACTGTATGAGTAGTTATACATGTCCATCAGTGGACCAGCCAATATTCCTATAAACTCTTTATAGAATTTAGTTTGAAAGCCATCTGGGCCAGGTGCCTTACCGCTCTGAAGTTGCCTGATTGTGTCAAGTATCTCTTGGATTGTTAGGGGAACATTCAAGACCGATACCTGTTCTGGAGTTAGGTCCGGAAAGGTCAGGTTTTTTAAAAAATGGCTATCCTAGTTCTGTCTTCGCAATCCTGCGATTTATATAAATCAGAATAAAATTTTCTTAAGATTGTGTTAATCCTTTTATGATCATGTGTCAGAATACCTGTAGTTTCCTTGATAGACATGATAGTTTGAGGGGCCTTCTTGTTCTTTGCAAGAAATGCGAAGTATCTCCCAAGTTTATCGCCAAATTCATATAACCTTTGTTTTGCAAATAATATTTCCCTCTTCGCCATTTGGGTAAGCATGGTGTTTAGAGCTGTCCTAAGAGCCGTAATCCTTTGTTATTTGATAATAGAAGGTCTGTCAGCATATGCTGTTTCAGCCGCTTTTAAGAGAGCTTCAAGCAGACGCTGTTGTTCTTCCTTTAATTTTTTCTGGGTTGCTGAGTATGAAATTATCAAACCTCGCACGTAAGCTTTGATGGTCTCCCACATCATTGATGGGTTGCTAGCTGTACCTGAATTAATTTCTAAAAAAGTTTTAAATTCTTGAAAGAATTACTTTACAAATTTACTATCTTTCATCAGGAAGGGGTCCATTCGCCAATGCCGGGGGGATGTCTCATTGTTCCTCACCTTGATTTCCATATATACAGCAGTGTGATCGGAAATTGCTATACTACCTATTTTACAGGATGATATGGAATTTTAAAAAATCGAGGGGGCAAAAAACATATCAATTCTGGTATGACATTTATGTGGATTGGAGTAAAAAGAAAAATCTCTGCCCTGTGGATGAAGGCATCTCCATACATCTATTAATCCTAATTCTTTGTTCAGATCCACCAATTGTCTAGATCTGGGAGATACTCCTGCCAGTACTCTTGGGAATCCTATCTATTTCCGGATCCATAATACAATTAAAGTCTCCCCCTATAATTGTATGACAGGCACCAAGAGCCATCAATTTTGATAAGGCTTCCGTTATAAATTTTTAAAAGGATGTGCCGGGGAGCAATACAAATTTAAGATCCCATATGCCTCTCCATTTATAAGGGCTTTAGTCAGAATATATCATCCAGATTCGTCTTTTATCTGATTTAGGATTTTGAAAGAGAGATTCTTCCGAACAAGAATAACAACTATCCTACTTTTTAAGCTGAAGGAAGTAAAGAAGGCCTGATCAAATTTCCACACTGTAAGTAATCTAATCTAATTCCTGAAATCCAACCTGTCGTAATTTCAAGTGTTCTTTATCCAAGTGTCTCCTGTAGGAGAGCTATATCAACTCTTTCTTTCTTGAGGTTTGATAATATTTTCTTCCTTTTGACTGGTGAATTACTCCCTCTGACATTCCAGGTGCACCATTTAACCGACTGATTAACCATAATCGTCCGGGCAAGTCTGAGACCTTTCGGGAGGGGAAACCCTATCCAGAACATCCCGAGCATAAAGCATATAAAATTCACAAAAATAAAGGCTCTTTAATACACTCACATCAATATAATAAAAAACTATTTCTAAATAAAAAAAAGTATTTAAATGGAGATTTTCCCCCTTGTTCCCAGGGGGCATCACTTCCTTTCCAAAAGTCCATCATATCCTCTCCCAACCAGTGCCCCACCCTTGACCCAGGCGCCCCTCGATAGGGTGAAGAAAATTCAAATATACTACAGAGCTAGAGTTAACAGTGAGCACCCTACCACCAACCCCCCCCCCCACACCAACACCTGGATATATTTGGTAATGTTAATACCATGTATAAACATATATAACTATAAAATTACAGCCTCAACAAATAATAATTAAATATAGTACTACAAAATAACAGGGGAAAACAATCCCGCTCCTAAAGACAGAAATAAAATAGGATAAGGTAACCACCTCCCCCCACCAACATTAACTAGACCCCCGGCCTATATATATATTTTTTTTAAAAAGGGAGAAAATTGCTAAGTAGAGAACAAATAAATAAACCCCTCTCCCCACCTCCCGAAGATAATATTAAACAGTAAGGTAAAGAAAGGGATTAATATATTAAAAAAAAGGAGTGGGGTGTAAACCGGAGTGGGGGGAGAGCAAAACACCATCAATTAAATCTTACAATTTATCTAAGAGAGTCCAAAAATTCCTTGGCCTTTTCCGGCGATCCGAAGTTATATACACGGACCCTTCATGGTTCAAGCGTAGCATTGTTGGGTAGCGCAAGGAGTACTGAATATTTAAGTCCCTTAAACACTTCTTCGCTTCGTCAAATGCCTCCCTCTTTCGGAACAGAGCTGGGGAAAAGTCCTAGAATAATATAATCTTGCATCCTTTATAAATCATGGCTTGGGGATCTTTCCCAAGATTTCTGGAAGCTTCTAAGAGCATCTGCCTCTCCTTATAGCTCTGCTGCCGGAACAGGACCAGGCAGGGGCGCTGGTTCGAGCCAGGCCCACGTATTGCAACCCAGTAGGCCCATTCCATCCTTACCTGGCCTGATCCAGCTTCCAGATTTAAAAGCTGTGGAAGCTACTGTTTGAGAAACTCTAAATTTGCCTTCCTCTTCCCGTTTGGGAAGGCCCAGCAAACAAATATTTTTTCGACGACCTCAATTCTCAAGGTCGTCGATGTGATTCTCTAAGGTCCGGACTCTCTGTTCGAGAGTCCAGACCCGATCCACGGCCGATTCTGCTATAGCCTCGGAGGTCACGGCCTTTAGCTCCGACCCTCCGACTCGACGCTCAATTTCCTTGATGTCTCGGCTGTGCTTTTGTAGCGCGGCCGAGAGTGAATCCCATCAGCTCTGGGACTCTTCGATGAAAGCGTCAATCTTCACATCAAGTTTAGAGATTATTTCCATGAGGCTCGCCACCGTAGGTAAGTCCCCCGGGGCGGATGCGGACGCCTCTGCTGCAGCTGGGGAGGGTGGGGGAGGGGTTCCTGCCTGCTGAGAACTGCGGGCTCCCTTCCCTTTAGTCATTTTTACAGGAGATTAGATTGTTTAAATTCAGTACTGAGCAACTAATTACATTAAGTAAAAACTATTATAAATGATTTGGTGAGTGTGGTGGAGGCAGGTGACCCACCTTGCCCAAGTCTTGGGAGGAGCACTATAGACTCACACTTGCTGGGTCACCGCCATCTTGGATCCCCTGTGTGGTATCACAGCTTCAGAAATGGAGGTTGTCAAGCTGCAATTGTTTGCAGAGTCAGTATGGGTAGAAGTCAGAAACAGGAAAGGAGCAGTCACTTTACTAGGAGTTTTCTACAGAACCTCCCAATAGCAACTGAGAAGCAGAGGAGCAGATAGGGAGGCAGATTTTGGAAAGGTGCAGAAATAACAGGATTGTTGTCATGGGTGACTTTAACTTCCCTAATTTTGACTGGAATCTCCTTAGTTCAAATAGTTTGGATGGAGCTGTTTTTGTCAGATGTGTGCAGGAAGGATTCCTGACACAATATGTAGATAGGCTGACTAGAGGGGAGATCATACTGGATTTGGTGCTTGGCAACAAACCAGGTCAGGTGTTCGGTCAGTTGGAGAGCATTTTGTTGATAGTTATCAAAACTCCCAGACCTTTACTATAGCCATGGAAAGAGATAGGGGTAGACGGTGTGGGAAAGTATTTAATTGCAGGATGTTGAATTACAAGGCTAAGGGATATTCTCAGGGAAATGAACAACAGAAATGTGTACGTTGTTTAGTGCTTGCTAATAAGGCAAGAAAATTTTCCCACTGAGGCAAGGAAGGGATGGTAGGGTGAAGGAACCTTGGGTGACAAGGGATGTGGAACATCTAGTCAAGAGGAAGAAGGAAGCTTACTTAAGTTTGAGGAGGCAAGAATCACACAGGACTCTGGAGGGCTACAAAGTAGCCAGGAACGAACTAAAGATTGGTCTTAGAAGAGCTAGAATGAGGCATGAAAAAGCTTTAGCGGGTAGGATTAAGAAAAACCCTAAGGCATTCTACACTTATGTGTGGAACAAGAGGATGACCAGAGTGAGGGCAGGCCCAATCAGGGATAATGGAGGGAAATTGTGCCTGGAGTTGGAGGAGGTAGGGGAGATCCTTAATGAATACTTTGCTTCAGTATTCACTACTGAGGTGGACCTTGATGTTTATGACAACAGTGTAAAACAGGTTGATATTAAGAAGGAGGGCACACCTAAAATTTTGAAAAAAATGAGGATAGTTAAGTTCCCTGGGCCAGACGGGATATACCCAAGGTTATTACAGGACACGAGGCAAGACACTTTTGCACCTATGGCAATGATCATTGCATCCTCACCTTCCCCTGGAGTAGTGCCAGATGATTGGAGCGTGGCAACCGTTACTCTCTTGTTCAAGAAAGGGAATAGGGATAATTCTGGGAATTACAGACCAGTCAGTCTTACATCAGTGGTGGGCAAATTATTGGAAAGGATTCTGGGAGACAGGATTTATGATTACTTGGAAAACCATAATTTGATTAGAGATAGCCAGCATGACTTTGAGAGGGACAGGTCATCGGGATACCCGCACCCACCAACCCCACCACCCTGTGGCTGAGCACTTCAACTCCCCCTCCCACTCTGTTAAGGACATGCAGGTCCTGGGCTGCCTCCACTGCCAAACCATTACCACCCAACACCTAGAGGAGAAATGCCTCATATTCTGCTTTGGGACTATGTACCCCCCACACGGAATAAATGTGGATTTCAGCAGTTTCCTCATTTCCCCTCCCCTCACATTAACCTACTCCCAAGCCTCCAACTCAGCACCGCCCTCCTGACCCATCCATCACTGCTCCCTCTGACCTATCACCTTCTCCCTCACCTTCATCCACCTATCGCTTTCCCAGATACCTCCACCAACCCCACCCTCCTCCCATTTATTTCTCAGCCCCGACCCAGAAGCCTCATTCCTGATGAAGGGCTTATGCCTGAAATGTTGATTCACCTGCTCTCCGGATACTGCCTGATCTGCTGTGCTTTTCCAGCACCACACTCTTGACTCTGTTCTCCAGCATCTGCAGTCCTCACTTTCTCCCAGTGGATGTGGTGTACATAGACTTTAGCAAGGCATTTGATAAGGTTCCCCATAGTAGGCTTATTTAGAAAGTAAGGAGGCATAGGATACAGGGAAATTTGGCTGTATGGATACAGAATTGGCTGATCCATATATGTCAGATGGTGGTAGTAGTTGGAAATTATTCAGCCTGGAGCTCGGTAACCAATAGTGTTCTGCAGGGATCTGTTCTGCGAGCTCTGCTCTTTATGATTTTTATAAATGACTTGGAAGTGGAAGGGTGGGTTAGTAAGTTTGCCAATGCCATGAAGGTTGGTGGAGTGGTAGATAGTGTGGAGCGCTGTTGTGGCTTGCAATGGGACATTGTCAGGATGCAGAGCTAGGCTGTGAAGTGGCAAGTGGAGTTCAACCTGGAAAAATGTGAAGTGATTCATTTTGTAAGGTCAAATTTCAATACAGAATACAGGGTTAAATGCAGGATTTGTGACAGTGTGGAGGAACAGAGGGATCTTGGGGTCCATGTCCATAGATCTATCAAAGTTGCCACACAAGCTGACAGGCTTGTTAAGAAGGTGTATGTGTATTGCCTTTTATTAGTAGGGGAATTGAGTTAAAGAGTGACAAGATTTAGCTGCAGTCCTATAAAGCCCTGGTTAGACCACATTGGAATATTGTATTCAGTTCTGGTCGCCTCATTATAGGAAGGTTGTGGAAGCTTTAGAAGGGTGCAGAAGAGATTTACCAGGATGTAGCCTGGACTGGAGGACATGTCTTGTGAAGAAAGGTTGAGAAAGCTAGGGCTTTTCTCATTGGAGCGAAGAAGGATGAGAGGTGACTTGATAGAGTTGTACATGATGATGAGAGTGAATAGTCAGAAATTTTTTCCCAGGGCAGAAATGGCTATCGCAAGGGGGCATAATTTTAAGGTGATTGGAGGAAGGTTGAAAGGAGATGTCAGAGGTCGGTATTTTACAGAGAGTGGTGGGTGTGTGGAATGCACTGTCAGCAGTGGTTTTAGAGACAGATACATTAGTAATATTTAAGCGACTCTTAAAAAGGCACATGATTGACAGTAAAATTAAGGATATGGAGGTTAATTTGATCTTAAGAGTAGGAGGAAAGGTCAGCACAACTGTGCTGTACTTTCTACGTTCTGTGTTCTATAAACTGCTTGCAAAATACAGGATGATCAAAATGAATCTTTCCCACTCAAGAGCCAAAAACTATTTCCAGTGTGTAATACACTCCTTTATAATTATGCAATTTCCAGTCAATGTTTCTAAGTATGAAAATTGAAAATTTAATTTTTCAGGACTGTGCATTTTCTTATTAATGGTATTTGAGCCTGTATTAAACTCATTGTACATTGTGAAAATCTGGATTTTTCCAATATGATATCCTAAATTGGGGAACTACAATGTTTTCCTCCTGTAAGCACATGAACAAACAGGACACTTAGTAAACAGTTCAAACCATTTACTTTGCAAATAAATAATAGATTAGAAAAAAAAATAACACTTGAAAAAGCTCTAAGCACTTAATGTAGAAATTGAAAATGTTCCATTATTCTAAAGATCTCCTGATTGATTTCAACTAAAATTGAAATTATTCCTCTCCCTTACAGTACAGCCATTCTGCATCCACATGAGACACTGAACACAAATGCCAGTTCATTTGTTTCCAGTGATGTTAGTTCAAGGATGTTGCTACGGGATTTTTAACATTCACCTGAACCAATACAACAAGCAAAGTTTCATCCAAATGTTAAACCTTATGAACGCAATACTCATTTTTTAACATTTGCATTCTGGGTTCTGTACATTTCAGTCAGGTTCCACATTTTGTTCTGGATTTTAACCAAATTGAATATGAATCATAGGAATTAAAGCACAGAATTTCACTTTTGCCTGAATCCTGGTGTCAGATATAAAGAAAGAATCACTGTACTCTTCAGGGTAAATGCAAGATTCAGTAGTCAGCCATGTTTGCTTTAAGAGTTTCAAAATTTTGCCAAACAACTTACCTCCCAGATATAGACACTCTCCTGCAGCTGCTGGAATTCTCAAGAAAACTAGCCCACAAACAATGTGAAAGTCTGTCAATGTTTCAGAGATGTTATCTCCTTCTATTAAATTATTTTCAACACACCTCTGGGCAAGCTACCCACCTGCCTCCAATTCTACAATCCATCTCATCACTTTATTTACACAGAAGGCCCAAAAATCACCAGCTTCATCGCTCCAAGTTTCAGAAAACTGATTCTTTCAAGAATTGAATTATGCTTAGCATCATTATGTGGAAATCTCAGAAGAGACAATTAACAGCAACACAAGAAAGGATGGCCTCAAACCATGCCCTACTCAATTAATTAACCCTGACATGTAATCACTATTATTTCATAGTCAAACTTGGCAGAAAATTTGGAAACAAGGTCTCATAATCAGCAATAAGAAAATAATGAGGTCTACTGTTTTGCAGATGGAGTTAAAAAAATTCTGTTCTTCCTCAAGTCTGCCATTGATTCATTAATATCCACCCTGTGTTGGAATCAATACATTTCAAAGCACTGACTCCAACACAGGGTGGCCATTAATGAAATCAATGGCAGATTTGAGGAAGAACAGCCATTTCAAAGCATGTATTTGTTTTTCAGAGGCCAATATTGAAAAGGAAAACTGAAAAAGGAAACTGACCTCCCCAGTTTTAAAGAAATCTACGAATGAAATCAAGATTGGAAATGTAAGCTCCCGGTAAGATTAAAAATAATTAGAAGTTGAATACCTCAGTGGTGCAGTATAAAGAAAGTTGAAGATGACAGAAGCGAGATCGAAAGGTTGTAAATGGGCACATGTTTAGAGGTGCTGGAAAAGTTTTGGTACATGATAATAACATTGATGGATCCAAGCCATCCTATGCAAGGTTGACATCATTCTGTTGACATACATTATTGTTGATGGAATATTGTACCTAAGGAACTCAGGTACCTGCTGGGGATCACACTAAATCTTAGAAGACAAGGTGAAATTCAAAGTTTGTGAGAAGATTTGTAGCTCGGGTGCTCATTGTTGTGGTTCTATTCACCGAGCTGGGAATTTGTGTTGCAGACGTTTCGTCCCCTGTCTAGGTGACATCCTCAGTGCTTGGGAGCCTCCTGTGAAGTGCTTCTGTGATATTTTCTCCGGCATTTATAGTGGTTTGTCTCTGCCGCTTCCGGTTGTCAGTTCCAGCTGTCCGCTGCAGTGGCCGGTATATTGGGTCCAGGTCGATGTGTTTGTTGATAGAATCTGTGGATGAGTGCCATGCCTCTAAGAATTCCCTGGCTGTTGTCTGTTTGGCTTGTCCTATAATAGTTGTGTTGTCCCAGTCGAACTCATGTTGCTTGTCATCCGCGTGTGTGGCTACTAAGGATAGCTAGTCATGTCGTTTTGTGGTTAGTTGGTGTTCATGGATACGGATCGTTAGCTGTCTTCCTATTTGTCCTATGAAGTGTTTTGTGCAGTCCTTGCATGGGATTTTGTACACTACATTGGTTTTGCTCATGCTGGGTATCAGGTCCTTTGTCCTGGTGAGTTGTCTGAGAGTGGCTGTTGGTTTGTGTGCTGTTATGAATCCTAGTGGCTGTAGTAGTCCGGCTGTCAGTTCAGAAATGTTCTTGATGTATGGTAACATGGCTAGTCCTTTGGGTTGTGGCATGTCCTCATTCCATTGTCTTTCCCTTAGGCATCTGTTGATGAAATTGCGGGGGTATCCGTTTTTGGCGAATACATTGTAGAGGTGTTCTTCTTCCTCTTTTTGCAGTTCTGTTGTGCTGCAGTGTGTTGTGGCCCTTTTGAACAGTGTCTTGATGCAACTTCTTTTGTGTGTGTTGGGGTGGTTGCTTTCGTAGTTCAGGACTTGGTCTGTGTGTGTGGCTTTCCTGTATACCTTTGTGGTGAATTCTCCATTCGGTGTTCTCTTTACCATCAGATTCCACAGATTCTATCAACAAACACATCGACCTGGACCCAATATACCGGCCACTGCAGCAGACAGCTGGAACTGACAACCGGAAGCGGCAGAGACAAACCCCTATAAATGCCGGAGGCAACATCACAGAAGCGCTTCACAGGAGGCTCCCAAGCACCGAGGATGTCACCTAAACAGGAGACAAAACATCTGCAATACAAATTCCCAGCTCGGCGAACAGAACCACAACAACAAGGTGAAATTCTTCATGAGGAAGACAGATATTTCAAAGGGCTTTCTGACAGAGATAACTGACATGAATGCTGTGTGGAATGCTGAGCCAATTTGTAAGACATATCTTAATTGTGCAATGCATTTAATTAAAATGCAATTTGATAGATTCTTGATTAGATTATATTACATTAGATTCTTTTTATTTCATTTGGGACCATTACTTCACAAATTATTTGTGCATATTTAATGCAAACTTTAATGTAACTTTGTATTTAATGTAAAGGGATGCAAACTCGAGGGATACGCCGATGACCTTTAAACATATTTTGTATCCTTAATGTTCATAATTAAATATATTTAATATAGCCTACACTTCTTTAATGAAGAATTTAAAGGAGCACATGGAAGTAACAACATGAAATTAGAGTCCCTTAACAATATTCCCATTTCTTAACAAGTTACGCGATTAGTCAACCAGATTTTAACACAAACACCAATGCTTTTTTGCTTTATTTTACATTAGAGTATCAAACATTTCATTTTAAATTGATGATGTAAACTAATTTTACTGATGCATTATTAATTGGCTCACTGAACCCTAATACAGAAGCTTATCAGATCTGTGGATAGATACTGATTATTATGTTGTTACTGATCCTAAAACTATTGCATGATTATGAGCAGTAAAACAGAACAGGATGCACTGGTAAACTTGCAACAAAAATGTTAGAGACAGTTGGACCACATAGTACTGGTGTTGGGACCATCCACTGACATGTTCCTTTATATCCTACAAATGAATCGTATACAGCCTCATTGTTCATCAGCCTTAATCCTAAAATGCCAAGTTTAAAACTAATCTCAATATCAGCAATTAGTAGGTTCTCATCCAAACAATTGTTGAATTCAGTACCACTGGATTTAAGAATCTGAATTTATTACAAAGCATCACTATACCAATAATTTACTTCCTGGATGGATATGATTTCTCCCCAAGCAGAGGTTTTTGATGTAAGATTAATGGCTTAGATACAGAATGAGATGAAAGACTCAGAAAACCTACATGAGGTGGAGATAGATTAAATTTTTAGATACAGATATTTATCCCAATGTACACAAAGGCAAGGAATATAATTTTGACTTTGCATCACAGTTGATATTGATTCAGTTATCCATTAGTAATTTCTCCAAATTTACATTTTCATGGAAGACAGTACGTGTAAGCAATTTGCAGACTGTTACAATAAGGTACTAACTCTGAGTGAGCAGGTTTGCTGACAGGTGAAGAAGTAGGTTTCATTAATGATCTATAAACTATTGCAAATGTTAAAGTTTTTTTGGCAAATATCTACTCTCATCATTTCACAAAGTAGAAAAATGAACTACACAAACATTATTTACCTCCCAAATATCACCTCATGAATTTTGATTTGAAGAACTATAAACCCAGCAAAGGCTGAGTGACAGAGTTAAATTAGTCCCTGAAAAAATTAGACATAAACCTCAAATTTACAAGGAATGAAAGTCAGATTTACTCTTTGAAGCCCTTTTTTTTACATATTATCAGCTCAGCCATTTAAAGAAAAACACACGAGCAAACAACTTCCTTAAACTCCCTATCTTTTTTGTCTCACAGTTCAACCACTGATCAGACATTTTCTAAAATTATTTGTTAACTAAGAATTTCTGTAAAATCCAAAAAATGCAATAGAGTATCTTATTTTTTTCTCTGACACACCAGAGTCACTAAGAGCACTCCGTTGTTAAAATGCTCTGAATTTTCTCTCCCAACTGAATTGACTCTTGTGGTGATAAAGTTTTTACTACTTGAATTGAAATGTAACAGTAAATATCTGTAGGCTTATTGACAGAGTTTGTTGACAGAGTTCCAGTTGGAATGTCATGATTCGAGGAATTCTCATGTGTGTCTTTGTTTGGCTCATCCTAGGATGGATGTGTTGTCCCAGTTAAAATGGTGTCCTTCCTTGTCTGTATGTAAGGATACTAGTGATAGTGGGTCATGTCTTTTTCTGGCTCGTTGATGTTCATGTATCCTGCTAGCTAGTTTTCTGCCCGTTTGTCCAAAGTAGTGTTTATTAAGCCTTTGCAAGGTATTTTGTAAATGATGTTTGTTTTGCTTGTTGTCTGTATAGAGTCTCTTGGTTCATTAGCAGCTGTTTAAGTGCGTTGGTTGGTTTGTGGGCTACCATGATACCAGGGGGTCTGAGTAGTCTGGCAGTCATTTCAGAGATGTCTTTGATGTAGGGTAAAGTGGCTAGGGTTCCTGGGCATGTTTTGTCTGTTTGTTTAGGCTTGTTGCTGAGAAATTGACAGTCTGTGTTTATTGGGTACCAGTTCTTGAATATGCCGTATTGGTGATTTTCATCTTCTCTTCATTGTTTCTCGCTGTTGCACTATATGGTGGTTCGTTGAAATAAATGCCTAATACAGCTTTGTTTGTGGGTATTGGGTGATTGCTTCTGTAGTTAAGTATTTGGTCCGTATATGTTGTTTTCGTATAGACGACAGTTTGAAGATCCCCATTGACTGTTCACTCTCTTGATTTGAACCTCATCTATCATCCTCTAAGAAAAAAGAACTGGAAATGACATCACCAACCTAAAGAAACCTAAACACATAAACAGAAAGTGGGACATAACACCAGTGCTTCACCAGAGGCTCACTAATGTTGTTATCTAGTATGATGACAAAAAGTCTGAAACTGAACCTTCCAGCTGAGGTGAATCAATGTTTCAGGCATAAGCCTTTCATCAGGCACCACACTCTCGATTCTGATCTCCAGCATCTGCAGTCCTCACTTTCTGACACCCTTAAGAAGTTTAAGTGGTTTGAAGGATTGCTGTATTCACATCATGATCATGTAGAGCTGAGTTGAAATGGTATGTAACTGAAAAACGGCATTGAAGCTATATTTAGGGACAATGGAACTCTGGTGTAATTACAAATTTTACATTCAGCTAAAAAGGAATCGAATAGATAAGGATAAATTGACTGTTTTTTTCACTGTGATGGGGCTAGATGGTTTTGATGCAGCAACCAACCACTACTACTACAGCATAAACAAAAATGAAATTGCAAAAGACTTGCATTGAGCCAAAAGGAACAGTTACACCTAAGCGAAACTGTAGAAAATTATGTTCTCAAACTGAAGAAAGTTTTTCTCATCACAATGGTATGATGCAAGCATTAAAATCACCTGAGACAGAATTTCATAACAGAACAATAACATCTTTGGTATTGCAATGAAAGGGGGCTTATGGTGACAATACAGAAAAGGATAGTTGCAAACTGTAAGGGAGTTCCTTCCCTGGGCTGGGAGGTTCATTGGATCTCAGCAAGATCCTGCAGGTGGCAGCACTCATAATCAGATATTCAGTCATTACTTGAGAAGATTCTGAGGGATAAGATATACACGCATTTTGAAAGAAAGGGTTTGATTAGGAGTACAGGTCATACTGATATAATGTATAACGCGATTGATGAATTGTGAACACTATTTGGACAATGCCAATTTCTGATGAACGATATAGCAATTTTCTGTCATGATCTTCTACAGCGGTTTCCCCATAATGTGATTTTCTCTGCAGCAACATTGCTAAGGAACGCAACTGTCATGTTATAGCAGGATGACCTGTAGTCAGCATGGCTTTGCGTGTAGGAGATCATGCCTCACAAATTTGTTATGGGTTCTTTGATGAAGTCACCAGGAAGATTGATGAGGGCAGGGTGGTAGAAACAGTCTATATGGATTTCATTAAGGCCTTTGAGAAGGTTCCATATGGTAGGCAGCTCTGCAAGGTTAGATCACATGGAATCTAGGGAGAGCTGTCAAATTGGATACATCATTGGCTTAACAGTAGAAAGCAGAAAGTAATAGTAAAAGGGTGCTTGTCGGACTGGAGGCCTGTGACTAGTGGTATGCCTCAGTGGTCTGGGTTGGGCGATTTGTTCTTTTTTGTTTACATCAACGATTTAGATGAGAATGTACAAGGCAAGATTGGTAAGTTTGCAGATGACATTAAACAGACAGTATCGTAGACAGTGAGGAAGATTATCAGAAATTGCAGCAGGATCTTGATCAGCTGAAGATGTGGACCGAGAAATGGTAAATGGAATTTAATATAGCTAAGTGTGAGGTTTTGAATATTGGAAGGTTAAATCATGGCAGCAGTTTCATGGTGAATGGTAGGGCCTTAAGAGTTTTGTGGAATGGAGGGATCTTGGAGTTCAGGTACATGGTTCTCTGAAAGTGGAGTCACAGGTAGACAAGGCAGCGAAAAAGCCTGATGAAAGGCTTATGCTCCAAAACATTAAGTCTCCTGCTCCTCAGATGCTGCTTGACCTGCTGTGCTTTTCCAGCATCACACTTTTTGACTCTGATCTCCAGTATCTGTAGTCCTCACTTTTTCCTGGCCTTCGTCAGTCAGGGCATTGAGCATAGAAGTTGGGAAGTTACGTTGCAGTTGTACAGGATAATGATGAGGCTGTATTTGGAGTATTATGTTCAGTTTAGGTCACGTTGCTATAGGAAGGATGTTAGTAAGCTAGAAAGAATGCAGAAGAAACTTGCAAGGATGTTGCCAGGACTCAAGAGGCTGAGTTATAGGAAGAGGTTGGACAAGCTAGGACGTCTTCTTTAGAGCATAGGAGACTGAAAAGGGTATCTTATTGAAGTATACAAGGTCATGAGAGGCATAGATAGGGTGAATGCAGGGCATTTTCCCAGAGTTGGGCAATCAAAGACTAGAAGGCATGAGTTTAAGATTAGCGGGGAAAGAATAAAAGGGAATCTGACAGGCAACTCTTTGACACAGAGGGTGCTGCGCATATGGAATGAGCTGCCAGCAGAATTGATTGAGGTAGGTGCATTAACAATATCTAAAAGGTATTTGGCAAATACATGGACAGGTAAAGTTCATAATGATATGGGCCAAGTGCAGGGAAAAGATGGACATTTTGGTCGGCTCGGACCAGTTTGGGCCGAAGTGCCTGTCTCTGTGCTGTAGGATGCTATGAGTCTGAGTCGACTGTTGTCATAGTTGCCTCCAAATGTTTAATTGTCATTTCCAGTCTTATTTCATCACGACACAACTGCAGCAGCAAAAGTTGCTAACTCACATTTCCATATACAAAGATGGTGTGAGACTGACAAGTTATTGCAATATCAATGTTTCAGTGGGCAGTTTCAAATGGAAGTAATTGTGATTTCGCCTGTTAGCTGGACAACAGGTGAAAACCTATGTCACCTCTCTTCAGGTAAATCGATGGGAATAATTGTTATATAGCAGAAGGCTATCATTGGGATCCAGGACCCAGGGTTAGGAACACTTCCCCTGGACAGCTGCCAGCAATTCAGCTGTGCATTTCTTGATATGGCTATTGGGCGAAGACTACGGAGGGATCCAGACTGCAGCAAGCAATGATAAAATGGTGGTCATAAGGAAGGGATAAAGAAATTTGTAGCAAGGGCATGGGTTGACTCTCAGCTGGACATTCCTCTTTGCAGGACCTGTCATCACAAAGTGGCAATCAGGCACCAAATATTCATAGTGATTTCTTGACCAGGCTCTTTATATATCAAGACTTTACTGCAGGATGAATGACAGCATGAACAGTACCAGGCACCCAAGTGGGCATCAACATCCTACTTCCAAGGCCTCATTAGGTGATGGGACAGGAAGGCTCTTCACAAGTCTTCCCACCCTGGACTTCAACAGCTGGTGTACCTCTTGCGACTAATCTCCAGAGGAAGACATTAAAGTTGGTTGTTTGTTAGGATCTACAAATTTGCTGATGATATCACTATTGCAGGCTGGATCTCAAACAAGAACTGGACAGAATACAGGAAAGAGATAGAGCGCCAGGTGGCATTGTGTCATAGAGTCATAGAGTAAAGATAACAATCTTCCTTTCAACATCAGCAAAACGGAAGAGCTGGTTATTAAGCTCAGGATGCAAGGTGAAGGGTATACCCCTATCTACACCAATGAAATTGAGGTAAAGATGGTTGAGATCCTCAAATTCCTCCAGAGTGATGATCACCAACAATCTGGGCTTGTCTAACCACAACAACAGCTCTACCTCCTCAAGAGGCTAAGGAAATTCAGCATGCCTGTAATGACTCTTACCAATTTCAATAGGTGCACCATAGAAGGCACTCTAGCCAATACATCATCGCTTGGTGTGGCAATTGCTCTGCCCAAGACCAGAAGAAACTACAGAAGGTTGTGAATACCACCACATCCATCATGCAAGCCAACCTTTCATTCATTGACTCCACCAATAATTCCTCGGAAAAGCAACCAATATAATCAAATATCCCTCCCACTCCAATTATAATCTCTTCCAGCCTCTTCCATCAGGCAGAAGATACAAAAGCTTGAACACACAGAACAACAGTTCAAAAATAGCTTCTTCTCTATTGTCAATAGACTGCTGAACAGACCTCTCAAATTTCAAATTTAATGTTGACCTCACTCTTTGTGCAACTTCTCTGCAGCCGTAACATTGTATTCCTTACACTGTTCTATTACTCTTATGCACTTTGTATTGTTTGATCTGCCTGTGCTGCACACAAAACTTTTCACTGTACTAGGTACGTGTGACAACAATAAATCAAATCAAAATTAGGTTACATCAACGTTAGGGTAGAATATGATGATGCATCATTTTACTTGCCATTGGTAGTAGTTGGAAGAAACAAAATCCGATCTTGGGAAGGAACTGGCTTGAGAAGATAGGGTCAATCTGGCCAATTCATTGACAGTCGAGATCAATAGAAGTAAATCCGATATTGAGAAATGATAAGCGAGAGCAAAATAGTCTTTCTACAAGGATAATCAAGTCATAAAATTAAGCATCACAAAGGTGAAGTTAAAGTAAAAGACAATGTACAGCTAACATTTGGTAGGCTAGGCCAGTGCAGTTGGAGGTTGCAAGAAGTGGGTGGATTCGAAAGAATGGGGACAGCTGAAGAACAGCAAATGGACCACACCCAATGTTGTGGGTAGACAGATCTGTTCACACTTCTGGAGATTATCAGTAAATGATAAATAAGGTGAATAAAAATAATACCTCTTCAAAGTCTAACAATGAAGATTTGTTTTCTAATTCAGCAAACAGAAAGGTGTTCACTAAGATAGATCGACAAATGCATATTTGCAATTCCAATTAACGGACAAGAGCAAGGAATTGCTTACTATTCATACACACAGAAGTGTGAATCAGTACAAAAAAATCGGATATCAATTGCTTGAAAAGAATTCCACAGCATCATGGACCAGGTACCAAGTGGATAAAGGAATGAGCTGGTTCTTAAAGGAGACTCTAACTTGTTGCTAGACCAGAGAAAAAACACTGCAAAGTTCAAGACTGACCTCTGCAGTCGAACAACAAAGCTAAAAGATACAAGTGTTGCTTCACAGAGAATATAACTGGGTCAAATTGATGGTCAAAGTACCCACACCAGCAGGATATGGTTGAAAAGGTGTTAAAACACAAGGAGACCAGAAGAGTGGAGAGTCAGAAAGGATTTGAAGAAGTGAAAACAATACTGACCAGCAGTGTCATCTTGAAACATGATGCTCTTAAAAACCAATCAAGTACCAGCGTGCAATTTTCACTATATCTCACATAATGGAAGAGAGTGTGAAAAAGCCTGTCACACATGCTTTATGCACTTTCCTGAATTTATGGCAAAATTACTCAAGTTGAGAAAGAGCAGTAAATAATTATATATCATATTACAAAGTTTCACATGTGCCTGCACTGTAGGAAAATAAATTTGTTAACTGGCCACCTTTTACGATCATTTTAACTCAGTAAGGTTAGTACCATCATAGCAACATCATGACTTAGAGTCACAGAGATATAGAGATGTACAGCATGGAAACAGACCCTTTGGTCCAACTTGTCCATGGTGACCAGACATCCCAACCCAATCTAGTCCCAGCTGCTAGCACTTGGTCCATATCCCTCCAAACCCTTCCCATTCACATACCCATTCAGAATTCTTTTAAATGTTTCAATTGTACTAGCCTCCACCACTTCATCTGGCAGTTCATTCCACACATGCACCACTCTCTGCGTGAAAACATTGACCCTAAAGTCTCGTTTATATCTTTCCCTTCTCACCCTAAACCTATGCCCTTCAGTTCTGGACTCTCCCACCCCAGGGAAAAGACCTTGTCTATTTACCCTATTTACCCCTCATGATTTTATAAACCTCTATGATCATCCTTCACAGGTGATCATTTCAATAGCCCATCAGTACAATTTTAAATATTGCGTATCATCAGATTATACTAATAGAGTCCTTCAGCACGAAGATAGACCCTTTGCCCAACTGGTCCATACCGACCAAGACGTCCATCCACGCTTACCCCATTTCCCTGCCCATATACTTCTAAACCTTTCTTATCCATGTATTTGCCCAAATGTTTTTAAAATATTGTTAATGCACCAGCCTCAACCACTTTCGCTGGCAATTCATTCATATGCATATCACCCTCTGTGTAAAAAAAAAGGTTTCCTCTCAGGTTCCCTTTTATTCTTTCCCCTCCAGTCCTCATTTCCCCAACCTGGAAAAAGACTGAGTGCGTTCACCTAATCTGTGCCTGTCATAATCTTATACATTTCTATAAGATATCCCCTCAGTTTTCTACGCTCAAAAGAAAAAAGTCCTGGCTTGTCCAACTTCTCAGACTGTTGAGTCCTGGCAACATCCTTGTAAATTTCTTCTGCACTCTTTCCAGTTTAGTGATATCCTTCCTACAGTAAGGTGACCAAAACTGAATACAATACTCCAAGTGTGGCCTCACCAATGTGCTGTACAATTACAAGATAACTTCTTAACTTCTCTACTGACTGATGATGGCCATTGTGCCAAAAACCTTCTTCACTGCCCTGTCGACCTGTGACTCCATTCTCAGAGAATCATGCACCTAATCTTCAAGGTCCTTCTGTTCCCCTACACTCCTTACGGCCCTATCATTCATCATGAAACTTCTGCCTTGATCTGTCTTTCCAAAATGCAAGACCGTTCTAACCATGCCTCCTGGGAAATCAGTGCGAATCTGCATTAAAATTAGACTCTCCTCCAAATTATTGAAATAGATAACAAACAGCAATGGGTCCAATACCAATCCCTGAGGCACACCACTAGTCACAGGGCTCCAATCTGAGAAGCATCCTTCCACCATTACCCTCTATTTCCTACCATCAAGCCAATTTGCCAGCTCCTCCTGTTTTCCATGTAATCTAACCTTCCTACCACGTGGAACCTTATCAAAGACCTTACTGAAATATGTAGACTACGTCTACCGACCTGCCCTCATCAACTTCCCTGGTCACGTCATCAAACAGCTGTAACAAATTTGTGATAATGAGACATTCTTTTCAGATTTCCAGTGAATGCCATTTCATTTTTAGCCACTGAGATGCCTGTGAGTTATTTATATACAAAAATGACATTGCCAGTCTATGCTGGAATGAAGTTGACAAAGATGTATCGATCATCAGATGCTGATCATCCCATAATGGAAATAGTGCAGATTTGTTTGGGTTGGGGAAACAGAGTTTAATTTTAATGGGATTCTAAAAGAGGAACCCTTGCAGATTTACATTGATTTCTCAGAAGGCAAGCATCACCACAGGCCATCTTTAATGGTTTCAGTGCACATCTGCTTGTAGGAAATCAATGTAAATTTGCAGTACTCGTAGAATGGGCCTTGCTCCCGTTTAGCCGAAAGACAGAAGTTGATCCTAAGTGGATTTTATTTTGAAGGGATATCGATCTTCTTGCAGGAATTGGAAGAATTTACTAGATGAATCTCAGGATGATTCATGAAAGACCCACATTATTACTAGGTTACACAAAGCTGAAACGATTGGATAATGTTGAATGTTCCATTCTGTAAAAAGGAACATGTTTCCCACTCTGCGGACACAGAGTCATTCAAATCTCTTTCCTCCTGTATGCTCTCTTAGAATCCCCTTGTGCTATGCAACTGGATTTCCTTGACTGGCATCTCCTGGAATATGTCCAGTCAGAGTTGGCAACACTTGTCCTTGTTAAACTACTCTGGCTTGGAAACCTGCAGTGCCTCAAAAGTTTAAAACATTTATGTATTTAAATTCCTCCATGGCCTTTTCCCTCCTAACCACCATCAGCTTGCAAGCTTCTTCCTCTGACATTTTATGCAGTTACCACCCAATAACTAACAATTACAGCCAAATCTTCAGTGCCTAAACCCATGCTTTCTCATGACTCCCTTTAAACCTTGCACGATCAAGATATACCTTTAAAAGCAGAACCCGTAATAACTTCTAGATAAACATCCTCCACTTTCATTCTTTGATTAAACATCTAATTCTTGCTTACTTCACCGTGAAGTTCACTGGAAGCTGTTTTATGTTAAATGCACAGAATAAAAATTAAATTTTATTGTTGTAGTGCCTCCAATAATGACAAGCAAAATTAAAGATTGGAGATAGGTAAAATGAAAAGAAAAAGGAACATGGGAGTTAAATTTCCCTGACAAAAGAATCAAGCTCAAGACTGAGAGAAAGGAGCAACATCTTGAGAATTACAGATGCATAATTCTTTATCTGAAATGCTCAGAACTAATTGGTTTTTGGAATTCAGAATATTTCAAATTTCAGAATAAATGACAGTTTGATAGTGAATTTTTAAAAAAGTCTTACTGGAAGAGCAAACTCTGAGTAAAACAGGCCTTGAAACAGAATTGAAAGCCCCCCACCCCCAAAGTCACAACTGAGTGACACGCATCGAGTAGGTGTTGACTTGGGTTAACTGCATGCCAAACAACCTTGTTAATGAGAAAAAAACTTCACAAAAAGACCTTCGGACTTCGTAACTTTTCAGATTTCGGGATTTTGGATAAAGTGTTGGCTACCTGTAATAGTTACACCAATTGAAATAATTCTGCTTCTAAAATCAATCATTTGTGAATAGTTATCATAGAATCCCTACAGTGTGGAAGCAGGCCATTCAGCCCATCAGGTCCACACCGACCCTCTGAAGAGTATCCCTCTTCAGACCCACCCCTACCCCTGTAATGCTGCATTCCCTATAACTAACCCACCTAGCCTGCACACTATGGTCAATTTAGCATGGCCAACTGACCTAACCTGCATATCTTTGGATTGTGGGAGGAAACTAGAACACCCAGTGGTTATGTTGGGATGAAAACAGCAAACAAAGCATCTATATGCACCACTGCTTTCCTTCACTGAAAAAAAATCCCCTCTCTTGGTAATAAATTAAACTCACACAAAAATCAATTTGGAAGCCCAAGAAATCTTCTCCTTCAGAATCATTATCTCATTTAAATTAGCCAATATCAGAAAAGGATAAAACATCCTTTTGATGCTGGATGTGAAAAAGTACACAAAATGTACATAAGAAAACAGGAAGGAAGTTCAAAAACCTCACAAACTGAGTGGGAGTGAGAAAGGAATGCTGCCTTCTGTTTTCAAAAGCTCCCACAGCTGTTGTGTGAAAGGTGCAATGCTTCAGGCCACATTTCCAAACCTCCAGTTATGGAACAGTAAGTTAAAGCTAGGTTAATAAAAATGCTCGAGGACAACAGAAGTTCAACAAGTTCATAAATAAATCCAATACAACAAATCCCATTTCATTTAAATCACCTTATTTCCCTTTCATGGAAAAAGGGATAAAAAATGCAGCAGAGTTTAAGCTTACTGCATAGCAAGTGATTTCCAACAATTTTCATTTGAATTAAGTTGATGATTCCTTTCCAAATAGTTCACTCATGAAAACTCAGAATAGAACATAAGCAACTCAGGCTTTAACACTGGCATCAGAATTGCTGGCCAAGAATTGGCCACAGTAATTTGCATCCCAGTAGTGACAGGATATGATGTTAGTGGGGTATTTGAGTAATCAGAGCAATGAATCTCTAACAATGGAGTGGAGTTTCTGCTTTAAGTGTAATTCATGACCCAGGCACAAAGTGCTTCAATTTGAGCTTTTTGTTTTATATTTCTCCTCAAATCTGCAAATCATGAAACATAAATTCTGCCATGAACCGGAGTAATCAGCGAGTGATGTAGAACACTATTACTTTCAAATCCTCGATAAATATAATTAATGTAATAAGGTCATAAAAATTATTATAATCAGTATCCAATTGTGAGTAATTCAATCTAAAATAACTGAAAACTGCTTGAAAAAAATACAGAATAATTTCAACTTACATTGAGGTGGAAGAGTCAATCTTTTAATACATTATAAAATAAATACAAAAGCTTTTAAAACATGCTCATCTGTAAAACAAGCACAATTCTCAGAAACTTGCAGTGTTGATGGATAAGATTTAGAACTGTGGCCACTTTTGTGGGCACGGGTAGCCAGATAGTCTCTAGGATTATTGCTTAAAATTAGTTCGAAAGAGTGTGCTATCAAGATTTGCACTCGGATTTTCACTATCTTCTGCGCTGACTTGCACAATGAAAATCAGTACAACAAAGTGGAAACTCTAAGCCAATTAATCTATAAAAGATCCGGGGATGACATATGTCAATTTTGTTTGAGCTTTTAGTCAGGGAAGCAACAGTCAACATTTTTAACAACAAAACTCTGTGACAATGAGATGTGCAATACTTTTGAGTGGCATTACAGAATCAGAATGATGGTTCCTGACACATTATAGTGATGCTGAACACAGAAAAGCCACAGTTACTCTCATGTTGGCCTTTGTGATCAGCTCAAAAAGACACAGGGATTTTTCTAGGGAGGTGGATTTGTCCTCTCATTCCCATTTTGTTTCTTTTTTCTGCAGACTGGAATCCATAAAAATATTGTAAAAATCAGAGGTCTGGATTGAAGGACATGTCAAAATGACACAATTCTTGAGGTGGATTTTAAATTGTGTACTGAATTATGCATTTCTCTCGCTCACTAACCACAAGTGTCTTGTTCTTGTCCTTAACAACAAGTGACTATATCATATATCAGCTTTGAGTAACAGGGAAGTTTATTGTCATTGCTCTTTTAACATTCCTTTTGCACTCTTAATTTGTTATGTATTGTTCTCTTCCAAAGCTGTATGGTTCTGTTCATTACCCTGTAATTTACATTCTTAATGTAGCTTTGCCTTTACATAGAAGAGTCCCCTACAATGGGGAGGTAGAAATGAACAATCACTTAACTTCAAAAGAAAATGGGAAACTTGAGGTGACATTCTCCTTACTAAAATCTATCTGCCATCCCACAGAGATGATGAAAGCAGTGTGATTGTGATAACAGCTTAGCACCTGAGTTATTTACAGAAGGATCGGTTCAGACAAAATAGATGACAAAGATATGCCCCCCATCGTCAAAAGTACAACTACACAGATAATATGAAGCTCATGCTGAAATAACAACACTACAGGTTGAGTAATTTTATGTCCAGCAGTAATTTGAATATTCCTGGGTTTTTTTTGTCAGCTTCATGCAACCAACCATTTTGAACAAGTCAATATTTCATTGAACTTTTGTTTGTGTGTGTATATACTGTTTTGAATGCTTTTCAATATGGCTTTAAAAAATGTCTAGTACTAACTTTGATGTGAAAGTGAAAAGATTATTGATCTACATGCAATGAATATATACATATTTCTAGTTCGACACCTCTATTTAGCACAGAAAAACAGATTTGAAAGCTGTTATTGAAGATCAGCTATGAATGAGAAGTTCTGGAGTAATAATCATTGCTGCAATAAAGATATACTTGGGGCTTTTACTATCATGGAAATTATTTAATCATAAGATGATGCTGATATCTAAAATAATCTCTGCTCTAATTAAAACCACAACTTTACATTTTATTGGTGTCAGTTTACTAATGAAGAAACATTAGATTTTTTAGATATTTTATATGTGAACTATATTATGTCACTTCAAAACCAGAGCAGAGCTACAACAGGAGTGAACAAGATAAATTACAAAATTTCAAAACCAGAGACAAAATAATTTTGTGCTGTTGACTCAGGGTGCTACAATGTGATAATTAATCATAAGTGTCAACAATGTTTAAATGAGGTCAACAAGAACACAGGTTAAAGGTGAGAAGGAAAATATTTTAAAAGGATCTCGGGGTAACACTTTCAAGCAGAGGGTAGCGCGTGTATGGGTTGAGCTGCCCAAAGAAGTGGTGGAAGTGGGTACAATGACAACATTTGAAACGCATCTGGATGGGTATATGAACAGGAAAGAATTTAAAGGGACATAGTCCAAACAGTGGCAAA
The DNA here is from genome assembly GCF_047496795.1 of Chiloscyllium punctatum. Lineage (NCBI taxonomy): Eukaryota > Metazoa > Chordata > Chondrichthyes > Orectolobiformes > Hemiscylliidae > Chiloscyllium > Chiloscyllium punctatum. Next base: position 77,969,878 of record NC_092747.1, on the reverse strand, counting down.
TGGGACTAGGTCAGATTACGATGTCTTGTTTTCAGAGGTGTTGACTCTATTGGAAGAGCAAGCACCTCCAGCAGGGGAGAGTCCATGATCAGGAAGGTGGTTCTCCCAGAATGAATCAGAGCTGGGAAGCTTCATCGTCAGGAAATTAAGATCATTGCTGTATTGTGATTGTAAGCAGAACTTGGATGATCATTAGTTGACTTGAGCTATAATTGGTGGCTTCGATCTAAAACCATTTCAATGACCAACCAACCAAAGGTATGGCTTCTACCCATGCCCATAGTCCTAGTCAGGTAGCCTATTAAGCAGTCAGGGAGACTGTGAAAAAGTGGGGAAGGAAAAATTGCCAGTTGACCAGACCTTGTTTGTGAGGATTGCTTTGGGCTTAAAGCAGCCGATGTATTCTGTCTGCAGGACTTCCTCAGCAGAACGTGAAGCATTGTGAGCAGTTCCTGAAGGTATTTGAGGAGAAAGAAGGTGAGGGCCCCCTCTCAGTCTTGTTTAAGGCAGCATTATTCATTCTCCTTGCACAGAGTAACCAAGTTGTTATAATCCACATGTACAACCCCTACACCTTGGAAGCTGGATTCCTGATCTCCCAGAGAAGGTACGTACAGGGAGAAGCAGACTGCACCAATGTAGTCTGGACCAAGTCGCAGGTGACTCTGGAGGTGGACGTTAGTAGGAACATCCTCCACCTGCCTTCCAGCTTTTTGATTGGAGGGAGCCAAGCAGCCTAAAGTATGCAGGAGATCAACGCACATGGCACCAGAATGCAAAGTGACCCTGAGCAGGAACTGCAAACAACAGGGGCACCTGACTAAGGACTCCAAGAGCTATGTGGGGAGCAAGTCACACGATCAAGGATGGGGTTGGGGTGGGGGAGAAGTAGTGACCATGATCGGGGGGGGGGGGGGGGTCACATATGTTCAAATGGCTAAAAATTGCAACATGAGCCATGGAGCCTGAAAGAACTGTAAGATGTCATCATTCAGCAAGAAAACTGAAACAAGGGGCATCCAAAAGGAGGGACAGGCTGGAGAGGAGGAAAAGATAGCCAATTTGGGGGCATGGCAGACAAGCAGAAGGCTGGAAGAACACAGCAGGCCAGGCAGCATCAGGATATGGAGAAGACAGGTCATACCCTCTACCTGTATTCACCTATCCTTACCTCACAGGTCCACCCCTCTCCCTACCCTAAAACCTTCCCCACCCCACCTTTAGCTGCAGGTCAGTTCCAGTCCCAGTACTGAAGGAGGGTGGCACCCAAAATGTTGGCTTCTCCACCTCCTTATAATACCTGGCTTATTGTGCTCTTCCAGCCTCCTGCTTATTTCCCATGGACTCCAGCATCTGTAGTTTTTTTTGTCTTTAACTAAATATGGAGGCACTGGAACTGACTCAACCTCCATCTGAACAGAGGAAGAGGAAACAAAACAGGCAGGGGAATCGATGTCACTGAGAAAAAAATCAAGGAAAACACATCAAACCCCATGGTCCTACAACAAAATGGAAAGAGGCACGATGGACACATGATTAGCTCATTTCACGGTGAAGACGTTCAGTGGGATGACCATCAATGGGAAAAGAGGCACAGCAGCATGACAGAGAAGAGGAGGGGCATCCCTCAACCCAAAATCACATGACATTGTGAGGGGGCAGTGAAGTCCAATCTTCAGCTGTTGGAAACCAAAGGGTATCCACGGCACCATAGCTCTGAACAACCAGGAGCAGCAATGCTCCAAATCAGGAGCATTGGATACAGGTCCCTCTGTAAAGCTCAGACCAGACCTTCCTGGCTTTGGCATCACCTCAACTAGATCAGGGTAAGATCCCCAACTCGAACAGGAATGCTACCTCAGTGCTAAGAGCGTCCAACAGTTTGCCCACACCACAGGGATGCAAGATCACAGGTGAACAAGCATTGGATCCACTGGTAATTCTACAAACTCTCAATACTTTTTAAAATTGCTAGTATTAATGCGTGTAGCATCAAATCTACTATTCAATGGGTTCACGTTGGCTAACCTGGCTAATGTCAAAGCAGACCTGCTGTTTCTGCAGGAGTGCAGATACTGCACCTCAGCAGCTATAGGATATAGATTCATGGATTCATACAGTGTAGAAAAGCCTTTTCAGCCCATCAAGCCTGCACTGACATAACTACCACTAAAAGTGCGCTAATCCCAATTTCCTGCACTTGTACCATATCCTTGAATGTTACGATATTTGAAGCACTCATCCAAATTTTTTTAAAGGTTGTAAGGTTTTCAGCATCCACTACCTGCCCGGGCAGTGCATTTCAGATACACTCAATGAATAATTCTTTTTCCCCTGAGTCCCCTTTGAATCTCTTGCCCCTTACCTAAAGCTATGCCCTCTTGTGATTGACCTCTCAACTAATGGACATAGCTGGTCTGTATTCACCCTGTCCATACCCCTCAAAATTGTATTCATCCCATTCATGTATCCCTTACCAACACCCCACTCCACCCCCATCCCCCACCACCCCATCTGCTCTGCTGTAAAGGAAACAGAGTTAAAAATCACACAACACCCATTTATAGTTCAACAGATTTATTTGGAAGTACAAGCTTTCAGAGTGCTGCTTGTTTGTCAGGTTATGCAGGCTATTTACAGTTAGAGCATTGATCCAGCACAGAAATTCGTAAACTGCTGCATATTCATTGAGTCTTAGACCAGAGTAAAATTTGTATTTTCATATCACCATGCTACTTCTCTAAGGAACATGACAGTGATTTATGCAAACTACTTTGCAAATGAAGTCACTGTTACATCAGAAAACCTGAGAAGTCAATGGGCCAAAGAGTGGCAGATAGAGTTTAATTTAGATAAATGTGAGGTGCTACAATTTGGAAAGGCAAATCAGGGAAGGACTTATACACTTAATGGTAAGGTCCTGGGGAGTGCTGCTGAACAAAGAGAACTTAGTACAGATCCATAGTTCCTTGAAGGTGGAGTCACAGGTAGATAGGATAGTAAAGAAGGTATTTGTAACACCTTCCTTTATTGGTCAAGATCATTGAGTAGAGGAGTTTGGAGGTTATGTTGCTGCTGTATAGCACATTGGTTTGGCCACTTTTAGAATATTGTATGCAATTCTGGTCTCCCTGCTATAGGAAGGATGTTGTGAAACTTGAAAGGATTAAAAAAAGATTTACAAGGATGTTGCCAGGGTTGGAGGATTTGAGGAATCGGGAGAGGTAGAATAGGGTGGTATTGTTTTCCCTGGAGCATCAAAGCCTGAGGGGTGACCTTATAGGGGTTTATAAAATCATGAGTGACATGGATAGGGTAAATAGGCAAGGTCTTTTTCCTGGGATGGGGGAGTCCAGAACTAGAGAACATAGGTTTAAGGTGAGAGGGGAAAGATTTAAAAGGGACCTAAGAGGTAACGTCTTCACGCAAAGGGTGGTGCATGTATGGAATGAGCTGCCAGAAGATGTGGTAGGGATTGGTACAATTACAAGATTTAAAAGGCATCTGGATTAATATATGAATAGGAAGGATTTAAAGGGATTTGGGCCAAAAGCTGGCAAATGGGACTAGACTTATTAAGAATATCTGGTCAGCATGGACGAGTTAGACAGCTCTATGACTGTAAGCAATTCAATTTGTGTACAGAGGAACTTCAATTATCCAAACAAGATGGGCGGGCACTATTTCATTTGAATAATCGATTATTCAGTTAATCGATTAAATGCCTTTCCTCTGGGGCTCCGAGATTTTTTAAGTCTGCTCCCCGTTCAAGAGATGAAGCAGCAGCACACCACGCGTGAGCACCTCCCCCAACCCCGCCCAACATTGCCCTCCCCCGCCCACCGCCCCGTGCTCTCCCTCCCCCTCTCCGGGACAACGAAGTGGACACCAACAGCAAGACTGCTGGTGCTGCCTTTGTGGGGTAAGTCTCCAAATAGCGTGCGCACATACTAACACACACGTTTTACAGCAAAGTTTTGACAGGTTCCACCTTTGCCCTGTATACGACAATGTTGCAGAGATTATCTGGAGAAGGGGGGTTTTAGGGCTCACCCCTATGTAGAACTCCAGGGAAAGTGTGGGGAGAGAGAGAGGGGTCAGTCATTTGGAGATGGTGCCTATTTAATCATTATAAACAAAAGACACGATCCCTGTTGGAAACACATCTTTGATGTAATATTTCTATCAGGACCTCGAGATCTCCTTCAGATAGTCTGATTTTCGGATAACCGAGGTTCCTCTGTAATTGGTTTGATGGCTTCATATTTAACCTTTTTTTGTGGGCTTGACTTAGAATTGTGGATACCTGGGTATTTTTAGAGTCAATGAAAACACACTCAAAATGACTTGGTAGTCACATATCTTGTAATAACTGTTTGTTTACTGGAGACCCCTGCATGGGTTTATAATTTTCTGATTTATATGCCTGTTTTGAACATTGTTTGTAGTACTTTGGGAAAAGTTTACTGAAAAAGGGAAAAAGAATTGCATGCAGTCCCGCAAGTGTGTTGCCTGCACAGTTCCAGGGTGCAGGACATCTCTGACCGGCTTGAAAGGATATTGGAGCGGGAGAGGGAGGATCCAGTTGTTGTGGTCCATGTTGGAACTAACCATATAGGCAAAGCTAGGGTGGAGGATCTGTATGGGGATTATCGAACACCAGGAAAGAAACTGAAGTACAGGTCCTCAAGGGTCATAATCTCTGGATTACTGCCTGAGCCACATGCTAATTGGCATAGGGATAAGAAAGTTAGGGAAGTAAACATGTGACTAAGGAACTGGTGTGGGAAAAAGGGATTCCATTTCATGGGGCATTGGCATCAGTTTTGGAAACAGGCGGATCTGTACCGTGGGGACAGTCTCCACCTGAACCGTTCTGGAGCCAGTGTTCTAGCGAAAAGGATAAATAGGATGGTCAGTGGAATTTTAAGCTTCTGAATTGGGGGGAAAGAAAAAGCGAAAGCGACAGTGCATTGGATGTTGAATGGAAAGATAGGCAACGGGACAACATATGTGCAGGTGGTTTATGCTCAAGGCAGACTAGGAATGCAGAAAAAAGGAAGGACAACTTAGGATATCTTATGATTTCCAATGTTTCTAATAATGATAAGAAAGTTAGCATTAAATGCTTGTAGTATTCGTAACAAAGTAGATGAAATAATGGCATAAATCATTGTGAATAATTAAGGTGTGGTAGGCATTACAAAGGCATTGCAGGGGGTTCAGGACTGGAAGTCAAACATCCAAGGATTTACAATTTATCAAAAAGGCAGGGAGGTGGGCAGAGGGGTTGGAGTTGCCTTGTTAGTTAAGAATGAAATTAAATCTATGGCACTGAGTGACATAGGGTTAGATAATGTGGAGTCTGTCTGGGTGGAGTTGAGGAAACACAAAGCAAAAAAAACCATAATGGGAGTTCTGTACAGACCTCCTAACAGTGGTCAGGACCAGGGGCGCAAGATATACCGGGAAATAGATGAGGCAACGTCACGGTGATCATGGAGGACTTCAATGTGCAGGATGACTGGGTGAATAATGTAGCCAAAGGATTCAAAGAAAGGGAATTCTTGGAATCCTTACAGGATGGCTTTTTGGAGCAGCTTGTGATGGAGCCCACAAAACAGCAGGATATTCTGGACTTAGTGCTATGTAATGAGCACTAAAAGATCACTAAAAGATCTTTATAAAAGATCTTAAAGTTCGGATATGCTTAGGAGGCAGCAATTATAATATGGTAGAGTACAGTCTGCAGTTTGAAAGACAGAATGCAAAATCAGATGTAATGGTGTTACAGTTAAATATTTAATTACAGTGACATGAGACAGGAACTGACGAAAATCAACTGGAAGTAGAGCCTAGCGGGAAAGGCAATAGAGCAACAATGGCAGGAGTTCCTGGGTGTGACTGAGGACACAGTACAGAGAAAAGGAAGATTTTCCAGTGGGGGGAAATAAGACAAAGGAAGTCAGGAAATGTATTAAAGAGAAAGAGAGAGCCTATAAAATGGCCAAGAGCACTGGGAAATTAGAAGATTGGGATAGCTACAAAAACAAACAGAGGATAAAAAAAAGAGAAATAAGGAAGCAGAGGATCAAAAATGAAGGTAGGCTAGCCAGTAATGTTAGAAATTATAGTAAAAGTTTCTTACAATACACAAGAAACAAACAAGAAGCGAAAGTAGACATTGTGCCGCTCCAAACTGATGCCGAAGGGCGAGTGATAGGAGAGAAGGAAATAGCTAAAGAACTTAATAAGTACTTTGTGTTGGTCTTCACAGTGGAAGACATGAGTAATATCCCAACAATTAAAGAGAGTCGGGGGGCAGAACACGGTAGCCATTACAAAAGAGAAAGTGCAAGAAAAGCTAAAAGGTCTAAAAATAGTTAAATCTCCTGTCCCCATTGGGCTACATCCCAGAGTTCTGAGGGTGGTGGCTGAGGAAATAGTGGAGGCATTTGTTGTCACTGGAGTCAGGGAAAGTCCCAGATGATTGGAAAATCGCTGTTGTAACCTCCTTGTTCAAGAAAGGATCAAGACAAAAAATGGAAAATTATAGGCCGATTAGCCTAACCTCCATTGTTGGTAAAATTCTAGAATCCATTGTTAAGGAGAAGATTTCTAAATTCTTGTAAGTGCAGGGTCAAATTAGAACATGTCAGCATGAATTTAGTATGGGGAGGTTGTGCCTGATAAACCTGTTAGAATTCTTTGAAGAGGAAACAAATAGGTTAGAACAGGGAAACCCAGTGGATGTTAATCTGTCTAGACTTCCAAAAGGCTTTTGATAGGTTAACTCACGGGATGTGCTGAGTAAAGTGAGAGCCCATGGTGTTTGAGGTGAGCTACTGGCATGGATTGAGAATTGGCTGTCTGACAGAAGGCAGAAAGTTGGAATAAAAGGTCCTTTTTCGGAATGGCAGCCAGTGACAAGTGGGGTCCCGTAGGGTTCAGTGTTGTGCCATAGCTGTTCACTTTATATATTCATGATCTGGATGAAGGCACTGGAGGCATTCTGGGGAAGTTTGCTGATGATACGGAGTTAGGTGGACAGGCAGGTAGTACTGATGAGGTGGGGAGGCTGCAGAAAGATTTAGACAGGTTAGGAGAGTGGTCCGGGAAATGACTGATGAAATTCAACGTGAGCACATGCAAGGTCTTGTACTTTGGAAAAAAGAATACAGGCATGGACTATTTTCTAAATGGTCAGACAATTCATAATGCTGACATACAAAGTGTTCTGGGAGTGCTAATCCAGGATTCTCTAAAGGTTAACTTGCAGGTTGAGTCTGTGATTAAGAATGCAAATGTAATGTTGTCATTTATCTAAAGAGGGTTGGAATATCAAAGCAGCGATGTGCTCCTGAAGCTTTATAAAGCTCTAGTTAGGCCCCAATTGGAATACTGCATCCAATTTTGGGCCCCACACCTCAGGGAGGACAGACTGGCACTGGAGTGTGTCCACTGGAGATTCACACAGATGATCCCTCGAACGGTAGGCCTAACATATGATGAATGGCTGAGGATCCTGGGATGGTATTCGTTAGAGTTTAAAGGTTGAGGGGAAGTCTAATAGAAACTTACAATGGTGGTGCTGAATGTCTTAAAATGCATAAAAGGTGGAAAAATCCCTGGGACATGATCAGGTGTACCCTTGAGCTCTGTGGGAAGCAAGGCAAGAGATTGCTGAACACTTTGCCAAGATATTTGTATCATCAATAACCACAGGTGAGGTGCCAGAAGACTGGAGTTTGGCTAACGTGGTGCTATTATATCAGAAAGAGTTTAAAGAAAAGCCAGGGGACAATAGACCAGTGAGCCTGACATCACTGGTGGGCAAATTGTTGGAGGGAATCCTGAGGGTCAGGATTTACATGTAATTGGAAAGGCAAGGACTGTTAGGGATGGTCAAGATGGCTTTGTGTCTGGGAAATCATGTCTCACTAATTTAATTGAGTTTTTTGAAGAATTAACAAAGAGGATTGATGAGGGCAGAGTGGTAGATGTGATCTACATTGAATTCATTAAGACGGTCGACAAGGTCCCTCATGGCACATTGGGTTAGCGAGGTTAAATCTTATGGAATACAGGGAGAACCAGCTATTTGGATACAGAACTGGCTCAAAGGTAGAAGACAGAAGGTGGTGGAGGAGGTTCTGTACTCAGCCCCTTACTACATGCTATATACAGTCATGACTGTGTGGCCAAATTAAACTGTAACTCCATTCACACGCTTTCTGATGACACCACTGTACAGGGTTGGAAAGAGTACAGGAAAGAGATATACAGCTTTCTGACATGTTGTAAAGACAAAAATCTCTCTTGCAATATCAACAAAACAAAAGGGATGGTCATCAACCCCAGGAAGAGGAGTGGAGGACATGCCCATCTGTATCAATGGTAATTAGTTGGAGATGGTGGAGAGCTTCAAGCTCCTCACAGTAAATATCACCAACAATCTACCTTGGTCCATCCACGTCAACTCCACAATCAAGGAAGCACACCGATACCTCTACTTCCTCTGAAGAGCAAGGAAATTCAGCATATCCACAATGATTCTTACAAGTTTTTTATAGATGCACCTTAGAAATCATGCTTTCTGGATGCAACAATGCTTAGTATGGCAACCGCTCTGGCCAAGACCACAAGAAGTTACAGACAGTTGTGAACGCAGCCCGATCCATCACGGAAACCAGTCTTCCGACTAGTGACTCCTTCTATATTTCCCACTGCCTTGTGAAAGCATCCAACGTAATCAAGAACTCCTTCTAAACAAGATTTCCTTCCATACAAAAGGATGAAAGCTTGTACTAACAGATTCAAGAAAGCTTCTTCCTCGCTGTAATGAGCCTTATGAACAGAACTCTCAAATATCAGAGTTGATCTTTCTCTGCACCTTCTCTGTAGCTGTAACACTATATTCTGCATCCTGTTCTAGTAGTTGTGTGAGGTATGATTTGTCTAGTTAGCACACAAAACAATACTTTTCACTGTATGTCAGTATTCTGACAAGCTAATATCAAACCAAATCAAAACTGGCTCAAACACTTAATGTTTGGCTGCAAGAGAAGGTCAGAGAATCTCATCCCCTGACTCATCAAAGTATTTTGGATTAGAGTGGTGCTGGAAAAGCTCAGCAGTTCAGGCAGCATCCGAGAAGCAGTAAAATTGACGTTTCGGGCAAAAGCCCTTCATCAGGAATACTCTGGTTTCCAGCATCTGCAGTCATTGTTTTTACGTCATCATAGTATTTGCACTACTTACAAGGCATAAATCAAGAATGAGAAAAAAATACTCTCCAAATGCCTGGATGAAAAGGGTGCAACTCCAACAACACTCAAGAAGCTCAACACCATCCAAAACAAAATCAGTCTGTTTGATCAGCACCACATTCTGTGCTGCATTCGTACAGCACAGAAAAGGCTCTTTGGCCCATTAAGTGGAAATGTGGAACTTTTTCAAGGAGCAGATACGACGTGTCCTTGATATGTATGTACCGATCAGGCAGGAAAGAAATGGTCGTGTGAGGGAGCCTTGGTTGACGAGGGAGGTTGAATGTCTAGTAAAGAGGAAGAAGGAGGCTTACATAAGGTTGAGGAAACAAGGTTCAGACAGAGCAGTGGAGGGATACAGGATAGCCAGAAGGGACCTGAAGAAAGGGATTAGGAGAGCTAAGAGAGGGCATGAAAAATCCTTGGCGGATAGGATCAAGGATAACCCCAAGGCATTCTATGCGTATGTGAGAAACCTGAGAATGACGAGAACGATGGTAGGTCCGATCAAGGACAGTGGTGGGAGACTGTGTATTGAGTCGGAAGAGATAGGAGAGATCTTGAACAAGTACTTCTCTTCAGTATTTACGAACGAGAGGGACCGTATTGTTGAAGAGGAGAGTGTGAAACGGACTGATAAGCTAGAAGAGATACCTGTTAGGAAGGAAGATGTGTTGGACATTTTGAACAACTTGAGGATAGACAAGTCCCCCGGGCCTGACGGGATATATCCTAGGATTATGTGGGAAGCAAGAGAGGAAATTGCAGTACCGTTGGCAATGATCTTCTCGTCTTCACTGGCAACAGGGGTGGTACCAGGGGACTGGAGAGTAGCGAATGTTGTGCCCCTGTTCAAAAAAGGGAATAGGGATAACCCCGGGAATTACAGGCCAGTTAGTCTTACTTCTGTGGTAGGCAAAGTAATGGAAAGGGTACTGAGGGATAGGATTTACGAGTATCTGGAAAGACACTGCTTGATTAGGGACAGCCAGCACGGATTTGTGAAGGGTAGGTCTTGCCTTACAAGTCTTATTGAATTCTTCAAGGAGGTGACCAAGCATGTGGATGAGGGTAGAGCAGTGGATGTAGTGTACATGGATTTTAGTAAGGCATTTGATAAGGTTCCCCATGGTAGGCTTATGCGGAAAGTCAGGAGGCATGGGATAGAGGGAAATTTGGCCAATTGGATAGAAAACTGGCTAACCGGTCGAAGTCAGAGAGTGGTGGTAGATGGTAAATATTCAGCATGGAGTCCAGTTACAAGTGGAGTTCCGCAGGGATCAGTTCTGGGTCCTCTGCTGTTTGTAATTTTTATTAATGACTTAGATGAGGGAGTCGAAGGGTGGGTCAGTAAATTTGCAGATGATACAAAGATAGGTGGAGTTGTGGACAGTGAGGAGGGCTGTTGTCGGCTGCAGAGGGACTTAGATATGATGCAGAGCTGGGCTGAGGAGTGGCAGATGGAGTTCAACCCTGCCAAGTGTGAGGTTGTCCATTTTGGAAGAGCAAATAAGAATGCGGAATACAGGTTAATGGTAGGGTTCTTGGTCAGGTGGAGGAACAGAGGGATCTTGGGGTCTATGTACATAGATCTTTGAAGGTTGCCACTCAGGTGGATAGAGTTTGTAAGAAGGCCTATGGAGTATTATCGTTCATTAGCAGAGGGATTGAATTCAAGAGTCGTGAAGTGATGTTGCAGCTGTACAGGACTTTGGTTAGGCCACAGTTGGAGTACTGTGTACAGTTCTGGTCGCCTCACTTTAGGAAAGATGTGGAAGCTTTGGAGAGGGTGCAGAGAAGATTTACCAGGATGTTGCCTGGAATGGAGAGTAGGTCGTACGAGGATAGGTTGAGAGTTCTCGGCCTTTTCTCGTTGGAACGGCGAAGGATGAGGGGTGACTTGATAGAGGTTTATAAGATGATCAGAGGAATAGATAGAGTAGACAGTCAGAAACTTTTTCCCCGGGTACAACAGAGTGTTACAAGGGGACATAAATTTAAGGTGAAAGGTGGAAGGTATAGGGGAGATGTCAGGGGTGGGTTCTTTACCCAGAGAGTGGTGGGGGCATCGAATGCGCTGCCCGTGGGAGTGGTAGAGTCAGAATCATTGGCGACCTTTAAGCGGCATTTGGATAGGTACATGGATGGGTGCTTAATCTAGGATAGAAGTTCGGCACAACATCGTGGGCCGAAGGGCCTGTTCTGTGCTGTATTGTTCTATGTTCTATGTTCTATATGTTCTATAAGTCTGCACCAACATAACTACCATTAAAAGTGCAATAATTTCAATTTCCTGCATGTATCCAATATTCTTGTATGACATTATATTTGAAGTTAAAAATCACACAACACCAGGGTATAGTCCAACAGGTTTAATTGGAAGCAGACTACCTTTCAGAGCATCACTCCTTCATCAGGTGATAGTGGTGAAGGTGATGAAGGAGCGACGCACCGAAAGCTAGTGTGCTTCCAATAAAACCTGTTGGACTATAACCTGGTGTTGTGTGATTTTTAACTTTGTCCACCCCAGTCCAACACCGGCATCTCCAAATCATTATATTTTAAGTACTCATCTAAATATTTTTTAAAGGCTGTATAGTTTCCAACCTATACTACCTTCCCACACTGTGCACTCCAGATTCCCACCAATCACTGAGTAAAAATATTTTTTTCCCTAAATCCCCTCAATCTCCTGCCTGTTACCCTAAAGCTATGCCCTGTCGTTATTGACCTCTCAACAAAGTGGAACTGTGGGGATATATAAAAAAGTATGATTGAGCCACAGTTAAATATACAAGAAAACAGTGTATCTGATTGAGTTAATATCATATAACAATTAGATTTTTTTCTGTTGCTAATAGACTTATGTGACAGAATGTTCAACAGCTTTTCTAAACACATGCAAAGCTACCACAAACCGAACCTAATCGATCTCGCAAGGGTTCAAGTCAAGTGACTTGAATGTCATGTTGTAGTTGGATTATTGTGTTGCTGAGGCTTCAAAATGAAACATAATTAAGATAAAGCTATCAGCATCTTAATGTTTAAAAATGTATGCCAAATTTCAAATTGACACAGTTACATGTTTATTCTCGGCAATCAGAAAATAATCTTGGTAAAAATTCTTGAACTTTTACCTATTGACAACTGGTTATTCTCAGAAGAAAATGAGAGTATCCAACAACTTGGTGTGGTCAGCAAGATTTGCTATGACTGCAGACACCACAAAAACATCCCTCACACCTATTGGCGCCCCATGGTAAGGATTCCTCTTTTAATAACTACATTCACGTAAAAGGATTTTGGCCACAATTCAACAGGATTCTATTAAAACAAAATCTTATTGCAAATAGGAAACGCAAGCCCGTAGCAAAAACTAGCAATTTAGACAGTCATAAAGGGCTCACAGCCCCAGAAATAGACCCAATGGCTCTGACATCAGAAGGATAAAAACATCATTCAAGATATCCAAATCTGACTGGCCCCACCCAGTATATCTGAGGACAAACTTCTCCAAAATTTAACAGAATACACTGAACAGCAATTTGACCTCTCTACGACACTAACTGAAATCCGCCAAAAGAATGGAACCTCCAAGGGGCAATGGTCCCTGAAAGACATTAAATGTGTTTAGAGTAAAATTATGAGTATAAGTGTAAAAGACAAAAAACGGATTCACTGGACTTTATGTGTAATGCAACAAGTCAGAAAGCAAACAAGAAATTATTGAAAAATCTAATCCTGACCATGAAATGAATAATCTAAAAGACCAACTAAAAATGATCTGCGCTGAGCTAAAAACTACTAAATTGGAATTCCAAAAGGAAAGGGATGGGAAACTGCAGCTGCAGCCCAACTATTGTTCCATCAATGCCTCCTTCCCCAAGTGGCCCACCTGCTCCTCAGTACTCGGAATGCGAAGATAAGGTCCAAGCACTAAACGAAATTGAGGGACACAACTCTGATGACAGCAATTCTGGATAACAAAAGCAAAAACCAACAGGGCTTTAAATTACGACCGGTAGAGACTAGGAGCCAGAGAAAAGAAATGACAAAGACGAAAAGGGTGCAGTCAAATATGAAAATACACAATGGACAGACCCCCAAACCTGCCAACCCCAAGTTGGGCTAAAGGTGATCCAAAGAGCCTCATCATCCAAAAAAGGAAAGCATGAAAATGTGAAAAGAATTGAAAAAACTTAAAAATATGTACAGTTTCCAACCTATGGAGGGGTTACAAGTATTGTCCATCATGGTACGAGGTAACACCGGCAGGAAACTTGCGATGAAGGTGAGAGTAGAATTTGGCAAAAAAGGGCAAGACCTTGATGATGGATGGAAAGCTTTAAGAAATTGCCTGAAGAACTATGGCACCCCTAAAACTGACTGGAGTAAGTTTTCAGCTTGCCAGCAAGGAGGCAATGGGGAGCTGAGAGATTACATGAAGCATTTTGTGGCAGTCTTGATTGAACACCCTGGATTGGCCAGCAATATTGACACTCCGGATGAGTTAGATCGTAGTACCTTCGCATCCCTTAAATCCGCATTCGTTGCAGGACTAAAACCAGAGTTAGCAAAGATGTTAAAAGTTACGATCCCAGACTGGGAGGTGCAAATCATCTGGAGTGAAATGTGGAATCCAAATTGAGAACTATACAGATTATAGTAACTACGCCCGGGATCTCAAAAGTAGACACCCAGGCCAATGTCACAATTGAAACTGAGAAGAATACTGGGCAAAAACATGCCGGTTTAGAAAGAAAACGACCACAGGTAAATCCACTTCTAAACCGGAACCTAAAATCCAGAAAAACCTTCTAGCTGTACAGGCGCTACCAAAACGCAATAAGGGATGTCTCCCAAGCAACAGGAAGCTCTCCGAAATTTCACAAAAAAACAAGAACAGACAACATCTCACCACTCAGCTCAATTTTTAGCAGCTTTAAAAAAATGAACGGATGGCTGTTCTGTCTTGATGGGGGTGGGCTGTAGGGAAATCGATTGCTTTTTGGACACTGGAGTTGAATTGACGTGTTTGCCTTTAGTTGACGGACGCAATTTGCCCTTTGATGGTGAGCAGAGGACTACAGTTGGAGTGGTGGTGAAAGGACTAATTCTCATAAAAACATTGCTCTGGTTGATATGATCACGAGATCTTGGTGTTTATATGGGTTGGAATTGTGCCACAAGCCCTACTGGGAATGAATGTCTTAACCCAGATAAATTCATCACTATATTTTGAAGATGGTCATGTTACATGGTCAATACAATCAATACAATACCACAAATCAGAAGAAAGACAGAATCATCCGATTTAGGCAAATGATAAAAATGACCGCAGTCTGTTAAGGATGCCCCCAGTGACTTTTACCGAATTTGCCCTGCCATGTATTAAACAATACCTCATTAATCCCACCCTCCATTGCAGGTGTTTTACTCGTAATCAAACAATTAGAGCAACAAGGTGTATTAGTAAAAGTTTGCAGTTCAGTATGGCCAGTTAAAAAGTCAGAAGGAACCTGACAGCCAACTACAGGACAGCGAACCAGTGCAGTGATCAAAAAGTACCCTTGGTTGTTCATCATTTTTAACTCTGTCTCACCGGATAACAAATACTTTTCGGTGATAGACATGGCCAATGGATTTTTAGTCTGTCCCATTAACCCCTGAGTTGCTGCCATGGTTTACTTTTACCATCCAACAACAATAGTATATCTGGACACGTCTGCCATAGAGCTTTCAGAATAGTGCTATTGCATTCCATAGGGCTTGGCAAAATCATTTGCAGGAATTGCCTCCAATGGCATCCATAGTAATTCAATATGTGGATGATATTCTAATAGCATCCCAGATGTAGGAACAACAAAGAGGCATTTACGCATTCTCCTTGACCATTTACAATCCTGTGGCCATAAGGCCAAACTTAAGAAAGTGCAAATTGCCCAAGAACAAGTAGTATACTTGGGACAAAAGATTTCAGTAGGAAAACATGAAATGACGTGAAATAATAGGTCAGCTGGTCATCAAACAGCCATCAAACCTACAACTATTCAGGAATTGAAATCCCTTCTGGGCCTTTGTTATTTCAACCAAAACTGGATGATAGTTATACACATTTGCTCAGCCAGTGATTGATCTTTGGAAAGGGAGCTATTAAGCTCACCCAAGAGCAGCATTCTGCCATCCAAAAATTAAAAACTGCTCTGTGCTCAGCCCCAGCTTTGGGCATCCCAGATAATGGGAGACCATTTATCTTCTATGTACATGAAAAGGACAGTCACATGAAAGCTATACTCACAGGAGGATGGTGGCAGGCCATTGCCTATTATTCCGCTCATCTGGATACAGTGACTTCTAGGGTGAGGCAATTCCCCAAGAGCCATGGAAACTACGTGTCGGGCTGTGATGGCCACATCACCCATCATACTTGATCAGAAGTTGATTATTAGGTGCCCTCACACTGTTCATACATGTTGTCCATGAATCGGGTCTCTTAGGTGACAGCGGCCCGGTGGACACGCTGGACTACCCTCTTAGAAGCCCCCAACCTCCACCTCATTCATAGTGGTCTGGTCAATCCCACCAATCTGCTCCCAACTTCGCAGGACCAGGAGAGGAAGGAGAGACTGATGAGATTGAAGAAGAATATGATTGTGTAGAAATTCTGCAGCACTTAGATGAGGCTGCTCGGGCAGCAGAAGAGCTTTTGCAGAATCTGGGCCTGGTCCTTTTCACAGATGGCTCTTCCTTTGTTGAGAAGGATATACAGAAAGGAAGCTGGGCTGTTACCGCTTTACATGAAGTAATGCAAGGCAGCTTGCCAGCAGGCATCTCAGCATAAAAGGCAAAGCTACAAACACTGATGGAAGTCTGTAAAATAGAGGAGGGAAAAACTGCAAATATTTATACAGGCTTCCAATATGCCCAAGATTTCAGGCCCTTGTAGCAGAAGAAGGGATTCCTTACAGTAGCCAGAACACCTATCCTAAATATGGATGAAATATGAGACTCCTAAATGCCACAGAAAGTTTCAGTTTTGAAATGTAAAGCTCATATCCAACAGAAGCACAAGGTAATACCTTAGCCCACCAGACAGCTAGAAATACAGCTTCACAGGGGAATCACTCTAGTGGATGAACAAAACCCAAAATATAAACCCTCACGAGCAAGTGAGGACTTAAAGACCATGCAAGAACAATGTTCTCGAGAAGAGAAGCAGACATGGATTGAAACAGAAATTAAGTTTATCAAGGATGATGTCTGGAGACAAAGAGATATAGATAAAGGCATCTGGCCCCTTTACAAATGATGGCTCAGTTCCAAAACAGCTGGTGGGGAAGACAGTTCAGGAAACATGCACAACTGGTGGTAGACCCTTGTGTAACATGCCAAAAGAACAATCCAGGACTAACCATGGTAATGCCACAACTAAGGCCCCCAGCACTCGCCAATCTCTTCCAACATCTGCAGGTAGACTACATATCTCTCCAAAATGTCTAGGATACACCAATGTCCTACTCATCGTTGATACATTTTCAAGATGAGTGGAAGTATCTCCGGCTCGACAAGCCACAGGCAATCATACCGCTAAAATGCTCAGTAAGGAATGCATTCCCCGATAGAGAGTCCTGACTTGTATAGATTTGGATCAAGGGACTCATTTTACAAATGCAATTTGCCAGGAAATGCACAGACTGCTAAATATTAAGTGTGACTCGCACTGCCCTAATCACACTTAGTCATCAGGACAGGTGGAATGTACAAATCAGACTCTGAAACAATGTCTACCTAAGTATCATCAAAAAGAATTGCCTTGACCTCAAGTTCTACCCTTGGTTTGATGTAGCATTTAAGCCACCCTGAACAGAACAACAGACCTGAGTCCTTTTGAGGTGATAACTGGCCGACCCATGTCTTTACCAGGCACAACAGATCTTACGACACTGGATTGACACCACAAAGTTACTCATTGTTAAAGTATTGTCAGGATTAGATTACTTACAGTGTGGAAACAGGTCCTTCGGCCCAACAAGTCTACACCGACCCGCTGAAGCACAACGCACCCAGACCCATTCCCCCATATTTACCCCTTCACCTAACACTATGGGCAATTTAGCATGGCCAAATCACCTAACCTGCACATTCTTGGACTGTGGGAGGAAACTGGAGCACCTGGAGGAAACCCATGCAGACACAGGGAGAATGTGCAAACTCCACACAGTCAGTCGCCTGAGGTGGGAACTGAACTCGGGTCTCTGGCGCTGTAAGGAAACAGTGCTAACCACTGTGCCACCGTGCCGCCCAGTTTTGATGAAATACTCTGATATGTTTAATTGACAATTGTGTTCTTGGACGATGGTAAATGATATTATTGCTAGACTATTAATCAAGAAACCCAGCTAAGTTTCTGGAGACCCAGGTTCAAATCCTGCTATGGCAGATGGTGGAATTTGAATTCAATAACAAAAATCTGGGACCCACAGCTCCTACTGGAGGAACAAGACCTTATCGTCTGCCTGGGAACCTACAACCTGGAGGACTCAACATTGAGTTCTCCCATTTCAAATAACCTCCCTGCCCATCCCCCTACTCCCTTCCCAGCCCTTCCTCCTCCCCTCCACTGCTCCCTGCCACCAACCGGACTCATTCCTTCCATTGACGAGGATCTAACCAATGCTGTGAGTTCTGCTTCCTAACAGGTGTCAGTGGCTTGGGGAGATTCCCCCGAGAGTAGACAAGGTATAGTGTCCAGAACATGGGTCTACATTAAGAAACTACAGAAAGAGTCACTGGGTGCGAAATGGGAAGGCCCATATCAAGTTCTCCTTACAACAGCATCAGCTCAAGGTGCAAGGCAAGAGAGCTTGGGTTCAGGCGTCTCATGTTAGGACAACCAAGGCCCCAATCCATGATGAAGATGCTATTACATTTGGGACTAATAACTGTACTAACCCCCTTATTGCAAAGCGTAAACACCTTCTTATATTTGTCTCTACATGTTTATGCTGAGCGCATCAATGTCTCCAGCTGCTGGGTTTGCTCTAACACTCCCATACATTCTAAGGACAGTGTCCAGCCGAGACCCATTCCTTTTATTATATCTGAAGTGACAGAATGGGTCATTTGCCAAAACTAATAAGAGATAGACAAACTTAAGCAACCCCATCTTAAACCTTGTGGAGCTGGGCAACCGGCTGGATGAGATCATTGGGTACATCAATAGTGCGGGGTAGTTTTTCTTTTGGTAATTCTTGTCCTATATTATGCCTTGATGTTGCTTAGGATGTTGTACTTAACAAATGCTAAAGCCTAAAGTTTGATATCTTGCAGCTCACCAATGCCCTAATAAATTTAAAGGGAGTTTATGGGTTACTGCGGATTATATCTGCCATAAATGCTGTTGGATGCAAATCTTATCAGATTGATTGGATCGATTGGAGAGACAGATAGAAGCAATCAGGAATTTGCAACAGCAACAGTATGTGATGGATGGCAGTTATAAGAAGGCGGGAAAGTCTCAGATACAGTCACATAGATGGGTTGATTCCAGGAAGGGTAAGAGAGGTCGGCACCTAGTGCTGGAGTCTGTTGTGGATATACCCATTTCAACAGATATGCTGTTTTGGAAAATGTAGGGGGTGATGGACTCTCAGGGGAATGTAGCACGAACAGCCAAGTTTCTGGTATTAAGACTGGCTCTCATGCAATGAGGGGTACGTCGGCTTCCAAGCGATCAATTGTGTTAGGGGATTCTGTAGTCAGAGGTACAGACTGACGTTTCTGTGTCCAGCCGCAAAAAAGCAGAATGGTGTGTTGTTTCCCTGGTGCCAGGATCAAGGATGTCTCAGAGAGGGTGCAGAATGTTCTCACGGTCCCCCATGAGAGGCCAGCAGGAGGTCATTGTCCACATTGGAACCAACGGCGTAGGAAGGGAAAAGGTTGAGATTCTGAAGGGAGATTACAGAGAGTTAGGCAGAAATTTAAAAAGGAGGTCCTCAAGGGCAGTAATATCTGGACTACTCCCAGTTCTATGAGCTAGTGAGGGCAGGAATAGGAGGATAGAACAGAAGAATGCATGGCTGAGGAGCTGGTGTATGGGAGAAGGATTCACATTTTTGGATCATTGGAATCTCTTTTGGGGTAGAAGTGACATGTACAAGAAGGACGGATTGCACCTAAATTGGAAGGGGACTAATATGCTGCCAGGGAAATTTGCGAGAACTGCTCGGGAGGATTTAAACTAGTAAGGGTGGGACCCAGGGAGATAGTGAGGAAAGAGATCAATCTGTGACGGGTACAGCTGAGAACAGAATTGATTCAAACAGTCAGGGCAGGCAGGGACAAGGTAGGACTAATAAACTGCATTTATTTCAATGCAAGGGGCTAACAGGGAAGGCAGATGAACTCAGGGCATGCTTAGGAACACGGGACTGGGATATCATAGCAATTACAGAAACATGGCTCAGGGATGGGCAAGACTGGCAGCTTAATGTTCCAGGATACAAATGCTACAGGAAGGATAGAAATGGAGGCAAGAGAAGAGGGGGAGTGGCATTACAGCTGTGCTGAGGGAGGATATTCCTGGAAATACATCCAGGGAAGTTATTTGGGTGGAACTGAGAAATAAGAAAGAGATGATCACCTTATTGGGATTGTATTATAGACCCCCCAGTAGTCAGAGGGAAATTGAGAAACAAACTTGTAAGGAGATCTCAGCTATCTGTAAGAATAATAGGGTAGTTATGGTCAGGGATTTTAACTTTCCAAACATTGACTGGGACAGCCAGAGTGTTAAAGGTTTAGATGGAGAGGAACTTCTTAAGTGTGTACAAGACAATTTTCTGATTCAGTATGTGAATGTACCTACTAGAGAAGGTGCAATACTTGACCCACTCTTGGGAAATAAGAAAAGGCAGGTGACTGAGGTGTCTGTGGGGGAGCACTTTGGGGCCAGCAACCATAATTCTATTTGTTTTAAAATAGTAATGGAAGAGGATAGACCAGATCTAAAAGTTGAAGTTCTAAATTGGAGAAAGGCCAATTTTGACAGTATTAGGCAAGAACTTTCGAAATCTGATTGGGAGCAGATGTTCGCAGGTAAAGGGACAGCTGCAAAATAGGAAGCCTTCAGAAATGAGATAACAAGAATCCAGAGCAAGTATATTCCTGTCAGGGTGAAAGGGAGGGCTGGTAGGTATAGGGAATGCTAGGTGACTAAAGAAATTGAGGGCTTGGTTAAGAAAGAGAAGGAAGCATATGTCAGGTATAGACAGCATAGATCGAGTGAATCCTTAGAAGAGTATAAAGGAAGTAGGAGTATACTTAAGAGGGAAATCAGGAGGGAAAAACAGGGACATGAGATAGCTTTGGCAAATAGAATTAAGGAGAATCCAAAGGGTTTTTACAAATATATTAAGGACAAAAGAGTAACTAGGGAGAGAATAGGGCCCCTCAAAGATCAGCAAGGCAGCCTTTTTGTGGAGCCACAGAAAATAGGGGGAGATACTAAATGAATATTTTGCTTCAGTATTTAGTGTGGAAAATGATATGGAAGATATAGACTGTAAGTCAATAGATGGTGACATCTTGCAAAATGTCCAGATTACAGAGGAGGAAGTGCTGGATGTCTTGAAACGTTTTAAGGTGGATAAATCCCCAGGACCTGGTCAGGTGTACCCAAGAACTCTGTGGGAAGCTAGAGAAGTGATTGCTGGGCCTCTTGCTGAGATATTTGTATCATGGATAGTCACAAGTGAGGTGCTGGAAGACTGGAGGTTGGAAAAAGTGGTGCCACTGTTTAAGAAGGGCGGTAAAGACAAGCCAGGGAACTATAAACCAGTGAGCCTGACCTCAGTGGTGGGAAAGTTGTTGGAGGGAATCCTGAGGGACAGGATGTACATGTATTTGGAAAGGCAAGGACTAATTAGGGATAGTCAACATGGCTTTGTGCGTGGGAAATCATGTCACATAAACTTGATTGAGTTTTTTGAAAAAGTAACAAAGAAGATTGATGAGGGCAGAGCTGTAGATGTGATCTATATGGATTTTAGTAATAAGTTCGACAAGGTTCCCCATGGGAGACTGATTAGCAAGGTTAGATCTCATGGAATACAGGGAGAACTAGCCATTTGGATACAGAACTGGCTCAAAGGTAGAAGACAGAGGGTGGTGGTGGAGGGTTGTTTTCAGACTGGAGGCCTGTGACCAGTGGAGTGCCACAAGGATCTGTGCTGGGTCCTCTACTTTTTGTCATTTACATAAATTATTTGGATGCGAGTTTAAGAGGTACAGTTAGTAAGTTTGCAGATGACATCAAAATTGGAGGTGTAGTGGACAGCGAAGAGGGTTACCTCAGATTGCAACAGGATCTGGACCAGATGGGCCAATGGGCTGAGAAGTGGCAGATGGAGCTTAATTCAGATAAATGCGAGGTGCTGCATTTTGGGAAAGCAAATCTTTGCAGGACTTACACACTTAATGGTAAGGTCCTAGGGAGTGTTGCTGAACAAAGAGACCTTGCAGTGCAGGTTCATAGCTCCTTGAAAGTGGAGTCGCAGATAGATAGGATAGTGAAGGCGGCGTTTGGTATGCTTTCCTTTATTGTTCAGAGTATTGAGTACAGGAGTTGGGAGGTCATCTTGCGGCTGTACAGGACATTGATTAGGCCACTGTTGGAATATTGCATACAATCCTGGTCTCCTTCCTGTAGGAAAGATGTTGTGAAACTTGAAAGAGCTCAGAAAAGATTTACAAGGATGTTGCTTTTTAGATTAGAATCAGGCTAAACATTATAGCACAGACAGGGAACACAGGGGGCCAACACATTCAATATCTCAACATCTTATCTGCACTGACACCAATTGTTACAGTTAACCTGAGAATGTAACTTTTAAAAAAAGTTTTGTGATTTACATATGAAATAAGTGAAATTATCATGGTCATTCTAACAGATGAGAGACTTAACAATCAATCAAGGTATTTTTTGATGTATAATTTCAGTTGCATCACACTGTAAACGTTTGCTATAAACTCTGTGTCTTACAATTGTGCACTCCACAATCATCTGATGAAGGAGCGGCGCTCCGAAAGCTAGCATTTCCAATTAAACCTGTTGGACTATAGCCTGGTGTTGTGTGATTTGTAACTTTGTACACCCCAGTCCAACACCAGCATCTCCAAACCAAAAATAAAATCACAACTGAGCTCTGTAATCACATCCAGCACTGAATGGTTATGGGCAATTAAACAACTAAAAGGAGGAGTTGGCACCACTAAAAAAACACGCATCCTCAGTGTTAAGGAAGGCCAGCATATCAGTGCAAAAAACAAGGCCGAAGCGTTTGCAACCAAGTTCAACCAAGAATGTCGACTGGATAATCCAACACATAAGGTAAGAGCCTCCTCATAATGTATAAACAACATAAATGCCAGTATTCAGCCAATTCAATTCACTCCTCATGATGTCAGAAAATGGTTAAAGACACTGGATATTATAAAGTCTGTGAGCTCCAACAACATTCCAACAATTCTATTGTGCCCCAGAATTAGCTGCAGCCCTAAACAAGCTGTGCCAGTATAGCCACAACACTGGCATCTTCCAAGGAATATACAAAATTGCGCAGTTATGTCCATCAATGACAGCTGGGAAATCTAACCCTGTCAACTACCGCCCCATAAGTCTACTTTCAATAATTCATAAAAAGACAATAGGATTGTTGACAGTGCTATTCAACAGCATTTGCAAAGGAATAACCTGCTCACTGATGCTCAATTTAAGTTCTGTCAGTCCCACTCAACTCACTCCCTCATTAGACTGAGTATAGTATCAAAGATCTGTAGCAAAACTGGAGTCAATAAGAATCAGGGGAAAGCTTTCTGCTGTCTAGCGTCACATCTTGCACCAAGTAAAATGGTCATTAGATACCAAACATTTCTGTCCTAGGTTATCACCACACAAGATCCTTAAGAGATGTATTTTCTAATCAGCATGTTCAGAAATGCGATTCCAAACCTTTGCTGTAGGTGGGACTTGAATCCAAACCTCCTAGTCCCAAGGTGAAGGCATTACCACAGTGCCACGAGAGCCTTCCCCTCAGGGTAGCGTCCTTGGTTGCATTATCTTCAGCTGCTTCATCAATTACCTGCTTTCTATTTTCGATCAAAAATGGGGATGTTTCTTGATAGCTGCACTACATTCAGCACCTTAATGTTGAAGCTGTCCGTTTGCTTGTGCAGTATGATATGGACAACCATCTAGCTTGGGCTCAGGAGTGGTAAATATCAGTCATGCCTTGCAAATGCCAGGCACAACCATTTCCAACAAGAAAGAATCCAATTCTCACCCAGCAACATTCAATAGCAATACAACTGCAGAATCACCCATTATCAGCTTTCTTGTGTTACCACTGACCAGAAACTGAGCTGGCTACAAGAGCAAGTCAGAGGGTAGGATTTCTGTGGCATCTGCTGCCTCCCCAAAGTCTGTCCACCATCTACAAGGCACAAAGCAGGAGTTTGATTGAATATTTGCCAATTACCTGGATTAGTGCAACAATTGCTGCAACAATACACTGTGTTTCAGGGTTCAATTGCCACCTTGAAACAGTGCTGTGATCGCTGAATAAAGACAGTATTTTTGCCAGTTTGCCACTCATTTCAGTCGTTATTTGAACACGATCCCACACCACCTTGAAGAACTTCTGTTCCTCTCTCAAACTGGATTTTTGTTCCAATCGTTTTTTTATCCACCGTCATTAATTTCACTGTCACTCATGTTGTTTGACCAGGTATTTGCTAAAATTTGTTTCCACAGCCACATCACCTTTCTTAGTGATTGCCCCCAACTCAGACTCACCCCATGTGGATTTCAACTCAAGTTTCATCCTTCTTGTTTGAAATCCACCAAGGATCATAGGTAACTCTGTGATGTTCAACATTGCACAGTCAGCTGCTCTCACCACACAGTGCCATGTGTCACCATATGCACACTCTCGACCTCTCTCTCCAACATCATCACATCACTTCCCTGTACAATTTCATCCTCTGGCTTACTCAACGTAGTAACAAGAAACTTGTTCTTTTCCTTTCTGGCATCAAGACACACAAGACACACAACCCATGGCCCTCCGGAACCTTCCTCCTCTCCCCAGACATCACTTCTTGTTGTGTATTCACTATCCCTTCTGCTCTCTGATGCTGAATGTTCTGAACTCAGCAAAGGTCTCAATTTTATCCCTCTGTATCCCCACCTTAATGAATTTCAGGCACAACATGACATTGAACTTTTCTTCTGTTGCCTTCACCTTCATGCCCATTTCTTTGGGCAAGAGCCCTTACCCTGACCCACAGACCCCATCGCCACCTCCAACACTCTTTACCTACACTCAACCTGTTCATTCAGAACTTTTGAGTGGCAAAGGCCGCTTCAATTTCTCTGCCCCCTTACCCATTCCAACCTTTCACCCTGGGAACTGACTGAACTCCATGCTCTCAGATCCAACCCTGACTTTGTAATTAAGCCTGCCAATAAGAGTGGTGCTGTTGTAGGCTGGCAAGTTGACCTCTCCACTGAAAAGGCTGAGCACCAACTTTCAGATATCTCCTCCCATCTCTCCCTGGACGATGAACCCACGCTGCAACATTGAGCCATTATGTCTACCACAATCACCAACCTAATTTCATTTGGCAATCTCCTCCTTGCTGCCTCCAAGCTGATAGTCTCACAACCCCACACAGCTCGCTTCTACCTCCATCATAAAATTCATGAACAGGACTGTCCATGCAGACCCATTGTTCCTGCCCCATAGAACACATCTCTTCCTTGGTCTTTTCTACCCTAGTCCAGTCCCTGCCTATTTATATCTGCAATTCCTCTGACAAATTTCCGTTTTGCGGGCTCCAGGTTCCTCCTCTTCACTGTGGATGTGGAATCCGTTTACACATCCATCCCCCACCAGGATGGTCTTAGGGCTCTCCACTTCTTCTTGGAATAAAGGCTTGACAACTGTTTCTATCCACCACTAGGTAAAAACAATGACTGCAAATGCTGGAAACCAGATTCTGGATTAGTGGTGCTGGAAGAGCACAGCAGTTCAGGCAGCATCCAAGGAGCTTCGAAATCGACGTTTCGGGCAAAAGCCCTTCATCAGGAATAAAGGCAGTGAGCCTGAAGCGTGGAGAGATAAGCTAGAGGAGGGTGGGGGTGGGGAGAAAGTAGCATAGGAGGCGCCCAGTCTCCCAATGTAGAGGAGACCGCATCGGGAGCAATGGATACAATAAATGATATTAGTGGATGTGCAAGTAAAACTTTGATGGATGTGCGCGCCTCCTAGCAGAGCGCTTTAGGGAACATCTCCAGGACACCCACACCAATCAACCACACCGCCCCGTGGCCCAACATTTCAACTCCCCCTCCCACTCTGCCGAGGACATGGAGGTCCTGGGCCTCCTTCACCACCGCTCCCTCACCACCAGACACCTGGAGGAAGAACGCCTCATCTTCCGCCTCGGAACACTTCAACCCCAGGGCATCAATGTGGACTTCAATAGTTTCCTCATTTCCCCTTCCCCCACCTCACCCTAGTTCCAAACTTCCAGCTCAGCACTGTCCCATGACTTGTCTGGACTTGTCCTACCTGCCTATCTCTCCTTTTCCACCTATCCACTCCACCCTCTCCTCCCTGACCTATCACCTTCATCCCCTCCCCCACTCACCCATTGTACTCTATGCTACTTTCTCCCCACCCCTACCCTCCACTAGCTTATCTCTCCACGCTTCAGGCTCACTGCCTTTATTCTTGATGAAGGGCTTTTGCCTGAAACGTTGATTTCGAAGCTCCTTGGATGCTGCCCGAACTGCTGTGCTCTTCCACCACCACTAATCCAGAATCTATCCACCACTATCCTTCTCCAACTGGACGAGCTTGTCCTTACCCTGAACAACGTTTCTTTCAATGCCTTCAGGTTAGAGGGATGGCCATGGGTATATGTATGGGCCCCAGTTTTGCCTGTTTCTTTGTAGGGTAAATGGAACATTCCTTGTTCCAGCCCCCACCTGCAACTCCTTCCCCAATATATCAATAATATCATCAGTGCTGCCTCCCTTTTTTGTCTGGAATTGGAAGTTTTATCGATTTTGCTTCCACTTTCAATCTTGCTCTCACATTCACCAGCATCTCTGACTCCTTCTTTCCCTTCCTCAACATCACTCTTTCCATTTCTGGGGATAAACTGGCTACCAATATTCACTATAAACCCATCAACTCCCACAGTTGCCTGGACTATCCATCCTTGAACCCTCTTCCAGGACTAAAAATAAATTCACCCAGTTCCTCTGTCTCCATTGCATTTGTTGCAATGATGCCAACTTTGACAAGGGAGCTTCCGAAATGTCCACCTGCTTCCTCAATCGAGGATTTCCAAGCACTGTTGTTGACATGTCCCTCAGCCGGGTCCAACCCATCTCCCCCACTGTGGCTCTCACTCCCTCTCTTCCCTCCTGCAACATGATCGGGTTCTCCTTGTCCTTACCTATCATCACACCAGCATCCACATCCAGAGGATCATTTGTTGCTATTTCTGCTACTTCCAGTGAGATTCGGCCACCAGACACATTTTCTCCTCCACTCCCTTGTCAGCCTTCCGCAGGGACAGTTTCCTCTGGGACACACTGTTCCACACTTACTTCACTCCCAACACTGCACATCCTCTCCCCCACAGCCTTCAGCTGCAACCACAGAAGGTGTAACACCTATCCATTTACTTCCTCCCTTCTCAGTATCCAAGGACCCAAACACACCATCTGTTCCAATATAGTAGCGTCCCATAAACATACCCATGGCAAAGGAAATTTCAGTAAAATAGATTGTCTCATATGCCATTCTAGCAGTAGGAAGAGAACCCCAGCTTTTCACTATAACAGAGAGAGGAACAAGATCAACTAGGAGAAAGTAAGGACTGCAGATCTGGAGACCAGAGTTGAAAAATGTGGTGCTGGAAAAACACAGCAGGCCAGGCAGCATCCAAGGAGCAGGAGAATCGACATTTCGGGCATAAGCCCTACTTCAGGAATGAGGCTGGTGTGCCAAGCGGGCTGAGATAAAGGGTAGGGAGGAGGGAATTTGGGGGAGGGGCGCTGGGAATACGATAGGTGGAAGGAGGTGAGGGTGAGGGTGATAGGCCGGAGAGGGGATGGGGGCAGAGAGGTCGGGAAGAAGATTGCAGGTCAAGAGGGCGGTGCTGAATCCGGGGGTTGGGACTGAGATAAGGTGGGGGGAGGGGAAATGATGAAGCTGGAGAAATCTAAATTCATCCCTTGTGGTTGGAGGGTTCCTAGGCGGAAGATGAGGCGCTCTTCCTCCAGGCGTCGTGTGGCCAGGGTCTGGTGATGGAGGAGGCCAAGGACCTGCACATTCTTGGCGGAGTGGGAGGGGGAGTTAAAGTATTCAGCCATGGAGTGGTTGGGTTGGTTGGTGTGGGTGTCCCAGAGGTGTTCCTGAAACGTTCCACAAGTAGGCGGCCTGTCTCCCCAATGTAGAGGAGACCACATCGGGTGCAACGGATGCAGTAAATGATGTGTGTGGAGGTGCAGGTGAATTTGCGATGGATATAGAAGGATCCATTAGGGCCTTGGAAAGAGATGAGGGGGGAGATGTGAGCACAAGTTTTGCACTTCTTGCGGTTGCAGGGGAAGGTGCCGGGAGTGGAAGTTGGGTTGGTGGGGGGTGCGGACCTGACAAGGGAGTCACGGAGGGAGTGGTCTCTCCAGAACACTGATAGGGGTGGAGAGGGAAATATATCCCTGGTGGTGGGGTCTGTTTGGAGGTGGCGGAAATGACGAAGGATGATACGATATATCTGGAGGTTGGTGGGGTGGAAGGTGAGGACCAGTGGTGTTCTGTCCTGATGGCGATTGGAGGGACGAGCTTCAAGGGCGGAGGTGCGGGAAGTGGAGGAGATGCGGTGGAGAGCATCGTCGACCACGTCGGAGGGGAAATTGCAGTCTTTGAAGAAGGAGGCCATTTGGGTTGTTCGGTAGTGGAATTGGTCCTCCTGGGAGCAGATGCGGCAGAGGCGAAGGAATTGGGAATAGGGATGGCATTTTTACAGGGGGCAGGGTGGGAGGAGGTGTAATCTAGGTAGCTGTGGGAGTCGGCCGGTTTGTAGTAAATGTCTGTGTTGAGTTGGTCGCCCGAGATAGAAATGGAGAGGTCTAGGAAGGGGAGGGAGGAATCTGAGATGGTCCAGGTAAATTTGAGGTCGGGGTGGAAAGTGTTAGTAAAGTGGATGAACTGTTCAACCTCCTTGTGGGAGCACGAGGTAGCGCCAATACAATCATCGATGTAGCGGAGGAAAAGGTGGGGGTGGTGCCAGTGTAGCTGCGGAAGATGGACTGTTCCACATATCCAACGAAGAGGCAGGAATAGCTGGGGCCCATGCGGGTGCCCATGGCTACTCCTTTGGTCTGGAGGAAGTGGGAGGATTGGAAGAAGTTGTCAAGAGTGAGGACCAGTTCAGTCAGTCGAAGGAGGGTGTCAGTGGAAGGGTACTGGTTGGGACAGCGGAAGAGGAAGAAGCAGAGGGCTTGGAGTCCTTCGTGATGGGGGATGGAAGTATAGGGACTGGATGTCCATCATGAAGATAAGGCATTGGGGGCCAGAGAAGCGAAAATCATGGAGGAGGTGGAGGGCGTGGGTGGTGTCCCGAACGTAGGTGGGGAGTTCTTGGACTAAGGGGGACAAAACCGTGTCGAGGTGTGCAAAGATGAGTTCGGTGAGGCAGGAGCAGGCTGAGACAATGGGTCGGCCGGGGCAGTCAGGTTTGTGGATTTTGGGCAGGAGGTAGAAATGGGTAATGTGGGGTTGTGAGACTATGAGGTTTGAGGCGGTGGATGGGAGATCTCCTGAGGTTATCGATGGTCTGGACTACCACAAAGTCAAGATTAGAGTGGTGCTGGAAAAGCACAGCAGATTAGGCAAACTCTGAGGACCAGGAAAATCGATGCTTTGGGCAAAAGCTATTCATCAGGAATGAGCTCATTCCTGATGAGGGACTTTTGCTTGAAACATCAATTTTCCTGCTCCTCGGATGCTGTCTGACCCCCCGCTGTGCTTTTCCAGCACCACTCTAATCTTGACTTTGTGGTAGTTCAGCCCACCCATTCAGGCTTCTTCTACTGTTCAATATACCCAAGGCCTCACATGTTGTTTACTTTATTGGCTTTGAGCAAACTGCTCATACCTTTGCTTAAACTTTCTTCCTTAAGAAAAGGACAAAATACACCTCTTAAGGCCATAGTATTGTCTCAGGTCTAACCTGGATTTTGTGTAACTAAGGAATAACATCTGTATCCATGTACTCCAGTCCCCTAGATTTAAACACCAGCATCCTATTAGCTTCCTTGATTCTTTTGTGCATTTTTTAATGACATTTTAAAGATTCAGGTCTGTCTGGATATGTAATATATTGAATATCATACTATCTAGAAAATACCCTGATAGATCCTTTCTCCGTCCAAATTGGATAACCTTACACCTGCTTACACTGAACTCTATCTGCCACAGTTTTTGCCTGTTTACTTAGTCTATCAATTTCTCTTTGGTAATGTTATACTATCATCTACACTGTTCACAAGACTGCCTAATGTTCAGTCATTAGTATATTTGGGTATGTGACTTTCTATGCCATTATTCAAGTCATTAATAAATAAGGTGAATAATTGAGGCCCTAACATAGATCCTTGAGTAACACCACAGGTCACATACTTCCAATTATGAGTACCCATTATTCTTGCTTTCTGTTGCCTGGCACTCAACCAGTTTCCCAATCATTTCAGTAATTTGCCTCAAATTCTGTAAGTTTCTACCTTAGTTAACAGTCTCTTATTTGGGACTTTATCAGATGCCTCATGGAAGTCCATATAAACAACAACCATAGACATTCCCCTTTCCTTACCTTTGTCACCTCCTCAAAGAATACATTGAGGTTTGTCAAGGTGTTCAATTATTCTGTCCTTTATTGTAGATTCCAACTATTTCCCCACCGCAGATGTTAAGTTAAGCAGTCAGTAATTCCCTGGTTTTCCTCTTTCCGTATTCTTAAAGAGCGAAGTGACATATGCAATTCAGAGAGAAAGCTCCTGGATCCAGGGAACTCTGAAAGATTATAGTAAGAACATTGGCAATAGGTTCCCCTATTTCCTTTCAGAGACTTGGATGAAAGCATCAGGTCCCGGGGATTTGTCATTCATTATTTCTATTAATGTCTACATTACTAATGTTTTACTACATTAATTTTATTCAGTCCATCCACTATTAATTTCCTCAGAACTTCTGGCAAGCTATCCTCCTTTTTGAATGGAAATATTAAGGAAAAGTAGTTATTCGATTTCTCTGAGATTTCCCCACAGTCACTGATAGTATCCCCACTTTTAGTCTTTAGTGGCTAACATTGCTCCTTATCACCCACTTATCCTTTATGTAACTATAAAATTTCTTCTTATTGATTTTCATGTCCCTGGCAAGTTTCTTATCATGACCTCCTTTTGTAGCCCTTATCAGCTGCTTTGTGGTCCTTTGGTGGTCTTTGAATCTTTCCTATTTAGCAGGATCTGTTGTGATTTTTAAAAAACATTTATAATCCCCTTCTTTTAGTTTTAGTTTCAGGACATCATGAGTTAAAAGCCAAAAATGTTTCTTTTGAGTAGATTCACAGAGGGGCAAATTTTGACAAGGATAGAGGTCATTTCAGTTATAACGCGATAGTTTTGTTCCTCTACAACATTGCGCTATAGAAAATCGTGCTGTAGAAGATCGCGAAAAGAAAATCACTATGCCTGTTTAGTAGAAAGTTCGCATTATCAAAACAACATCCGCAATTCATCAATCACGTTATAACCAACTTGTGCTGACAAAAAGCATGTTATAGAAGAACAGTCTGTACTGGGAGAATTTCTTGACCCTGTGAATACAATGTCAGTGGATTTTAGCATTCAACTGAATGAGGTGGCAGAGCAGCATTTGCATCTCTCAACTGAAGGACAATATTGGACTAGACTTTCACTCCCAAGGTGAGTAGGAACACAGGGACAGAAGTAACTATTCAGCTCCTCAAGTCTGCTCTGCTGCTCAATAAGATCATGGCTGATCTGTGCCTAACTTCATGTGCATGCCTTGGGACCATATCCCTGATACCCTTGCTTAATAAACATCTGACTACTTGAAGTTTAAATTTAACAAATGCATTAGTATCCAACTGCCATTTGAGGTACACAGTTCCAAAACACCACTACTCTAAAATTTCTCTCTGGCCCTAATTCTTCGGCATTGCCCTATGGTTCTAGCATGTTCAACCTGTGGAAATAGTTATTTTTATCCACCCTGTATTTCCTTGTTAATATCCTGAAGACTCCAATTAGCTCACCTTCTAAAGTCGAGAAAATCAAGGCTCTAATCTCTCCTCATAAAATAACCCTGAAGTCGAAGTATACCTGCAGTGAATTTCCTCCAACGAATCATTCCTAAGCTGTAATGATCAGATCTGCTCACAATACTCTAACTATGGTTTTGTATAACTGCAGCATAATGTCTGCACATTTAATTTCAGTCATTTGTTTATGATGATCAATATGTAATGTGAGTGGCATGTAATGTGGTACAGTGGGTAGCACTGCTGCCTCACAGCATCAGAGACCCAGATTCAATTCCCGCCTTAGGCGACTGACTGTGTGGAGTTTGCACATTCTCTGTGTCTGTGTGGGTTTTCTCCGGGTGCTCCGGTTTCCTCCCACAATCCAAAAATGTGCAGGTTAGGTGAATTGGCCATGCTAAATTGCCCGTAGTGTTAGGTGCCCATTGGGTCATGGGTCGGTGTGGACTTGTTGGGCTTAAGGGTTTGTTTCCACACTGTAAGTAATCGAATTACATTAATACTGTCCATCTTCTGCACCTATTCATGGCATTAAAAAGATTTGCACACTGAAACTGTACATTTTGTTGGATAGCCACTGTATTTAAAATTACACCTTCCAAAAAAATGCTCTGATCTATCCTTTCGTGGTCCAAAATGGATAAATTCAAACTTGATTATATTAAAATTCATCTGCCACAGTTTTGAGCTTGAACAAAATCTATCAATATCCTGATTTCATTTCATGTTGTTGTCAACATGTTGCCCAATTTTGTGCCATCAACAAATTTGGATATTTGAGTTTTTACATCATTAACCTATTCAGTAATAAACATTGCAAAAAACTGAGACACAACACAGGTCCCTCTGGGACACCACTAGTCATGTCCTGCCCATTATTCCAACTTCCTGTTTCCTGCCTTTAACCAATTTTCTATCCATGTCAGTAATTTGCCCTCAATTCTACAAGCTTCCACCTTAGCTAACAGTCTTGGGAGAAAAAGGAGAGTGGTGTTTTTGATTCAGGAAAACATCATGGCAGTACTTAGTGCAGATATTCCTGGAGCATCATCCAATGAAGCTACATGATGGAACTAAGAATTAAAAAGGGGGTGACCACTATGATGGGATTGCACTCTAAGACCAGCCAAATGGTCAGTGGAAAATTGAGGAGCAAATATGTAGGGAGATCGCTGACAACTCTAAGAATAAAAGGGTTGCAAAATGGATCAAGGAACCTTCAGTAAAAGAACAAAATAGAATAGTGAAAAGTGAAAAGTGAAAAGTTGAAACGTCACCAATTAGAGGGCCGACTTAAATACAAAAGTACCGAGGCACAGCTTAGAGTCATAGAGATGTACAGCATGGAAACAGACCCTTTGGTCCAACCCATCCATGCCGACCAGATATCCCAACCCAATCTAGTCCCACCTGCCAGCACCCAGCCCATAAGTTACAAGATCTTAGACAATAGAGATTAAAATGTTCAGCATTACAGAAATAGAAGTTCAGTACAACAGACCACATTGGCACCTCAATTCCAGTCTACACTGGGACCTACCACCATACCGTGCCTGAGACACGCTATGTTGGGAGACGTCAATGGGAGGAGGCTGCTACTCCATGTTGGAAGACTGCTGCACCAGGTCGGAAGGTCGCCATGCCAGGAAACCACTGCACCATTTGGGAGGTCACCATGCTACGGCTACCATACCACACCACACCAGGAGGACATTGCACCAGGCCAAGAGGCCACTATGGGAGGCCACTGCGCCAAGCCAGGTGTTGACACTGGAGTCCTGGAATTGTCGTTCGCTAGAGACTGGGAATTGAAGAGAAAAAAAAGGAAATAAAAGCACTAAGAGAAAAATAAAGAAAAGAAAAAAAGAAAAAGAATAGAACAGGTGGAAGACAAGCTGCAGCTGGATCGTCCCACTCCAATGTTAATAAAAGTCTGTAAAAAGCAGAATCAAATAACTAAGAAGAGTGGAAAGTAACTGTTTCTGTATTATTACATGAAAAATGTCATAATATTGAAGTTACACCTTCTACAGCACATAAAGCTTTGTTACAACACCCATCTGTGGTTGGAAAGAAGCAATTGTGGCATAAAAACCAAAATGTTGAAAATACCTGATAGCTCCAGCAGTGCCTGTGCAGACAGAAGAAATAAGGATTTCAACTTTCCAAAACATATATGGCATCTGCCATAAATTAAGGGCTTGGGGGGGAGGAATTTGTTAAGTGTGTCCAAGAACACTCTCTCAATCAATATGTAGATGGGCCTACTAGAGAAGAGATAAAACTTGACCTGATGAGAAATAAGGCAGGGCAAGAGGTGTTAGAGCAGGAGTCCTTTAACACCAGTGACCATATATTCATTAATTTTAAAATTGTTATAGAAAAGACTGGGTTTGGTCCACAAGTCAAAGTTGTAAATTGAGACACAACTAACTTTTTTGGTATTAGACGGGAATTTTCAAAAGTGACAGGGGACTTTATTCACAGGTAAATGGACATTGGCCAAGTGGAGGTTTTCAAGTTCAGGAAATCAGGTTCCTGTTTGTGTGAAGGGCAAGACTGGCAGGAGTAGGGAACACTGGATGGCCAGAGATACTGAGGCTCCAGTCATGAAAAAGGAGACATATGTCAGGTATAGATAGCTGAGATCAAGCAAATCATTTGAAGAGTTTAGGGAGTTCAGGAGTGCACTGAAGAGGGATTTTATTTTTGGTTTTATTCATTTTATGGGAACTGTGCATCGCTTGGTGGCCTGCATTTATTGCCCATCCCCACTTGCCCTTGAGAAGACGGAGGTGAGATATCTTCTTGAACCGCTAGAGTGCACCTGCTGTGGGTTGACCATTACAGAAGGAATTTCAGGATTTTCACCAATAACAGTGCAGGAACAGTGATATATTTGCAAGTCAGGATGGTGAGTGATTTGGACGGGAGCTTGAAGCTGGTGGTGTTCCCATATATCTACTGCCCTTGTCCTTTTAGATGGAATCAATTGTGGATTCAGATGGTGCTGTCTGGGGATCTTTGGTGAATTTCTGCAGTGTACCCTGTAGATGGTACAGACTGCTGCTACTGAGAGTCAGTGATGGAGGGAGTGGATGTTTGTGGATGAATACATCAAGCAAGCTGCTTTGTCCTGGATGGTATCAAGTTTCTTGAGTGTTCTTGGCATTGCACTCATCCAGACAAGTCGGGAGTATTCCATCACACTCATTATTTGTGCATTGTCGATGGTGGATAGGCTTTGAGAAATCTGGAAGGGTGAAAGGCAAGGCTGGTAAAAGTAGCGAATGCTGGATGACTAGAAAATTGTAGTTTTGTTAAGAAAAAGAAGGAACCATATGTCAGGTATAGGTAGCAGAGATTGAGTGAATCCTTAGAAGAGTATACACTCAGGATGGGGTGACTTAAGAAGGAAATCAGGAGGTCAAAAATGGGACATGAGATAGCTTTGGAAAATATGGTTAAGGACAATCCAAAGTGATTCCATAAAAACATTAAAAACAAAAGGGTAACAGAGAGAGAATAGGGCCCCTCAGAGATCAGCAAAGCAACCTATGTGTGGAACTGCAGGAAATACTAAGCGAGTACTTTGCATCAGTATTTACTATGGAGAAGGACATGGAAAATATAGAAAGTGGGAAAATAGATGGTGACATCTTAAAAAATGTCCATACTACAAAGGAGATGGTGCTGGATGTATTAAAATGCATAAAGGTGGATAAATCCTTAGGACCTGATCATGTGCATCCTAGAACTCTGTGGGAAGCTGGGGAAGTGATTGCTGGGCTCCTCCTAAGATACTTGCATCATCGATACTCACAAGTAAGGTTCTGGAAGACAGAAAGTTCGGTAATGTGGTGCCACTATTTAGGAAAGATGGTCAGGAAAGGCCAGGGAACTATAGACCAATGAGCCTGACATCAGTGCTGGGCAAGGTGTTAGAGGGAATCTTGAGGGAAATGGTTTACATCCAACATTGGAAAGGCAAGGACTGATTAGGGATAGACAACATGGGTTTGTGCGAGGGAAATCATCTCTCGTGAACTTGATTAAGTTTTTTGAAGCTGTAACTAAGAGGATTGATGAGAACGAGTGGTGGAAATGATCTATATGGACTTTAGTGAGGTGTTCCACAAGATGCCTCACAGAGACTGGTTAGCAAGGCTAGAGCTCATGGAATATAGGGAGAACTAGCTATTTGAATGCAGAACTAGCTCTAAGAAGACAGAGGGTAGTGGTGGAGGGATGCCATTCAGACTGGAGGCCTGTGACCAGGGTGCGCCACAAGGATCGGTGCTAGTTTCAGTGTTTCTCATCATTTATACAAATGCTTTGGATATGAACATAAGAGGTACAGTTAGTAAGTTTGCAGATGACACCAACATTGGAGCTGTAATGGACAGCAAAGATTACCTCAGAGCACAACAGGATTTTGATCAGATGGACCAATGGGCTGAGGAGTGGCAGATGGTGTTTAATTTAGATAAATGTGAGGTACCGCATTTTGGAAAGGCAAATCAGAGCAGAACTTATACAATTAATGGTAAGGTCCTGGGGAGTGTTGCTGAACAAAGAAACCCTGTAATGCAGTTTCATAGTTCTTTGAAAGTGGAGTTGGAGGTAGATAGGAAAGTAAAGAAGTTATTTGGTATGCTTTTCCTTGTTGATCAGAGCATTGAATACAAGAGTTGGGAGGTCATGTTGAGGCTGTACAGGACATTGATTGGGCCACTTTTGGAAAAATGTCTGCAATTTTGATTTCCTTCCTATTGAAAGGATGTTATAGAACTTGAAAGGGTTCAGAAAAGATTTGCAATGAAGTTGCCAGGGTTGTAGGATGGGGCCGTTTTCCCAGGAATGTCGGAGGCTGAGGGGTGACTTTATATATGTTTATAAAACCATGAGGAGCATATATAGGGAAAATAGACAAGTCTTTTTCCTGGGGTGGGGTCATCCAGAACTAGAGGGCATAGGTTAGGGTGAGAGTGGAAAAATTTAAAAGGGTCCTAAGGGGCAACTTTTTCATGCAGAGGGTAGGGCATGTGTGGAATGAGCTGCCAGAGGAAGTGCTGGAGGCTGGTACAATTACCACATTTAAAAGGCATCTAGACGTGTATCTGAATAGGAAGTGTTTAGTGGGATATAAGCCGTGCGCTGGGAAATAGGACTAGATTAGGTTAGAATATCTAGTCAGCATGGGCAATTTGGACTGAAGGGTTTGTTTCTGTGCTGTACATCTCTATGACTCTGTGATTCTATGAGATACCCGCGACAGTCTCCTTAGCTTCTGACTTGCTCTTGTAGCCACTGTGTTTAAGTGGTGAGTCTACTTGAGTTTCTGATCAATGATAATCTGCAGGGTGGTGAAATTTCAGTGATGGTAACACCATTAAATGCCAAGGGGTGATGGTCTCTTATTGGTGATAGTCAGAGTCTGGCATTTGTGTGGTGCAAATGTTACTCAACACTTTTTCGCGCAAACCTAATATTGTTCAGATCTTATTGCATTTGAACATGGATTGCTTCAGTGTCTGAGGAGTCACAAATGGTGCTGAAAATTGTGCAATCATTGGCAAACATCCCCACTTCTGACTTTATGATTGAGGGAAGGTCATGGATGAAGCAGCTGAAGATGGTTGGGCCTAGGACACTAATCTGAGGAACTCCTGCAGAGATGTCCTGGAGCTGAGATGACTGAGCTCCAACAACTATGACCATCTTCCTATGTCTCAGGTATGACTTCAACCACTGGAGTGTTTGCCCCCAATACTCATTAATTCTCAGTTTTCTTAGGTCTTGTTGATGCCACACTTGGTCAAATGCAGCCTTGATATCAAGGACTGTCACTCTCACCTCACCTCTGGAATTCAGTCCTTTTGCCTATGTTTGAACCAAGGCTGTAATGAGGTCTGGAGCTGAGTGGCCTTGGCGGAACCCAAACTGGGTGTCACTGAACAGATCATAGCTGAGCAGGTGCTTCTTCATAACATTGTTGGTGACACCTTCCATCACTTTACCGACGGTCGAGTGAAGACTGATGGTGCGATAATTGGCCGAGTTGGATTTGTCCAGCTTTTTATGTACAGGACACACTTGGGCAACTTCCCACATTGTTGTGTAGATATCACTGCTGTAACTGTACTGGAAGAGCTTGGCTAGGGAAGCGGCAAGTAATGGAGCACAAGTCTTCACTACTATTACCGGAATGTTGTTCGGACCCGTAGCCTTTGCAGTATTTGGCATGGGGTGGCATGGCAGCTCAGTGGTTAGCACTGCTGTCTCACACCACCAGGAACCCAGGTTTGATTCCGGCCTCAGGTGACTGTCTGTGTGGAGTTTGCATGTTCTTCCCGTGTCTGCATGGGTGTCCTTGGGGTGCTCTGGTTTCCTCCCACATTCCAAAAGATGTGCAGGTCAGGTGAATTGGCCATGCTAAATTGCCCATAGTGTTAGGTGCATTAGTCAAGGGTTGATGTAGGGAAATGGGTCTGGGTGGGTTACTGTTCGGATGGTCGGTGTGGACTTGTTGGGCCAAAGGGTCTGTTTCCACACTGTAGCGGATCTAATCTATTCGGTATCTCCAACTGTTTCTTGATATCATGTGGAGTGAATCGAGTTGGCTGAAGATTGGTACCTGTAATGCTGGTGACCAATGGAGGAGTCTGATAAGGATTGTCACTTCTGGCTGAAGATTACTGCAAAATCTTCAGCCTTATATCTATCTATCTTATCTTTTGCACTGATATGCTGGACTCTTCCATCATTGACGATGGGATATTTGTGCAGCCTCCTTCTCCAATCAGTTGTTTAATCATCCAGCACCATTCATGACTAGATGTGGCAGGACTGCAAAGCTTAGATCTCATCCGTTGGTTGTGGGATCACTTAGCTCTGTTGATCACTTGCTGCTTATGCTGTTTGGCATGCAAATAGTCCTGTTTGGTGGCTTCACCAAGTTAACATCTCATCTTCAGGTATTCCTCATACTACTCCCAGCATGCCCTCCTGCACTCTCCATTGAACCAGGGGAATCAAATAGGATATGAGATAGCTTTGACTGATGGGTTACAGAGAATCCAAACAGATTCTTCAGGTACATTAAGGGCAAAAGAGAACAGAGAGAATAGGATCCCTTAAGGATCAAGATCCTGTGTGGAACCATAGGCATTGTGTGAAATTCTGAACAAATATTTTTGCGTGAGTATTTGCTGGGAAGCTAGGGAACTTGGGAAAATAAATAGTGATGTTTTTAATAAAGTCTACATTACAGAAAAGGAGGTACTGGAAGCTTTAAAATGCATAAAGGTCGAAAAATCCCCAGGACCTGATCAAGTGGACATTGTTGAAAGCTAGAGAAGGTATGGGTGAGGTTTTGGAAGACTGAATAGTAGCTAATGTTGTTCCATTATTTAAGAATGGTTACAAAGCAAAACCAAGGAACTACAGATTAGTGGCCCTAATTATTTGTTGGAGGGGATTCTGAGAGACAGGATCTAATGCATGTGGAAGGGCAAGGTCTGATTAGGAATAGTCAGCATGGCTTTGTTCATGGGAAATTGTGTTTTACAAACTTAATTGAGTTGATTGAAGAGGTGACCAAGAAGACAGAGTGGTAGACGTTGTCTACATAGACTTTAGCGAAGCCTTTGACAAAGACTGGTTAATGATCCAGAGACAGCTAGCCAACTGGTTACAAAATTGGCTTGACAGTCAGACACAGAGGGTAGCACTAGATGGTTGTTATTCAGATTGGAATCCTGTGATCAGCAGTGTGCTGTAAGAATCGGTGTTGAGTTCACTGTTGCTTGACATTTATATCAATGATTTGGATGAGATATAGGAGGCCTGGTTAGTAAGTTTGCAGACAACAACAAAATTGGTGCTATAGTGGACAGTGAAGAAGGTTGTCTAAGAGTACAATGGGATCTTGATCAACTGGACCAGTGGGGCGAGGAATGGCAGATGCAGTTTAATTTAGATAAATGTGCGCTATTTCACCTTAGTCAAGACAAACCATGACAAACCATTTCAGATAATGGTAGGGCCCTGAGGAATGGTGTCAAACAGACACATCAAGGGATCTTGAAAGTGGTTCCACAAGGTCAGAAGTCACATTACACCAAGTTGTAGTTCAACAGGTTTATTGGGAATCACAAGCCTTCAGAGTCAGAAGAGAAGCACACAGGCACAGATTTTATAGGCAGAGATCAAAAGATCACACAAATGGTGTTAGTAAGCTGTCAACAAGTTGAATAGTAAGTCTTTGCAGGTGATTAAAAGTGTCAGACAGTATAAGTAAAGTGTCAACAGCTGAATAGCAACTGAAGGGATAACCTATAATCTGATAAATTCAGGCAGAAAGATAATTAAGTAAAATTAAAAATAAGATGGTGCCGGAAATAAACTAAATGGCTGGATTAACATGGTAGGTGTAAGAGTTGCATGACAAGGATCCAACCAATGTAATAAGCAATCCAAAATTGTACAAACAGGAACTGTACAGACAGGAATGTTCCCTCCCAGTCAAGGAACACTTCAGCGGTCAAGGACATTCAGACTCCGATCTTCTGATAAGCATCCTCCAAGGATGCCTTCAAGATACATAACAATGCAGAATCACTGAGCAGAAACTGATAGCCAAGTTCCAAATCCATGAAGGTGGCCAGACCTGACCTTGGGTTCATGCTGCACTGCATGTAATCCCACCACACTGTAAAATCTTCCTTACTGTCCTGTTTTGACACCATCACCATAATAACTTGTTATGATCTCTCTACCTTAATTAGTTTGTGCAGTTTTGGATTACTTGTTACTTTGGTTAGACTCTCAGCATACGACTCCTGTAACTACCATGTTATTCCAGCCATTTGTTTGTCTCTAGCGCCACCTTATTTTTTATTTTTTTGTAATTATCGCTCTGTATCAATTCATTAGATTGTAGTTCATCCCTTCACTTGCTGTTCAGCTACTGACACTTTACTGACATTGTCTGTGTGCTTCCCTTTACTTCACCTAACAAAGGAGCAGTGCTCCAAAAGCTTGTGATGGACGATAACCTGGTGTAATGGCCATATACAAACTGGAGGAAGAACACCTCATCTTCCTCCAGCTGGGAGTTTACAACCAAAGGACCTTAACATAGATTTCACCAACTTCCAAATTTCCCCACCTCATGCCAGGTCCAGCCCTCCCTCTCCACCCCGGCCCCTTGACCTGACCTAACCTGTCCATCTTTCTCCTTACCTCTACCCTTCCCACTGACCAATCACCATCACTTCCTACCTGCATCCATCTATCCCATCCCAACTACCTTCCCCCCCGCCCCATCCCACTACCTCTATTTACTTCACAGACCCCTTCCTCCTCCCCAGGCTTGATAAAAGGTCCCAACCTGAAATGTCAACTCTTCTGCTCTTATGTTGCTGCTTGACCAGCTGTGCTTTTACCAGCTCCACACTTTATTAACTCTGATTTCTGACCTTGTCCACCCCAGTCCAACATCAGCACTTCCACAGAATACAAGAGTTGGGTCTCTTGTTATGGCTGTAGAAGACAGACACATTTGGAGTGCTGTATACTGCCCTGCTTTTGGAAGGAAGTAATTAAACTGGAAAGGCTGCAAAAAGATTTAGGAAGATGTTATGAGGCTGGAGGGTTTGGGTTAAAAGGAGAAACTGGAACTTTTATCTTGTATTATAGAAGGCTGAGAGGTGACATTACAGATTAAATATGAAAAGGAACAATTCCAACAGTCTTCAAAGGATTAGGTACACCTCAAGTTGAATGTAATATGAGCCAAATCCTTCCTTGCTCCATGTCGAGTTGTAAAGAAATGAAGCTGTGCTGATAAATTTGATTTATTACCAAGTCCCTTTCACAGTCAGTCTGAGACACAGGAAGCACACTTTAGTGCTTGGTGCCATAATTGTGACAGTATACAGGCTGAGATGGACTTTAAAGCATTAACTGCAACACAGCATGTATAACCCACAGAAAACAATGCTGGCTCATTTAAAAAGGAGTAATTCCAGTTGGAGCCAGCACATTCTCCTTCACAAAGTTGACTGTGTTATTTAAGGTTTAAAAATGTGTTGCTGGAAAAGCGCAGCAGGTCAGGCAGCATCAAAGGAGCAGGAGAATCGACGTTTCGGGCATAAGCCCTTCTTCAGGAATCCTTTGATGCTGCCTGACCTGCTATGCTTTTCCAGCAACACATTTTTAAGCTCTGATCTCCAGCATCTGCAGTCCTCACTTTCTCCCTGTGTTACTTAAGATAAGAATAACTAATTAAAAAGTTCCTGTGACTACTTCACATAAAAATTCCTTACGCTCGCTGAATAAGCAGTCACTTTATTCATCAATTATTAACCGTTTTATATCATATTTTAATTCAAAAAGGGCTGTGACACTAAGTCAAGATGAAAAAGATTAAAACCATGCCAGTTTGCTAAAGCAACAAGTCTGTAGAGTATTTGACCAGCTAATTGACTCTATGTAGTAAACTCATTAATTGTTCTCACCTTCTCCACCTACCAACCTAATGTGGTGCTGAAATGATGTTACGACATTTTGGCATTGATAATTTGAATGTTTTCAGGTTATTCAAAGTATTATTGGACAATTTCTCTGAAGTTAAGAAGCAAAGAATCAATTTCCGAAGAATCATCCCTATATCATCTTCATCAGCAACAGGAACTGGAGAGTCAACAGTAAAAGGAGAGTGTTAGCTCTTGGCTCAATGTCTGATTAAATTGCCTTTAAAAATATTTCATTTATTTTTCACTCATGTACCAATTTCAGACTCTCTTCGGATGCTTTAAGATATGGTTCAATGGGTAGCTTATATTTTCCCATACCTCACTGAAGTCATTATGATTCACACGTGGACCTCAATATTGAATTTTTTCAAGCCATTCCATCTCAAGCGTACTATCGACGAGCTTGATGCTGTTCTTACTCTTTCCTGACGAAGTGCTTATGCTTGAAACGTCAATTCTGCTGCTCCTCGGATGCTGCCTGACTGGCTGTGCTTTTCCAGCACCATACTATTCGAGTTAGCAATTGTAGTTTGTCCTTCTGCATTCCTGCTTCCTGTAACCACTTCCCTACCAGCCCTTGCTGTGTTAAGCTATAAGGGTTTGATTTCATACTCTTTTCTTGTCTCACTTTCTCAGCTTGTCCAGCAGAACAGTTCTGTTCCCTATCATGCCACTTATCATTTGGCATTCCCTTCAAAACTTGCCCATCTCTTTCAAGAAACCTGCTCTGTGCTTCCAACAAGCTGGTATTTTCCATCAAATGCATTTGTTGATTGCTGTTCATTCCAAACGGCTGCAACAAATTTAAAACTTAACTATTTTGAGTAAACTACCTGAGTCCACCCATTCTCCAACCACCCCTCTTACTGAACACTACTCCTAGCTATCAGTATAATCCCTGCAGCAATACATAGACGGCCAAGAATTCTTACATTGCTGATAACATATTTCAAAGTTTGACACTGAGGTAGAATCTCATACCATCTCCATGACACATTTGGTGGTTAGGGACATTTAATCAGGCATGAAGGTGATGGGTGAGATGCTGTCACCTTCCTACTTCCTTTATGGTTATATCCACATTAGAAAGGTCTGTGGAAACTGTTCCTGCTCTGCTACTAATTGAGTGGGTCTCAACTTCAAGGTTCCATTCCAACGCTGCTGATATTAACACTCCAGGAGATTTAGATCACGTCACATGGTTGACATTTTCTGCAGACTTCTGGGGGCAGTCTCTCGTTCAAGGACACCCAACTCCTGATTGAGGTACCCAGTATCAGGAAGGGGGAGGGCTACTGAAAAATGCCCTTTCGTAACTGCCATGGTCATCTCATTCACATATGGCCTATCAAGGCCTCTCCTTGCAGCATTATTAGCAACTTTCACTGCTCAAGGACCCTGGGAGTAAAAATTCTGCTCCAGAGTTGTTGGCCAGAGTTTGGTGGCTGTCCATTGCATTAGTAAACGTGGTGACAGCTCCCAGGAATGCCCTGGTGCTCTTCAACATTGGGATTCTTCAAATAAATCTCTCTCAAATGCAATGGTTTCACAAAGATTGCTAGGAAACAAATCTACTGTTTCAAGCAAATTAAAACAAAAGCATTTACAAAAAATGCAAGCTTATGGGTAAAGATTTATATATTTATAAGGTATTTCCATTTTATATCTAACACAAGCAGGTCAAGTCAGACTTGAGGACAAATATATTCTGTAACTTTGCACATATTTATTCAATATACATCCCTCCCTCCCAGTGAAAATCCAAACAAGTCAACATTAAAATGCACATGTCCTATTGTTGCAACATAGACATCTGCATGGGCTTCATGACCAAGAGAGTTCCTCAAAGTGTCAGTATGATGAGGCAGGGGGAGGGAGTTACTGAGTCACAAAGAGCCTATAAATACTTATTAGTCTAGACTGGAAAAGTCCTACTTTGAACAGGGCACTTCTCCTCAATACACTAAAGATCAAAGCACTGTTATATATTCAAGGCGATGTTCAGTACACTATAAAGTTGAAGTTTTTGGCAATGTAGTCAGCTGCTATTGCTGCTTTTGCCTGAATATGACTG
Source organism: Chiloscyllium punctatum (assembly GCF_047496795.1). Lineage (NCBI taxonomy): Eukaryota > Metazoa > Chordata > Chondrichthyes > Orectolobiformes > Hemiscylliidae > Chiloscyllium > Chiloscyllium punctatum. Next base: position 77,925,569 of record NC_092747.1, on the reverse strand, counting down.
AAGCTTTGTTTAGACTAACAAATTTTCTATAAATTAACACACATTTATCAAAATGCAATTGATTCTTCTCACTTTCACTGGCTGTGCGGTAGTTTGCTATTGTGTCACACTTCTTAACAGGCCCAGGAAAAGTCAACTTCAATCTCCTTAACCTCCTTACAAAATTAACCTCCTTACAAAAAACACCAGCATAAATTAGATACAACTATATTTAATAAGTTGCAAAGACATATACCACTGTTAAAAATCAGAATTTATGCTATTATATAAAATGTTAAAAAGAGCCTTTTGCGATTCTCAACAGCAAACAATATATTTTCTTCTTGGTTGGACTAATTTCACCTGAACAATAGACAGTCCTTCACAAATTTAAAGAGCGAATCTAAAAGTTTACAACACATAATGTGTAATACTTTTCCTAATCTATTCATTAAGTTGTTTCTATCTATTTCTTATATATGAATTGACTGCTGGAATTTTAGGCCTGGCCCCCCATGTACAACATGGTCTGAATTTCCATAAAATTGAAATTAAGGGCAATTTAGCATGGCCAATCCACCAAGCCTGCACATCTTTGGACAATGGGAGGAAACCAGAGCATCAGGGGGAAACCCACACAGGCACAGGGAGAATGTGCAAATTCCACACAGTCACCCAAGGTGGAACTGAACCCTAGTCCCTGGTGCTATAAGGCAATAGTGCTAACCATTGAGCCACCAAGCCATCCCTTGTAAGTATTTCTAATTCAAATGAAGAGTCTTATCCAATACATTTCCTCATCTGTTCTCTCTGCATGCTGAGTGATCTGTTAAATTTCTGTACAATTTTCTGCCTTTCTATTACACCTGGCTTTTCTATGGAGTCAAAGAGTCATAAAGTAATACTGCATAGAAACAAGCCTGTCATTGCACCTGCCTCAACCACTTTCTCTGGCAACCCATTCCATTTACGCACCACCCTCTGTGTGAAGAAGTTGCCCCTCAGGTCCTTCTTAAATCTTTCCCCTTTCACCTTAATCCTACACCATCTGGTTTTCAATTCACCATCCCTGGGAAAAAGACTATATACATTATCTTATCTATGCCCCTCATGATCTTATACACCTCAATAAGGTCACCCTCATTCTCCTACATTCTAAGTAATAAAGTCCCATCCTGGTCAACCTCTCTCTATAACTCAGGTCCACTGGTCCTGGCAACATCCTCGTAAATCTTCTTTGCACTCTTTCCAGTTTAATTATTCTTTTCTATAACAGGGTGACCAAAACTGTACAAAATACTCCCATGCATGGCTTCACCAACAACTTATGCAACTGTAACATAACATTTCAACTCCTATACTTAATGCCTCAAACGATGAAGGCCAGCAAACTAAATGCCTTCTTCACCACCCTGTCGACCTGTGACACCAATTTCAAAGATCTATTTCCTTGTACTCCTAGGTCCTTCTGATCCACAACACTCCTCAGGACCTTACCATTTATTATACAAGTCTAACATTGGTTTGACTTTCCAAAGTGCAACACCTCATTTTGATCTGTATTGAATTGCATTTGTCAATCCTCAACCCACTTGCCCAGCTAATCAAGATCCTTCTGTAGGTTTTGATAACCTTATTCATTATTAAAGACACCTCTTAATTTTGTATGATTTGCAAACTTACTAGAATTAGAATTCCTACCATGTGGAAATAGAACCTTCAGTCCAACAAGTCCACACCAACCTTCTGAAGAGTAACCCACACCCAGGCCCGTTCCCTCATCCTATATTTAACCCCTGACTAATGCACCTAACCTACTTGTCCCTGAACACTATGGGCAATTTAGCATGGCTAATTCACCTAACCTGCACATCTTTGAATTGTGGGAGAAAACCAGAGCATCCGGAGGAATCCCACCAGACGTGGGAAGAATGTGCAAACTCCACACAAACAGTCGCATAGGAATCAAGCCTTGTCCCTTGGCGCTGTGAGACAGCAGTGCTAACCACTGAGCCATCATGCCACCCACTAATCATGCCTTCTACATTCACATGCAGTTCAGCTCAGTGGTTAGCACTCATTAAAAATCTCCCCATCTCCTGTGGCTCCACACATAGACTGCCATGCTGATCCTAAAGAGGTAATTTGTGATGAAGGGCTTTTGCCTGAAACGTTGATTTTCCTGCTTCTCAGATGCTGCCTGACCTGCTGTGCCTTTCCAGTACTCTAATCTTGACTCTAATCTCCAGCATCTGCAGTACCCATTTCTGCCTGCCTGATCCTAAAGAGGACCTATTCTCTGCCTAGCCACCCTTTTACTATTAATATAGCTATAAAACCCCAATATTGTAAAACAGAATTGATTAAATATATTCCATGCTTTTTAAACAATGCTTAATTTAATTGTGATTCTATTCTCACGTCATCATTAACTTCATTACTATTACAATATGAATAGTTGTTTGATTGTTATGTGATTCTGAAGGAAATAAAACTTCAAGAAAAGAATGTTAATTAAAAATTTTGATAAAGCTGTAACACCTGGAAAGCAAAATGTTCAGATATATTATTCTGTCATCACCTAAGAAAATAATGCACAGAGCTACTACTTTTATCCTTGCACTTCCAAGTACTGATGACTAAAATTCAGCACGAACATAAAAGAAGCAAGTTTATAGATTTTTGTTCCTCCTAATGATATATTTAAGAGTTAACTCAACGTAAACACTGTAGCTCAGTCTGGATCAGAAAAAACAATTGCTGTTGCATTAGCAGCCAGTACTGTGCCTAATGAGTAATACTTTTTCCAAAATTGAGTCTTATAAGGCCCTAGATGTAGTGATTAAAACATGATTATAAAACAAAATATAACTCCTCTCTATATCAATGTAGAAGCTGAGCCGTTTGAAGCAGCATCTTTCCAGCTTTATTCTTTACTCTGCGCTTAATGAGCTGCTGATAACAGCAATGATACTGCAGTCAGTCACAAAACTCTTAACATAGGGAAGAGAGGACATAACTGTCAGCTAGAGTTCAAGACTTCTAACCATGGGGCCACCATGTTGCCCCAGTTACCAGAAAGAAATAGGTGCCCATGGATGTCTATGCCAATGGAATTGGAGGGAAGTGAAGGGGAGTGTCAAAAAGTTATAATGGTCATTTAGCACAAACAAGACTCTTTGGCCCCTCAGTGTCTACTGACCCACTATACTAATTCCATTTTCCAGTACTTGAATCTACATCCTTGCATGGTATGACATTTCGAGTGCACATCCACACATTTTAAAGGTTGATGTTTGCTGCCTCTGTATCTGCCCAGGCAGTGCATTCCAGATTCCCATCATTGTTTGGAGAAAATATTTTTTCTCAAATCCCCTCTGAACCTCCTGTTTTTCATAATTCAAAATTATGCTCCTTGTTAATGACCCTTCAATGAAGGGAAACAGCTACTTTCCATCCACCCTACCCACACCTCTCACAATCTTACACATCCCAATCAGGGCCCCCATGCCCCGCTTTACCACTTCTAAAGAAATTCACCAGACTCTTTCACCATAGCTAAAATGCTCCATTCCAGGCAACTTCCTGGTGAGTCTCCTCTGCACATACTCCAGTGCAATCGCATCCATTCTACAGTGTGGTGACCAGAACTGAACACAGTACTCTAGATGTGGCCTAACCAAAATTTTAACAGCTCTAACATAACCTCCCTGCTCTTATAGCTTTGCCATGACCGATAAAGGCAAATGTCCTGTGTGCCTTCTTATTCACTATTAATCTGTCCTGCTCTCTGCTGGTGTGATTTTTAACTTTGTACGCACCAGTCCAACACCAGCACCTCCAAATCATAACTGATATATATAAGGTCTCCTGAATATATTTTAGGAAATCTACCACCTCTAAACCTCTAAACACAATAATTATACCAATTCATGTTGGGAAAGTTGAAATTTCCTAATGTAATTGCTGTATTACTGTTGCACATCTCAGTAAAATGTCTTCATATTTGCTCGTCTTACTCACTAACTGGGACATATAATACACTTCCAGCAAAGTGACTGTCCCCGTTTTCTTTCCAGGCTCAAATGACAAAACCTCATTTGAAGATCCTTCCAAGATATTGTCCCTTCTTACTAATAACTGACTCATTAGTTAATAACCTGACATCACCTCCTTTTTTACACACTCCCACAGCATCCAAGGTGGTAGTGGAGTAGCGCTCCTAAGCTGAAAGTCCTCCACTCCATCCACTTTTTTTTTCTCTCTCTTTTCATTTTTTTTCCATTTCTTTCCATTTCTACTTTACCCCTGTTCTCAAGTGCAATCTGTGACAGTGAGTTGAGCAAGCGCAGCCTGCTAACCTCGAGGTGGAATCAAATGCAATGAAGCTCAGTGTGGATCCAAGTTGAAGCCCAGCACAGACCTATCTGCGCTGTCTGTTTTTATTTTCTTTTTCCCCTCTGTTTCTCTCCTTTATAGACAATAGACAATAAGTGCAGGAGTAGGCCATTCTGCCCTTCAAATTAGCACCACCATTCATTATGATCATGGCTGATCATCCTCAATCAGTATCCTGTTTCTGCCTTATCCCCATAAGGATAATGGAATCAAGGGTTAAGAGCTCTATCCAACTCTTTCTTGAAAGTATCCAAAGACTTGGCCTTCATAGCCTTCTGGAGCAGAGCATTCCATACACCCACCACTCTCTGGGTGAAGTAGTTTCTCCTCAACTCTGTTCTAAGTGGCCTACCCCTTATTTTTAAACTGTGTCCACTGGTTCAGGACTCACCCATCAGCAGAAACATGCTTCCTGCCTCCAGAGTGTCCAATCCTTTAATAAAACACAACGGATTAGCAGTGCATCGCATTAACTGCTCGGCCACCTTGTCACAAGGAGGACTGTTAATGCTGTTATTTTATTTTTTCTAAGTTATATCTAAGATTTTGCACCTAGTCACCCTTGTATTTAAAGTGGCACCAGAAATGGAGATTTTGTACACTTTTCACTGCACTCCTGTATCCCTGTACATGAGTAAATGTGACAATAAAACCTATTTCTCCAATTCCCTGATTTGGCTAAAGGTCCTATACCCCAGAATGTTGAGCTGCCAGTCCAGCTTCTCTCTCAACCGCATCTCTGTGATGGTTGCAAAATCACAATTGTGTGTTAATCCACACCCTTAACTTGTCTATCTTAACTATAGCACCCCTGCATAAAAGTAAAGGCCACTCAGGCTTGCCTTATTCCCTTGAATCGCAAAAGGCTGAAATCTCTGTCCTGGTTCCTTTACTATGTTATGCTGTGTACCTGTTACAGAGTCATAGAGTCATAGAGATGCACAGCATTGAAAGAGACCCTTCAGCCCAACTCGTCCATGCCGACCAGATATCCCAACCCAATCTAGTCCCACCTGCCAGCACCTGGCTCATATCCTTCCAAACCTTTCAGATGCCTTTTAAATGTTGCAATTGTACCCGCCTTCACCACTCTCTCTGGCAGCTCATTCCAAATACGTACCACCCTCTGTGTGAAAAAGTTGCCCCTTAGTTCTCTTTTATATCTTTCCCCTCTCACCCTAAATCTATGCCCTCTAGCTCTGAACTCCCCAACCGCAGGGAAAAGACTTTGTCTATTTATTCTATCCATGCTCCTCATAATTTTGTAAACCTCTATAAGGTCACCTCTCAGCCTCTGATGCTCCAGTGAAAACAGCCCCAGCCTGTTCATCCTCTTCCATAACTCAAATCCTCCAACCCTGGCAACATCCTTGTAAATCTTTTCTGAACCCTTTCAAGTTTCACAACATCTTTCCCATAGGAAGGAGACCAGAATTGCATGCCTAACCAATATCCTGTACAGCCACAACTCCTGTTCTAAATATATTGATCAATAAAGGAAAACATACCAAACGCCTCCTTCACTATCCTATCTACCTGCGACTCCACTTTCAAGGAACTATGAATCTGCACTATAAGGTCTCTTTGTTCAGCAACAGTCCCTAGGACCTTACCATTAAGTGTATAAGTCTGCTAAGATTTGCTTTCCCAAAATGCAGCACCTCACATTTATCTAAATTAAATTCCATCTGCCACTTCTCAGCCCATTAGCCCAACTGATCAAGATCCCGTTGTAATCTGAGGTGACCTTCTTTATTGACCACTGAACCTCCAATTTAGGTGTCATCAGCAAACTTACTAACTGTACCTCTTATGCTCCCATCCAAATCATTTCTATAAATGATGAAAAGTAGTGTACACAGCACTGATCCTTGTGGCACTCCACTGGTCACAGGCCTCCAGTCAGAAAAACAACCCTCCACCACCACCTTTGGCTAGTTCTCCCTGTATTCCGTGAGATCTAACCTTGCTCACCAGTCTCCCGGGGGAACCTTATCAAATGCCTTACTGAAGTTCATATAGATCACATCTACCGCTCTGCCCTCATCAATCCTTTTTGTTACTTCTTCAAAAAACTCAATCAAGTTTGTGAGACATGATTTCCCAACATAAAGTGGGCGGCACGGTGGCACAGTGGTTAGCACTGCTGCCTCACAGCGCCGGAGACCCGGGTTCATTTCCCGCCTCAGGCGACTGACTGTGTGGAGTTTGCACGTTCTCCCCGTGTCTGCGTGGGTTTCCTCCGGGTGCTCCGGTTTCCTCCCACAGTCCAAAGATGTGCAGGTCAGGTGAATTGGCCATGCTACATTGCCCGTAGTGTTAGGTAAGGGGTAGATGTAGATGTAGGGGTATGGGTGGGTTACGCTTCGGCGGGGCGGTGTGGACTTGTTGGGCCGAAGGGCCTGTTTCCACACTGTAAGTAATCTAATCTAATCTAATCTAATCTAAAGCCATGTTGACTATTCCTAATCAGTCCTTGCCTTTCCAAATGCATGTACATTCTGTCCTTCAGGATTAATGCTCCATGTACCATCCACACGTATGGGGTTCAACATTTTAATTCCACTGATTGGCTTAGTACCTGAGAATTTCATTTGAAAGAATACACTTAAACTAAACCAGATTGGCTTCAAAACCTGCAAGCTGGAAGAAAATGAGGACAGGTGAAGGGCTTTTGCCTGAAACGTTGCTCCTCCTGCTCCTCAGATGCTGCCTGTCCTGTTGTGCTTTCCAGCACCACACTCTCAATTCTGACCTGCAAACTGGCCAAGCTCCACAGGAATTTACAAATCTAAACAACACTGTTAAGGTTGCTTAGATACAGCTGAAACTGACAGAAAGCAACAGACATCTCATCTGCTAGAATGGCCAGAGACAAAAAGTAATGCAATGAATCCCATTACGCAAAAGAGGTGCTGAAGATTCTCTTGTTTCCATTTTAACAATGGGAAATCAAAGCTTCCTCATTAACATGAATTGCCCCCATCATGTCAATAGTCAGTTACCAAATGATCAAACCTACCTTCTGTGAAAATTAAGTTTATAAACTTATCTGTTGATTACTGAGGGCAATCAAACCAAGAAGGCCTACAGAATGGAATAATAACACCAGCTCTCTCAACATTCTTTTGTGTTGTTTTTAAGTTTGGGCCCTATCTTTTTACAAGTTGAATGCATTAGATGGAGAATTTAAAACTAAAAAAGGAACTTCAAGTGCCATTGTATCCACTCTGAAAAAAATGACTAAATGCCTGGAGGAAGAAAAGATTAGATTGGTTGCACTATCATTCAACATCCAAACCACGAAAGCACATTGAAGCATGTGATTAGTTTTATTTATTGATGCTAACATTTTAACAATTCTACATCCCACATTCCCCAAACTTTTGGTGGGGGTAGCTAGAAGAGGTTGGATATGTGTTTGCCTTTTAATACTGTTTATATTTCTAATTAATTTGCGTTTAAGAAACAAGAATTTACACGCTAACTCAAAAAATGTGATTAGCCTAGTTCCTCTTAGCTTTACATACAGCTAAATACATACTGACCTACAGAAAACTGGTCCTTTAAAATAATTAAACACTGTTATAACCAACCACAGGAGTGAAAAAAAAGAAATTTATTCACCACTCTGGACATGATCATAACATATTGAAATAATTTTCCAGCTTTCTCCTAACTTCTTGGTAGCAAACAGGTTAATAAAGTTATTTACTCACCCTAGATTAAAACCAGTAGTCAACCAGAGTTTTAATACAGATATGTGCCAAGAACCAAGAGGGAACTGTTATGTGTGAAATTTAGCTAAAGCAAAATGTGAGGAGCTGCAACATCTCTCTGTTACAGCAGTTCACTCAGCACAGACCCATAATCAAACCTGTCTGCATGGCTCAATTCCAATAAAAATTGTTCCAGGTAAGCAAGAAATATCTTTCCCAATGTAAAGATTATTCTGCTCATCTCAAAACTTGACAATTTTTATTACAATGGGAGAAAAGAGAAAGCACTGGCCAACAAGGACATGTTTCTACAGCCGTAATTGATTCTAGATATTACAAGTAAGTGTAAACAAACTACCACTATTTCACCTGAGACAACAGGCATATTAAGACATTGGGCTGCATTTTCACCCTGAGGCAGGTAGTGGGTGTCAGTAGCTTTGGAAATAGTCCCAGAAAGTTATCATTTTCATTCTGGGTGGAGTTGTCAGTAGGTGTTGGAGACAGATGATCCTGGAGACAGATCCGAAATTGCTACACAACTGCCATGTCCAAATGTGATTACTTAAAAGGCTTAATTCGCTGGAATTTTACACAAATTTCTTTGTTAATTGAGCCCTCTGATGCTCACTTTCCAACTCGCTCACCATTCATGTCAACTCATGCCAACCAGGCTCTTCCACTCAACAAATTCTACCTTCAAATATGTCTCTGCCAAGCCATGTCCTTTGGCATAATTCCAATGATCTCTCATAGTTTTCATGTCAACGTATTGCTGCATTCACCCCAATGGCACTTCATACCCTTCATAGTGCTTCCGTCCATTCATCTATGACATTGCTGTTTTTATTCCTTAGTTTACACAGAACCTGTACAGAATCAGTGAACCTTATAGCAACAATGGTATGTAGACACGGCAGTTTTTGGTACACTGACCTTCTTCAGTCAGGGCTTGATATAGAAGTTGGGAAGTTATGTTGCATTTGTACAGGATGTTGGTGATGCCGCACTCGGAGTATTGTGTTCAGTTTTAGAAATTAAACTGGAAAGAGTGCAGAAGAAATTTACAAGGCCAGGACTCAACAGTCTGAGTTATAGAGAAAGGTTATACAGTTTTTTCTTTAGAGAGTAGGAGACTGAGGGGGGATCTTATAGAAATGTACAAGATCATGAGAGGCATGGATTGGGTGAATACATTCAGTCTTTTTCCCAGGGCTGGGGAATAGAGGAGTAAAGGGCATCAGTTTCAGGTGAGAGGGGAAAGAATAAAAGCGAATCTGAAGGGCAACTTTTTCTTTACACAGAGGATGGTAGGCACATGTAATATGGATTAGTGTAGGTTAGATGGGCTTCAGATTGGTTTCACAAGTCGGCGCAACATTGAGGGCTGAAGGGCCTGTACTGTGCTGTAATGTTCTTTGTTCTGTGAATGTGCTGCTGGCAGAAGTGGTTGAAGCATGTATATTAACATTTAAAAGACATTTGGACAAATACATGGATAGGAAAGTTTAGAAGGATAAGGACCAAGTGCAGGGAAATGGGGTTAGCATGCATGTACATTTTGGTTGGCATGGATCAGTTTGGGACAATGGGCCTGTTTCCGTGCTGTAGACTCTATGACTCCATGCATGGAATAGCTTCTCAAATGCCCGAAACGTCGATTCGCCTGTTCCTTGGATGCTGCCTGACCTGCTGCGCTTTTCCAGCAACACATTTTCAGTCTGATCTCCAGCATCTGCAGTCCTCACCTTCTCCTCAAAAATCATAGAACTGGGCCATGTCCAGCATTTTTAAAGATCTTCAGTGTCTCCTCAACTCCATAAAAATCCAGCTGATTGTTTTTATTCATAATACCTAACATGATATCTATCATTACAGAATGGGATTAACCAGTATTTTTAAAGATCTTCAGTGTCTCCTGAACTCCACAGAAGTCCAGCTGATTGTCTTGATTCATAATATCTAACATGATATCTATCCATTACAGAATGGAATTAACCTTCTTGGTTCCAGTATCCTACTGTCACAGGTACAGAATAAGAGAAATTATTTACTGACTTAACCATCCATCCTTGCCCAGCTGAAATGACAACAGAATCCACTACAGTAGATATTTCAATGAACGTATTATTTTTAGTTAGCAGATTCATTGTAGATTTCCTGTTCCAACTGCAATTAGAGGAGAGGATTACATTGTTGTTGTTATTATTCCTTAGTTATGTTGCACTTCAGTTTGTTAGCATGTGGTTGTGTCATTCTAAATTAACACTAGCCCTTTGAAAAATGCATCTCAACAGTATGCTCATAAACAAATTCTTCCCCTACGTAGTTTGCAAAGTACTACTTTTATAAAGCACAATATGTAAGATAATTTGAGGCTACTTTGATGGACAAACTAATACTAAGAAGGCAGTGGAAAAGCAAAAAATGTCACCATGCCAGACACATGATGCATAAACAGTTCTTGCACATTTCCGTATATCAATTAACACTTCAGAATAGAGGATTGATGTATTTAATGGAGGCAATGGAGAACTATCCTACCAACCAGAGAACCCTTGTTACCTCTTTTAGGGAAGGTTCACTGAGCAAGTTCCGAACAGATACTTAACTGAACATTGTGGTTCTGCCTCAGGATCAAGGACCCAGAAGTAAAAACTCTGCCCACTGAGATCTGTTAGTCAAAGGCCAACAATTCCATTAGCAGCAGCAATCACCCACCCACCCAAGGATTAGTACCATCCAATGGATCACTGACCACAGGTGAGCGATGGTGGAGATCTGTCACAGTGTGCGTTTTCTGGGGCAATTTGGCATTAAGGAAAGGAAAGTGACTCTCAACAGGATTCCCTTGCTGCATCAGTACTGTGCCTTTAGGATCTATGTGCGGCATGTATACAGTTTTGCAATTCTACCTGGCAGTGTGCCCGCTTTGCAGCTGCAATCTGCACACACAGGAATCAGCTCATTTGCTAAAATATTTATTTCAAAACCTATAATGCGTTTTATGGATTTAAATAAACAAACCCATGGAGTTAATCAATCTCTGATTATTGATTCATCAGTAGACCATAACAACATAAGACCAATTACAAAAGACCTTTACCAATTACAAAAGCTCCTTAGTGCCTCTGATCAAGAGACCCATCATCCACTCCTCACTAAATCACTCCCTTAACCCTATCAGGAGTTTTCAGGGGTATTAGTCTCTCGATCAGAGGCACTCAGGAGCTCATGTCTGTCCAGGAACTTAGATCTCTTCTTGGGCAGGTAAATTATTATGCAAAGTTCATTATAACCTTGCATTCATCCTGATTATTTTATAAAAAAGAGTCAGCTTTAGCGATGGTCTCAAAGACAAGTTTTCAATGAACTAAAGAAACAGTTATCATCCTCTAATCTCAAGAAGGATCTGGTATCAACATAGGATGCTTCCCCATACTTCGCCATATATCATCAGGGTGATGTTTCCTCAAAGGTGGCCCAATGGAGAGGAGCTTATGAATCCAGGACTTTTGCCAATGAAGAGCATAAACAGGCCCAGATAGAAGAAAAAGAAATGGTGATCATATTAGAGTCAGAAGTTTCCACCAATAACTTTTACAAATGAAAATTCATGCTAATAATGGACCACAAATCTTTACTTGGTCCGCTTAAAGAGGATAAGACAGCATCACCCATACTTTCACACTGCACTCAGTGGTGGGCTTTAATACTAAGTGCTTATACCCATAAGTTAGAACACCATCCAGGAGGCCAAGCAATGAATGGGAATGCATTGAGCTCTCTCCAATTAGCAGATACACCACTGGTGGTATACTCCATGGAGGAGTCTACAAAGATATGAAATCTTCTGGAGACAGTTCCAGTCACAGCTAACAATATCAGACTCTGGACACAAGGATCCAGTCCTTTCCAAAGGGAAATAACTGATATTAGTGGGTGGGTGGGGTGGGGTGAGGTGGCGGGGGGTGGGGGGGGGGAGAGAGAGAGAGAGAGAGAGAGAGAGAACAAAGGGCATTCACAACTAGAATTTGAATCTTTTCTCGGAGCTGGAGAGACCAGCTTGTGACAGAAGACAGCATATTGCTATAGGGAGCAAGAGTGATTGTCCCGAACAAAGGTCACCATCAAATACTGGCTGAACTCCAACAGGCCAATTCGCGATCTCCAAAATAAAGATGTTGGTGAGGAGTTACGTCTGCTGGCCAGGCTTGGGCACCGAAATAGCCGCATTGGTTGGTCAGTGCCCAGAATATCAACAAGGACAAAAAAAACTACAAACAGCTACCCCACATCTGTGGGAATGCTTGGTAAACCTTGGATTTGGTTGCACATCAACAATGTGGGTCCTTTCATGATCTTAGTAATTGCACACTTGCACTCATAGCAGCTGGGCATGCATAAGGCCCGTTCATCAAACACTGAGATGGCAACAGAAAAACGATATATATCTTTTGCAACACACAGAGTACCAGAGGTGTTGGTCACAGATAGGAGACCATTGTTTATCATCAGGGAATTTTGTTATTTCTTAAGCTGGCTTGAAGGAACAGCCTACAGCCTCAGTGGAAACCAAGCTGTCACAGTTCTTGTTTGGTTGTAGGACCACCACACATGCAGCTACAGGGAGTGCATTGGCAGAGTTACTAGTGGTTAGAAGACTCCACACCAGGTTAAGTCTAATTTTTCAGGACAGTGTGCTGGTGGGTGGGGAGGGGGGGGGGCATGAAATGACATCAGAATCTTCAATATCAGAACCAAGAGAAACACTTTAATACAGGGGACAAAGTTTTGTATACAAATCATGGAAATGGCCCATATGGGTAAGAGGCATGGTTGACGCAAGGTTAGGACCAGTGACTGTCCTGAATAAGCATCTGGCCCACATGAATACCACAAATTCTCAAACATTGTGGGAGCAAAACATGACCTGCCTCTCAGAAATACTCCAGGAACCCACTTCAGCCAGTTTATTCATTCACAGGATGTGGGAATCACTGGCTAAATTACCATTTATTGCCCATCAAGCAGTTAACCACATTGATTTGCATCTGGAGTCCCATGAAGGCCAGTCCAGTTAAGGGTGGCAGTATCCTTCCCCTAGTAAATTAGTGAACCAGATTTTTTTTCCCCAACATTCAGCAATGGATTCATGGACATCATTAGACTTTTAATTCCAAATTACATTTTTTAGTGAATTCAAATTCCACCATCCACCATTGTGGGATTTGAATTCAGGTTCCCAGAACATGACTTGGGTCTCTAAATTAATAGTACAGCAATAATTTCACCAGGTCATTGCATCCCCTGAATGTGATTGAAACGTACAGGATAATGAGAGGCCTGGATAGAGTGCACATCAAGAAGATGTTTCCACTAGTAGGAGAGACGAGGACCCAAGGGCATAGCTTCACAGTGTAAGGATCATCCTTTAGTACTGAGATGAGGAGAAATTTCTACTGGTGGTTAATCTGTGAAACTCATTACTGCAGAGGATTGCGGAAGCCATGTCACTGAGTGTATTTAAGATATATAGGTTCTTGATTAGTAAGGGGATATGGGAAGCAGTCAAAAGAAAGGGACTGAGATACATAACAGCCATGATTGGATCGCAAAGCAGGCTCCATGGACACATTGGCCCAATTCTGTTCCTTCATCTTGCGATTTTCTGGTCTGTAAGTCTGGAAACACCTTATAATGCCACAAGATAAAACTACCATTTCTTAATAATGATTGCATATTGTACAGGTTGGTAGTAATGGCAGGAAGAAAGAGAGATAAAGTCCTGCAAAGGGAGTTTAGAGAGTTAGGTAGCATGTTGAAAAACAGAACTTTGAGAATTGTAATGTCAGGATTACTTCTTGTGCCAGTTAAGCAAAGAATAGGAAGATAATACAGATAAATACACTAAAGAGCTGGTGAAAGAAGGAGGGTTTCAGGCATATGGATCTTTGGAATGTCTTCCAGTGCAGGTGGGATCTAGACAATGTGGAATGTGTGGAAGCTAAACTCAAGAAAGGGACAAGACTGGCAGTGTAACGTTCTAGGATTTCGAAGTTTAGGCAAGACAGAGAAGATGTAAACAGGTAGGGGAGCTGTGCTACTGATAAAGGGAGAATATCACTGAGGGAGGACACCTTAGATGACTCATCCAACAAGGTCATATGGGTAGACCTCAAGGATAGGAAAAGTGCAGCCACCTCAGCCAGTGAGTGAGAGAAGTAGAGATATGTGGGCAGATAATGGAAAAATGTAAAGACAGCCGAGTTGTTGCAGTGTGTGATTTTAATTTCTGCTACACTGACTAAGGCTCCCTGTGCCGGGAGTCTGGATGAAGAAAACTTGTTAGATGTGTCCACGGCAGTTTTTCAAAACAATAAGTAAATCATCCAACCAAGGAAGCGGCTGAGGAATGAGCCCAGTCATGTGATCAACGTTTCAGTGAGGGAGCATTTCGGAAACAATGACCAAAATTCCATAAGTTTTAAGTGACCTCTGGATAAGAATAACAGTAGTCATTGAATGAAACTGCTAAACTGGGGGTAGGCCAACTACCACAATATTCGGCAGGAGCTTAGGAAATATAGGTTGTGGCTTGTTGAGTGTAAATCCATAACTCTTGTGTGGGAATCTTTTGACGTTCAGTTGATTAGATTTAGGAGAAGCATGTTCCTGTGAGGATGAGAGATAAAAATGGCAAGATTCAGAAACAACGAGAGTAATTGAGAGCTTAGTCAAAAAAAAGAAGCAAAAAGGAGGATCCAAGCAGAGGGAGCAGAGACATTGCTTGTTTGCATTCTGGAAGTGATCTTGGTAGTCAGCGCAGGTGTGAAGGTTATTGTGAAAGAACCTGGTGTTAAGGAATGGTTAGTCCCAAACATTATATTATTCTAGTATTTCCATCCGTCCTTCCTCCTCTCATAAAAAGGAGAGGCAAGTTTCACAGTACAAGAATGTCAGCAGGTTCCAGCAGGTAAAGAAGCATGAACCTAAATAGTTTCTAGGAACTGTTTTTGGTGAGTAGCAAGCAAGTTTTGAGAAACCGTTATCGGAGCAGGCAGTACTAGCAGCTTCAACATAGTATTAAAAATATTTCACATTGTAAGGATTGAGTAAATTAGAGGGGTAAGATATGGCAGGAGAGCTCCAAATTATATTCTGGTCCTTTTGCTTGATGTAAGAAGTCATGCTCATTTCCAGTGCCCAGAACCTGCAGAACCCAGTGCTCAGTGCCTCCAGATGCAGCTCCTGGTAGCCAGACTGTTGGAGTTGGAGCAGCATCTAGGGACACTGTAGAGCATTCAATAGGTAGAGAGAATCATGGATATCACGTATAGAGAGGTGATCACACCGCAGACTCAGACTCCACAGGCAGGAAGGGAATATGTGACCACCAGGCAGAGCAGGCCGTGAAGGAATCTCCTGTGGCTGCTCCCCTGCAAAATAGATAAACTGTTTTGGATACTGTTGAAGGGAATGACGAAGGGAATGACATCTCAGGGAGGAACAGCAGTAACCCAATTCATGGCACTACAGTTGGCTCTGTTGTAGTGGTAGGAAAAATGCTATAATTGTAGGGAATTCAATTGTCAGGGGGATAGATAAACATGAGTCCAGGATGGCAGCCTCTCTGGTTCGAGGGTCCTGGATGTCTCAGAGCATTTGCAGGACATTCTGGAGGGAGAGGACAAGCAGCCAGAAGTTATGGTACACATTGGTAAATATAGGCATGAGTTCCTAAAAGCAGAATGTAGAGAACTACAGGCAAAGGTTTTTCCCTGGGGTTGGGGAGCCCAGCACTAGAGGGCATGGGTTTAGGGTAAGAGGAGAAGAGACCTAAGGGGCAACATTTTCATACAGAGGGTGGTGCATGTATGGAATGAACTGCCAGAGGAAATAGTGGAGGCTGGTACAATTGCAACATTTAAGAGGCATTTGGATGGGTATATGAATAGGAAGGGTTTGGAGGGATATGGGCTGGGTGCTGGCAGGTGGGACTAGATTGGGTTGGGATATCTGGTCGGCATGGACGGGTTGGACCGAAGGGTCTGTTTCCATGCTGTACATCGCTATGACTCTATAACTAGGAAGAAAGTTGAAATGTAGGACCTCAAAAATAGTTATCTCAGGATTACTACCATTACCACGAGCTAGTCAGAATAGAAACAGCAGGAAGATAGTATGAACACATTGCTAAAATGATGGGGTGAGGTGACTGGTCCTGGGGAAGGTCAGATCTGTACAAACTGGACAGTTTATAACTGGGCAGGACTGTAACTGATGTCCTTGGTAGAATGGTTGGGGAAGTTGAAACTAGTTTGGCAGAGGCATGGGAACATGAGGAGGAGGGCAGTAGATGCAGAAATTAAGGAAGAGAAAGAAACCAAGGCTAATATGACTAGGAACAAGACCAAACAGAGAAACGCTGTGGAAAAGAGCAGAGAAGGTAGTCTGAAATGTATGTGTTTCATTGAAAGAAATATAATAGACAAAAAAGATGAACTTAGAATTTTGGTTGGAACTTAGAACTATGACATTATTGCAATTATAAAGACTTGGCTGAAAGAGGGATTGGACTAGCAGCTGAGTGTCTGAGGATTTAGATGTTTCACGTGTGATAGAAAGGGATGTAAAATGGGTGGGGTAGTTGCTTTCATGGTAAAAATGTATTTCACAGCTGTACTGACAGAGGAGTCATGCAGCGAGGCAATGTGGGTAGAACTCAGGAATACAAGCGGTGAAATCACAATGCTGGGGATACTAGATTACTTGCAGTGTGGAAACAGGCCCTTCGGCACAACAACCGACCCGCAGAAGCGCAACCCACCCAGGCCCATTCCCTTATATTTACCCCTTCACCTAACACTACGGGAAATTTAGTATGGCCAATTCATCTCACCTGCACATTTTTGGACTGTGGGAGGAAACTGGACCACCCGGAGGAAACCCATGCAGACACGGGGAGAATATGCAAACTCCACACAGTCAGTCACCTGAGGTGGGAATTCAACCCAGGTCTCTGGCGCTGTGAGGCAGCAGTGCTAACCACTGTGCCACTGTGCCACCCACAGGCCTCTCAACAGCCAGAGTGAGATAGAGAAGACAATATATAGACAGATTTTGGAAAGCTTTAAAAGTTGTTGTGATGGATGACTTTAACTTCCCCTATATTGCCTGAGCCTCACTTCATGCTTGGGGCTTGGATGAAGCAAAATTTCTAAGGACCATTCCTGAGGGATTCCTGACACAGAATATAAACAATCCAACCAGGGAAAGGGATTATACTGGACTTCATCTTGGGAAATTAGCCTGACTGGTGAGTGAAGTTTCAGTGGGTGAGCATTTCCAGAGTGGTGACCTTAATAACGTGAGTTTTAAGGTACTTATGGATAGGAATAACAATAGTCCTTGGGTGAAGGTGTTAAATTGTGAGAAGATGAATTACAACAATATTAGGCAGGAACTGGAGAACTTTGACTCAAGGCAGCTGTTTGAGAGTAGACAAATGGGAGTATTTCAAACAAGAGTTGATAAAGAGTTCAGAAGTGATACATTCCCGCAAGAATGAAGGATAGGTATGGCAAGTTACCAGTACCTTACTATAAGTGATGGTTACCTTATTGGAATTGTATTATAGACCCCCCAACAGTCAGCAGGAAATTGAGACAACAAATTTGTAGGGAGATCTTAGTTATCTGAAAGGGTGGTTATAGTAAGAGATTTTAACTTTCCAAACATCGACCCTACCGCCCTGTGACCAAACATTTCAATTCACCCTGCCACTCCACGAAGGACATGCAAGTCCTGCATCTTGTCTGCCGCCAAATCCTAGCCATCCATCGCCTGCAGGAAGAATGCTTCATCTTCCACCTTTGAATCCTCCAACCACACAGGATCAATTTTGATTTCACCAATTTCCTCATCTCCCCTCCCCCTACTTTATCCCACATCCAACCTTCCAACTCAGCACCGCCCTCTTGAATTGTCCTACCTGTCCACCTTCCTTCCCACCTATCCACTCCACCCTCTGCTCTGACCTATCACCATCACCTCTACCTTTATCTACATATCGCATTCCCAGCTACCTTCATCCCAGTCCCACATCTCTCCTTTTATCTCTCAGCCCCCATGGACTCCTCCCACGCACATTCCCGATGAAGAGCTTATGCTTAAAACATTGAATCTCCTGCTCCTCAGATGCTGCCTGATCAGCTGTGCTTTTCCAGCACCATACTTTTTGATTCTAATCTCCAGCAGCTGCAGTCCTCACTTTCTCCTACAACAGAAGGTACAAAACTTGAAAATTAAGAAATACTCTTTGGAAATGAGAGTAAGCAAGGAATGGCAAGATAATACAGATAAATACATAGCTAAAGAGCTGGTGCCAGGAGGAGGGTTTTAGGCAATTGGAAGTTTGGAATGTCTTCCAGAGGAGGTGGGACCTATACTCTTGGCAAGTGACTGAGATGTCAGTAGGGGAGCACTGTGGTGTTAGCAGCAACAATTGTAATAGTTTTAAAATAGGAGAGACTGATCTAAAAGTTAAAGTTCTAAATTGGAGAAAGACCAATTTTGATGGTATTAGGCAAGAACTTTCAAAAGCTGATTGGGGAACAGATTGTTTGCAGCTAAAGGGATGGCTAGAAACTGGGAGGCCTTCAAAAATTAATAACGGGAGTCCAGAGACAGTGTGTTCATGTTAGGGTGAAGGACAAGGCTGGTTGGTGTAATGAATGCTGGATGACTAGAGAAGTTGAAGTTTTGGTCAAAGAAAAGGATGCATATGTTAAGTACAGACAGCAGAGATAGAGTGAATCCTTGGAAGAGAATAAAGGCAGTAGGAGGGTGCCCAAGAGGGGAATCAGGAGTGTGAAAAGGAGACATGAGACAGCTTTGGCAAATAGGATTAAGTTGAATCCAGAGGGATTTTATAAATAAATTAAGGACAAAAGGCTGAGTAGGACAGAATAGGACCTCTTAAAGATCAGCATGGCCACCTATGTATGGAACCACAAGAAATGGGTGAGATACTGAATGAGTATTTTGCATCAGTGTTTACTGTGGAGAAGGATATCGAAGATGTAGAACATGGAGAAATAAATAGCAACATCTTTAAAAAAGTCCATATTGCAGAAGAGGTGCTGCTGGATGGCTTAAAATGCATAAAAGGTGGATAAACCCCTAGGACCTGATCACATGTATGCTAGAAACTCTCAGAAGCTAGGCAAGTGACTGCTGAGCCTCTTGCTTAATATTTCTATCAGTGATAGCAACAAGTGAAGTGCTGCAAGACTGGAGGTTGGTTAACGTGCCATTATTTAAGAAAGGTGTTAAGAATTTGCCAGGGAACTACAGACCGATGAGCCTGACATTGGTGGTGGTTAAATTGTTGGAGGGAATCCTGAGGAACAGGATTTATGTGTATTTGGAAAGGCAAGGGCTGATTAGGGATAATCAACATGGCTTTGTGCACGGGAAATCATGCCTCACTAACATGAAGAAGATTGATGAGGGCAGAGCAGTGGATGTGATCTATATGGAGATAAGGCGTTCAGCAAGGTTCCTCATGGTAGACTAGTTAGCAAGGTTAGTTCACGTGGAATACAGACAGAACTAGCCATTTGGATACAGAACCAGCTCAAAGGTAGAAGACAGGGTAGTGGTGGAGGGTTGTTTTTCAGACTGGAGGCCTGTGAGCAGTGGTGTGCCACAAGGATCAGTGCTGGGTCCACTGTTTTTTGCTATTTATATAAATGATTTGATTGTGTACTTAGGAGGTATGGTTAGTAAGTTTGCAAGTGACTCTAAAATTGGAGGTGTAGTAGCAGCGAATAAAGTTACCTCAGAATACAACTGGAACTTGATCAGATCAGCCAGTGAGTCGAAGAGTAGCAAATGGAGTTTAATTTAGATAAACATGAGGTGCTATATTTTAGAAAGGTAAATTAGGCCGGGGCGTATACACCTGAAAAGTTCCTGTGCGTGTAGGTTCATGGTTCCTTAGAAGTGGAATCACAGGTAGAGACAGTGGTGAACAGCAAATCCAAGGAAAGAGTATAGGAGTTGGGAAGTCATACTGCGTCATACAGGGCATTGATTAGGCCACCTTTGGTCCCAAGATTTAAAAGGGACCTAAGGGCATCTTTTTCATGCAGAATGTGGTACGTATATGGAATGAGCTGCCAGAGAAAGTGGTGGAGACTGGTATAATTACAAGATTTAAAAGGCATCAGGATGGATATGTGAATAGGAAGGATTCAGAAGGATATAGGCCAAATGCTGGCAAATGTGACTCAGAATATCAAGTTGGCATGGGCTAGTTGGACTGAAGGGTCTGTTTTTGAGATGTACATCTCTATGACACTATGACCATGGTCAAAAGGAAAAACAAAACATATGTAAGGTCTAGAAGGACATGAACTGATGAAGCCCTTGAAGTATATAAGGAAAGTCAGAAAGAACTTAAACAAGGAATTAGAAGGGCTGAACGTGGTCATGAAAAGTTGTTAGCAAACAGGATTAAGCAGAATTCCAAGGATTTTTATCCATATATAAAAATCAAGAGGGTAACCAGAGAAAGGGTTGGCCCACTCAAGGACAAAGGAGGGAATCAATGTGTTGGGCCAAAAGAGATACAGACTGTTGAGCCATACATCAGTGATTGGGAAATTACTGAAGAAAATTCTTAGGGATAGATTTACTCACATGTGGTAAAATATTGGCTTGTGTTGGTAAGCTAAGAGAAGGAATTGGTGGAGGATCATCTCAGAGAAGGGAGTTTTGAATTTCTAAGCCAAGTTGATATTAAAAAGGAAGAGGTGTTGTGTGTCTTAAAAAGTGTTAAGGTACATAATTTCCTGGTCCTGATAGGACCTATCCCAGAATATTGAGTGAGGCAAGAGAACAAATTGCTGAAGCATTGACAGACGTCTTTGTATCCTCTTTGGCCATAGGTACGATTCCAGTGGACTGGAGAATAACCAACGTTGAATCATTGTTTAAGAAGCATGGTAGGGATAATCCTGGAAATTACAAGCCTGTGAGCCTCACCTTGGGGATGTGGAAATTATTGGTAAGGATTCTCAGGAACAAGATTTATACCTGTTTAGAACCAAACAGACTCATTTGTGATAGCACATTTTTTGCAGGGGAGGTCATGCCTCACTAACTGGATTGAGTTTTTGAGGAAGTGACGAAGATGATTGATGAGGGAATAGTTGTTGATGTTGATTACATGGACTTTAATAAAGTCTTTGACAACATCCTTCATGGCAGACTAATACAAAAGGTGAAGTCACATAGTATCAGTAGTAAACTGGCAAGACAGATACAGGAGACAGAGGGTAGCGATGGAAGGATGTTTTTCAGAAGGAGGGTTGTGACTAGTGGTGTACCAGAGGGATCAGTGCTGGGACCTCTGCTGTTCGTGATCTACATATACAATTTGGAGGAAAACATGCCTGGTCTAATTAGTACATTTGTGGACAATACAAAGATTCATGGAGTTGTGGATAGAGATGAGGATTATCAGAGGATACAGCAGGATATAGATGAGTTGGAGGCATAGGCAGAAAAATGGCATATGGAGTTTAATCCGGAAAATGTGACATGTGTATTTTGGAAGGTCAAGTATAAGTTGATATTATACAGTGAATGGCAGAACCCTTTGGAGTGTTTATATGCAGAGGGCTTTAGGTCTGCCAGTCCACAGACCACTGAAGATGGCATTGCAAGAAGATAAGGTAGTAAAACAAAAGGTTTATGGCATGCTTGCCTTCATTGGAAAACACAATGAATATATGGATAGTCAAGTTATTCTGGAGCTTTATAGAAATTTAGTTCGGCCATACTTGAAATATTGCATACAGTTCTGGTCACTACACTACCAGAAGGATGTGGATGTTTTAGAGAGGTTCAAAAAGGTTTATCAGAATGTTGCCTGGTATGGGAGATTTTAGCTATGAAGAAAGGTTGGATAGACTGGGTTTGTTTTTATTGGAACACAGGAGATTGAGGGGTAACCTGAAAGAAGTTTTTCAGATTGTGAATGGCAGGGATAAAGTGGAAGGAATGAGACTTTTTCCCAGGGTGGAGGGGGAAATTACTAGGGGACACAGGTTCAAGATGTGAAGGAGAAAGCCTAAAAGAGAGATGCAAGGCAGGTTTTCACACAAAGGGTGGGGAATGTCTGAAACGCACTTCTAGAGGAGGTGGTGAAAGCAGACACAATTACAGCATCTGGACCAATATATGAATAGAAAGGGATCCTGTTAGTGAAGACAGTTTTACAATGGAAGGGCAAAATGTGTCAACACAGTCTTGAAGGGACTGTTCCTGTGCTGTCCTGTTCTTTGTTCTTTGAGGCATATGTAAGGTTTAGGGAATTGAAGACTGAATAGCCCTCAAACAATACAAAGATAGCAGGAAAGAACTCAAAAAAGGAGTTAGGAGAGTTAAAAGGGGCCGTAAAATGTCTTTGGCCGACAGGATTAATGAAGAGTAGGCTCACTCAAGGATTTATGTTTGGAGCCAGAGGAAATGAGTGAGCTACTTAATGAATCCTTTGCATTATACTCACCAAGGAAAACATGGTGGATGGTGTGTTGATATTCTAGGGCATTCCAATACGAAAAGGATGTTGTGTTGAAAAGCATTAATGTAGGCAAGTCCCCAGGACCTGATAGGATTTATCCCAGAATGCTGAGGGAGGCAGTTGAGGAAATTGCTGGGGCCTTATGCAAAATCTTTGCATCCTCTTTCATCACAGGAGAGGTCCCAGGTGACTGGAGAATAGCTAACATTGATACTTTGTTTAAGAAGGGCAACAGGGATAATCCTGGAAATTACAGACTGGTGAGCCATACATCAGTGATTGGGAAATTACTGAAGAAAATTCTTAGGGATAGATTTACTCACATTTGGTAAAATATTGGCTTGTTAGCGATAGGCAGAATGGTTTTGTGCAAGGAAGGTTGTGTCTCAGAAATTGGATTGAATTGTTGACAAAGTGACAAAGATTGATCAGGGCAGAGCAATAGATGTTGTCCATCTGGACTTTAGCAAGGCCATTGACCAGCTCTCTCATGGTAGGTACAACAGCAAAATTTAAGAAGCATCTTTACCGATATATGAATAGGCAAGGAATGGGGGAAATGGGCCACATAGTGGTAAAATGTTTTTAGTTTGAAAGGCAGCACGTATTGGTGAAGTCTTTATTGGCCGAAGGGCCTGTTCATGTGCTATACATAATGTTAAATTTGTTTTATATCATCCATTTCACAGAGCTAATATAAATTAACTGAGGCTTCAAATAAAGATAACATCCCAACACCATGGTCTCTTTAAAATTGGTCACTGTTTGTATGTTATTTAAAAATGTCAAAATGTCTGAAATTTTCGAACTTAGGCAGCAATTGTAGACAAGTCTACTAATTTATTAGTGATACAATCAGCCGCTAAAATCAAATGTAAGGTAGCACCTGACAAGTATTTACTCCAACAAAGTAAAAAGAGAAGCTTAGCAAGTCAGGCAGCATCTGTGAGGAGCAAAAGAGAATTAGTCTTTTGAGTCCAGTCAATTTTTATCAGACTGAAGTATTTACTTCTACTCTATTTATTTGGCCAGACTTTATGTCACTTTTTTTTATTGAGAGCAGTGCTAGCCAATGCACTCACTGTATATGGAAAATTGATCAAAGACAGCTAATGATTTAATGCTGTTCACTCTTTGAGCCAGTACTGAGCTATCAGTGTATCAGTGACACTCACTTGATCATTATTTATTGCTCATTCCTCAATTTCCAGGGAAGAAATCGCTTCATACTGATGTTGTACACTGATTGGTCAAACAGAAACTATGTTTACCAGAACATAGTTAAATTGTCAGGTTTCCTATAAACCAAGAGCTGAAGAGCCATTTGCTCAATGAAACAAACATTTCACTGTTTATCATCTTTTCTATATCTGTTCTTTTGCTATGTCAAGCTGAGATCTGTGGGACCACTCTTGGGAAGTGAGAAAGCCAGGACTTTTATTTAGCTGATATTGGAAGTTTTCAAAAAAATAGTTCAGGCAAATAAGTGATGGACAGCACTGCATGGCTGCCAGTGAAGGTTGAAATGTAGATTGTTTGCAAATAGGACAAGTATATTCAAATGATTTCAGCCTTGATATTGAAATATCTGTGTAAATAAGTCATTGAAAGGAACTAGGATGCTATTGGTACAAATAGAGATTACAGGAGGTTGGCCACAAGCCAAAGGTCCAACCTTTGAAATTGTGTACAACTGAACATCGGCAAGGCAATAGTTATTGTGCTTAAACCAATGTATAAAGACTTGTTGATGTTTTTTTCCTTCCCACAGTAACCAGATATATCAATTCTAATAAAACATGAAGAAGAATTTCAAAATCAAGACAGTATATCAGGTGTCAAAGTATATCCTCAGGCACAGAGATAATATGGCAATGGGACCTCAAAGGAGTTAGACACAAGCAGCAGGGATTTGGATGACCTCAGACTTATGGAACGCAGCATGTGGAAGGCCAACCAAGACTACTCTGGAATAGTTGAATCTATAATTAACAAACAGGAGGGTTTCAGGAGTGGATGAGGTGACACAGGGGTAAAGTCACATTCACATTTCCCTTCCCCATACCTTGCAATGCCACCTGTTCTCCTGGCTCCACTCCCATTTCTTCTTCCCCCTCACTCTCTTTTCAAAAATAATCCAACTTCTTTTTCCCTCTCACCTTGTATAGTTGTTTATTTAGGCCTAATTAAACTCCATGCCTCCTCTAGTCCGATAGCACCTTGCTGCAACTCATGTCCGAGCTTGGCAGGTGCAACTAGAAAAACTTTTATATATAAATTGTCTTCAATGTAAAAAGACACCCCATGGCACTTCATAAGAGCGCTATAAAACAAAATACGACACAAAACCATTAAGGATATCTAGTATTGATCAGATGATCAAATCTTACACAGAGAGGTAAATCTAAGGAATATCTTACAGAAAGCCAACAAATATTAACATCCATTGATTTTCCAAGATCCTATGAGCCATGAAATGGAAAGTGCCCCTTTCCTTTCACCGTTGATAAATACATCCTTCTCAAGTCCAATTATTTAATTGGCAAAAACATTGATAGTCAGGAAGCTTCAAATGTTGTGATAACTTAAAAATGAATATTTATATTTGAAAGAAATAAGAGTGACCTGATAAATCTACAGAAACCTATTCATGTTGGCATAGCAACAAAACAAGCATTCATCAAAAATTATGATCAATAAAGCCAAATTATTAGCTGGTTTCTGTCCTTTCAAAGAAACTCTGGGATCTAGATTAGTTAGCAAGTGCTTCTCTCTTCAGAAGAGTTTATCCTGTCTGGAGAATCCATGTGATTTTAAAAAAAGGATATTTGATTAAAAAATAACTGTTGATATGAACTTAATTGTTTACACTCATGATTGTGAGCTCTCAAAGTATTCATGTGAAACCAAGCCTGACTTGGTACATGTTAACGGTATATTGGTATATTCTGGGAAATATCACAACATGGGAAGAAACTGTTGTTCTTAAAATCTGTGGGAGGCTATTGCAGCCCAAGTATTAAATGTAGAGGGTGACTCTTCAAATTGTGAGCTACTGTGATGACATTCTCCGCCAAATTTAAAATTGCAGAATACCATGTTTACAATTATTCAGAGTGCACTATAAACAAATAATTTTCAATTATAAGGGAACTGAAGCTATATGAGATATCATAAATCAAAGCTTATTTAAGGGATACATAAATACAAGGCAAAGAAATCATAACCAATTCCCATTGTAACAACATGTAGCCAATTTGACTCAGCATTATAAAATTTATAGAAAATAATTCTGGCAATAAGATAGAAATTTCTCATTGATAAATTAACCTCAAAAAGTAATCTGCATTCAGAATAAAAAGTGCACTAATTTGTCTCTATGGCTGCTAACTGGTTCACACTATCCAAATTCTATTATAGAACGTTAATGTGAGTTAATTATTAATTAAAAATCTTTGCTTAAAAAATTACTAGGACTTTACACGTGATTTAAATTTTCAATTCATCAGTTAGCATGCCAAATTGACAGGCATCATCATAGTCAGACAGAATATCCAAATGAGCGTTGCTGCTTGTTCCACCATATTTCAAAATCATCCCCCAAAGAATGGACAAATATGAAAAGTACAATTAAAAACCAAAACAAAAATAAAGAAAAGTCAGACAAAAAAGAGCTATAATGTCTGAAAAAAAATTACATTTAAGAATAAAAAAGCTTTACTCTGAATGCATACATCTGAAGGCACATGATTTGTATGCGTTCAAACATGGCCTGCTTCTTAAGCTACTCCCAAAACAACACAGGGGCAGTTCAAATTGGTTTTTCAAGCTCTTACAATCTGAAAGGAGTAAACATCATGGATTCTCTTAGGACACGATTAAAGGCATATTTGCTTCCATCCTGGATTTAATTACCTTCTCCATAGCTTGCTTCCCTTTAATAATGATGCAGTCACCAAGTTGTAAATCATAGAAGGTTGGCATGCTTCCCAAGGAAACACAGCCTCCCTTAAGTCTTCAGCTTTTCCATGACAACATCACATTCATCCAAGTTGCAAACAATTGTTCACCCACAATGGTCCCATCCGTTCAGCTAAGCTAAGCATTTCAGGCAAGCCAGTCTTTGTGGACTCGTAGTAATTACTCTATGTCAATGCAGACTACAGCTAATATCAGCACAGCTTCCCGCAAAAGTTGATTTCCTCGCCACTTTGAATATAGCAGGATGACATTAATCTGACAGGCACCTAAACAACCTCTATATTTGCTTAGTATTTCATTGGAGATTACACCAAGAGTAAACTTTTTTTAATACTTTTGTTGACAGCCTTTCCTGCTTTTCCCAAATAAGCCTCCACAATTTTTTAAGAGTTGAGAGTTTTGCAGGATATTATATCTTCCAAGAATATCTTAGTACTGGCCCTAACTATAAGTGCCATCACTTTCTTTTTGTTTAGGATGAGATTTAGAATCACTTGACGCCTCCTTCCTACATAAAGATATCAGCTCCATAGTCCACAAATATTCAAGCTTGTTCAGGGCATGCTGCATTTGTTCTTTTTATAAATATTTTTACAGCAGCATTGTTTCAAAACAAAATATGACCTCTCTCCACGCACTCTAGTTAAATAGAAGAAAGGCCCACCTGGGGCTAACTCAATTCCTTTCTGCAACAAATGCAGAGCATTTAAATATATTTGCATCATTCAGCAATAGACTTCTTTGTTTATGTCAATTTTGTCATCTCACCTTCTCAAGGGCTGAATCTTCCTAACTCCTGAACAGTACGGGCAATGAGCAGTCAATTGGGAAATTATGGCATGAACAGTAAAATTAAATTCTCAATGTTCAGAAAAAGAGTCTGATTTTCCACCCAAAGTTTTAATGTAGAGACAAGATTCTCCCCAGTAAGTGGTGAGAGAGTTATTTGCATGTATGAATATCTCATTATTCCTCGATTTTACCTACCCTGTATGCAGTTTGTATTTTTCCAAACACTGGAGAGAAACCAGACAGTGACAATTCCTGACCCGCATGCCTGAGTGGGTATCTGGTGACTCCAGTTCATTGCTTGAACATCCAGCATCCATCTCCACCTCCACTATCTTTTCTCAACACAGGCTGTGTGTGCAGTAATTGCCTGCAATCTCCAAACACCATCCACAGAGGGTGGCATTAGCAAAACATCAGCCTCACCACATTGTTAGGGTACATTTGGAACTCAGTTTTGATGCTGTTCCTACTTAAATGTGGCATTGCTGCACACAATGTGAGACACCCACCTCATGCATTGGAGCAGAATATATTTCAGGCCTTATCACTTGTCTTATCAGTGAGTGGCAGATGGAGTTTAATTTAGATAAATGTGAGGTGCTGCATTTTATAAAGGCATATCAGGCAGGATCTATACATTTAACTACTGAAAAAAATGACACCTTGGAATGCAGGTTCGTAGTCCCTTGAAAATGGAGTTGCAGGTAGATAGCATACTGAAGATGACATTTGTTATGCTTTCCTTTATTCGTCTGAGCATTGAGTAGAGGGGTTGGTAGGTCATGGTGCAGCTGTACAGGACAGTGGAGAAACTGAGGACTGCAGATGCTGGATATCAGAGTCAAAAAGCGTGGCGCTGGACATTGGTTGGGCCACCTTTGGAATATTGTGCGCAATTCAGGTCTTCCTCCTACAGGAAAGATTTTGTGACTTGAAAGGCTTCAGAAAAGATTTCTAAGGATGTTGCCAGGGTTTATAAACAGATTAAGTAGGCTGGGGCTGTTTCCCATGCAGCATCAGAGATTGAGGGGTGACCTTCTCAAGGTTTATAAAATCATGAAGGGCACGGATAGGGCAAATAGATAAATCTTTTCCCTGGAGTGGGAGAGTTCAGAACTTGATGAGAAAGGTTTAGGGTGAGAAGGAAAAGGTTTAAAAGGGACCTATGGGGCAACTTTTTCAGGCAAAGGGTGGTGCATGTATGCACTGAGCTGCTAGAGGAAGTGGTGGAGACCGGTACACTGCAACATTTAAAATGCATCTGGATTGGTATGTGAATAGGAATGGTTTAGAAAGCTATGGGCCAAGTACAGGCAAATGGGAGTTGGACAGAAGGGTCTGTTCCCACATTGTACATCTTTCTGACTCTATTACTTAATTTGTACCTACTTAGATGTTCATACCATCTTGTCCTTGCCTTACATTTTTGAAAAGACACAGCAGAAAGCTTTCATGTTTGGCAGTAATGAACTGACAAGGGGGACAGCGGTAAATCAAGAGGCTGGTCTGTCATCAATCAGGAAAGGTGATGAAATGTCCTGAGTGAGTGAGTGAGTAGGAAGTGTGGAGGGCAGAAAGGGTTAGCAGTTTAAAGATGATGCCCACAGTGTACATGCTAGAAGGTTCCAGCAAAAGTGACCACTTCGTTGATCATAAGGGTCATGTTGCACAAGCACAGTACAGTAAAGTATGCTGCACATATAATGCAGTGGTCAGCAGAGAAAGGAGAGAGATAACTTTCTACAATGCATTGAGAGGAATCCCCAAAGAAATTCTTCAAAACTGCGAATGGTTTTTTTTGTAAAGTTCAACCCATTCACCACAAGAAATAGGTGTGCACCTATCACTATCTTACCTAAAGAACCATGATTCGTGTGTAATTTGAGGTAGTGAGTTTTAACAGGCACACATTACAGTCAAGCTCAATTCAGTATTCAATTGACATGCACCTAAGCATATTTGCAGCCTAATAACTAGTAATGAGAAAGGGAAGTAGTTTTTTTTTCCCTTTCTGACCTAGGGATATTGAAGTGAACTGAAATATCATTTGTTAAACTGAAACTATCACCAAGTCAATTCAGATTAGGAATTAAGATAGCAACTATGAACATCCTTGTGGTTCAGCCACCCAGTGCATCAACATACTAAGCCATCTTGGAACAGCTAATCTGTTTCACAGCATTAGGATTGGCAAGCACTGCATAAAATTTTGAGCACTTAAACAAAACTAACAGTTATGTTTACATATTTAGATAGGTTTTTGTTGATCATTTTGTATTTAACAAAATGCATAATTGTGGGTCAAAATATTTCCTTACATTGGTCCTTGACTTTTTTTTCAGTTTCTCAACTCCTACATGTTTGATATTCATTTTGTCATCACTCAGCCTGTAATACTGCCCACCTTTCTTCTTTGTTAATTCTTTGTGAAAGGTATTAGTCCTCTATAAGATTTGTTGTATCCTCCATCTTTCCTAATGACACTATTTATGCAAAAATGAATTTTTTATGTGCAGGAATAGAGAAGTTTCAACAACATAGAATATCATCAACTTGCCTCTGTAGACTCAAGTACATAAATAAATTTAATGCCAGTGCATTCAAATTCCTTTATGTATGATTTCACACAGTCAATAACCTACTGCATTAAACAATGACCGAAAATGTAAAGCTGGGGGGCACTAGGGTTCAAACAACCTGTCTAACATTTATGACTTTCTATGTGATTTCACTGACAATCTTGCAAACTTAAATTATTTTGCACACAAAATGCAGCTCCAGTTTACAGCAAAGCCCATCATTTGTTCGGTTTTTTTTGGCTAACAGAACATTCATCCAGAGACTTGGAATTCCTTCATCAAACCAATTTCTACCTCTTTTAGATTTAAGATATATCACCTACCTCCATGATGAAGCTTTTCATCAACAGCACTAATGCCTCATTGATTTGATGTTAAATTATGTGATAATGTTTCTCTAAAGAACCCTGGGATATTCTGTCTGCCTTTTAAGATAAGAGAAGTGTAACCCCTTGATATTATAGTTTAACACACAGCTCCCCTCCCTCTTACTATCTAAACAGTGGTATTCTCTGCAGTCAATGAACCATCCAGTGAAGAGAAATTCAAAACTGTATGATTGGTGCAAGACCTGTGCTTACGGTGCATCTCACACATGGCCAATTACAACCCATAAGTAAACCTTCTGAGCTTCAACAATATTAAAAATTGGAAGTACTAAATTGAAACAAATGCAGCACGTTGCAATATTATAGCAGCTAAAATCTGAACTGCTGTTCATTCTGTTGCATTCACATATTGCAGAGCTGCAGTTTGATGAAGGAAATTCCGCAGCAGTCAAATTACCCTTCATTACTTTGTCTATCTTTATCCAGCCTAAGAAAGGAAAAAGTAAGAGAATGACAGTAGAATGAGGGAGGTCCAAATTGAAAGGAGAACAGGATAAACTCAATATTTGACCGATAATTTGACTGATAATTTTGATCCAGCCAATAATTTGCAACACGGCTTGGATAGCCTGAAATATTTCTTTTGAGTTCATATCAACAAGCTACCATTGACAGATTAATACCCACAAGCTCTCAGTTTTTTTCATTAGAATCCATTGCTTGGATATTATAGCCAAACATCTAAATAATCAAGTGCATCATGTATGTTGGTTAGGAAATTCCAGAGAAGCTGTAAATACTACCAATTCACAATCTGAAAAATGAGAAACTGTATTATTTATTAATTATGACTTCTGCATAGAGTTTTTCAAAAATCTCAGTCAGCTGATAGATCCATAAAAACAAGCCATACTTTTGAGCCCTTTCCACTGAAATGTCTTAGTGTTTAGTTTGAAACCAGATTTCACTATATGACATACGTTTGAGTAGATTTGCATTGCAAACTTCTTAGTTTTATCAAGTTCATTTTCTCACATAAGATTTTAAATGAAGCTCTGATGGAACACTTTTAAAAGACATCTGTAGGCCTCAATTGACAGCTGATAGTTACTGAGGAATAATTTGCCTTCCTTTGACTGAAAATTTCCAAGCATTGCTGACTTATACACCAGAATAGTTATGGTTGTTCATTTTTTACACCGAAAATACAGCGCAAAAAAAAGCACAAATCAGCCCAACCATGCCAACAAGTTTGATCTTCATTGCAGTACTTAAAACTGTATCATCACTCCTCACAATTAGGCAATGAACAACAAGCCATTGTCTATTCAGGATTCTGGCATTAACAGGCTTTGCATCATACATTGATGAGACCTTACAGCAAACATAGAACATAGATCATTAAAGCACAACAACAGGCTCGTCAGCCCATGATGATGCCATTCTAAATTATCCACAATGGCCTGCATATATTCCATAAACTTCTATTCCCTGCCTGTTCATGTATCTACATGCCTCTTAAACATTGCTATCATCTCTGCCACTATCATCTCCCTGGCAGCACGTTCCAAGTACCCACCATCCTTTGCACAAGAAAACCTCCTGATGATGGTTGATAAATCTAGAACTTTCATTTGGGAATCTTTTAAAGGCCAGTTCATTACAGTTCAGGACCAGCATGTTCCTGTGAAAATGAAGGATTTGGATGGTGAGATGCAGGAACCTTAGATAACAAGAATAATTGAGAGCTTTGTCAAATAGAAAAAGAGGAGGGATGTGTAAGGTTCAAGAGACTGAAGACAAAGCCCACAAAGAATACAATGATATCAGGAAAAAGCTGAAAAAGGAATTTAATTTTCGACCAGAAAGGCCATCAACAGGCACGTAGACATAGAGCTGGTAGATAAACATTGCAGGAACAACCAAAAGTGACACTCACCTCAACAGACCGGACCCAAATAAAACCAAGCTGAACAGAACAACAGCTCTTCATGTAAGTACCAGATGACATTACCCAGTATGGTAATGAAACACCTGCACGACAACCCAGCAGCTCAGTGAGCCAACCCACCCACAACCCAAACTACAGATCTTCATGAAAAGCTTAAAGGCATCAGTGTTTATTGCGGAGAAGGGCATAGAAGATTTAGAATGTGAGAAAATACATAGTGATATCTTGAAAAATGTCCATATTATAGAGGAGGTGGTGCTGGATGTCTTGAAATGCATAGAAGTGGATAAATCCCTGGGACATGATCAGATGTACTCAAGAACTCTGTGGGAAGCGTGGGAGGTGATTGCTGAGCCCTTTGCTGAGATAATTGTATCTTTGATGGTCACAGGTGAGGTGCCAGAAGACTGGAGGTTGGCCAACGTGATGTCACTATTTAAGAAAGGTGGTAAGGAAAAGCCAGGGAACTGGTGATCCTGACTTGCGAGGCAAGTTGTTGGGGGGAATCCTGAAGGACAGGATTTACATGTATTTGGAAAGGCAAGGACTGATTAGGATAGTCAGCATGGCTCTGTGCATGGGAAATCACGTCTCACAAACCTGATTCAGTTTTTTGAAGAAGTAACAAAGAGGATTGATGAGGGCAGAGCGGTGGACATGATTTATATGGACTTCAGTAAGGCATTCGACAAGTTTTCTCAGGGAAGATTGGTTAGCAAGGTTAGATCTCATGGAATACAGGGAGAACTAGCCATTTGGTTACAGAACTGGCTTGAAGGTAGAAGTGGTGTTGGTTTTTCAGACTGAAGGCCTCTGACCAGTGGTGTGCCATAGGATCAGTGACGGGCCCACTGCTTTTCGTCATTTATATAAATGATTTGGATGTGAACACAGGAGATATAGTTAATAAGTTTGCAGATGACACCAAAGTTGGATGCGTAGTGGACAGCAAAGAAGGTTACCTGAGAGTAAAATGGGATCTTGATCAGATTGGCCCATGCGCTGAGTGACAGATGGAGTTTAATTTAGATAAATGCAAAGTGCTGCTTTTTGGAAAATCAAATCAGAGCAGGACTTATACACTTAATGGTAAGGTCCTACAGAGTGCTGCTGAACAAAGAGACTTTGGAGCGCAGGTTCATAGTTCCTTGAAAGTAGAGTAATAGGTAGATAGGATAAGCCATATGCTTTCCTTTATTGGTCAGAGCATCGAGTATAGGAGTTGGGAAGTCATGGTGGCTGTACAGGACATTGGTTAGGCCATGTTTGAAATATTGCATGTAATTTTTGTCTCCTTCCTATCGGAAGGATGTTGTGAAACTTGAAAGGGTTCAGAAACGATTTACAAGGATTTTGCCAGTTTTAGGGGATTTGAGCTATAGGGAGAAGTTGAATAGGCTGGGGCTGATTTCCATGGAGTGGCAGAGGCAGACGGGTGAGGTTTTATAGAAGTTTATAAAATCATGAGGGGCATGGATAGAATTAATACACGGGGCTGCCTCAAAGCGCCAGGGATCCAGGCTCGATTCCTGCCTCCAGCGACTGTCTGTGTGGAGCTTGCACATTCTCCCCGTGTGCTTTCTCCAGGTGCTCCGGTTTCCTCCCACAATCCAAAGATGTGCCGGTTAGGTCAATTGGCCATGCTAAATTGCCCAGTGTTATGTGCATTAGTCAGGGGTAAATATAGGGTAGGGGTCTAGGTGGTTATTATTTGCAGGGTCAGTGTGGACTTGTTGGGCCAAAGGTTTCCCGTTTCCATACTGTAGGAGATCTAACATAAAAAACAAGGTCTTTTCCCTGGGTGGGGGAGTCCAGAACTAGAGGGCACAGATTTACAGTGAGAAGGGAAAGGTATAAAAAGGACCTAAGGGACAACTATTTCACACAGAGGATCATGAGTGTATGGAATGAGCTGCCAAAGGAAGCAGTACCACACTTAAAAGACATCTGGATGGGTATATGAATATGAAGGGTTTAGAGCGATATGGGCCAAGGGCTGGCAAATGGGACTAGATTAATTAGGATATCTGGTCGGCGTGAACCAGTTGGACCAAAGAGTCTGCTCCCATGGTGTACATCCCTATTACTCTATGAGTCTATGAATTAGAAGGTTTAAAATGAGCCATGAAATGTCTTTGGCTAGCAGGATTAAGGAAAAACTCAAGATGTTTTATACATATACAAGGAGCACGAGGGTAGCTACGGAAAGGGTAGGTCTACTCAAGGATAAAGGAGGAAATTTACATGTGGAGCTGGAGAAAATGGGTGAGGTCCTTAATGAAAACCTTGCATCAGAATTCACCAAGAATGGTAAGATTAGGGAAGGGTAGATATTCTAGGGATTTATTTCAGATTGGAGGCTTGTGACCATTGGCGTGCCACCAGGATCATTACTGGGTCCACTGTTGTTTGTCATTTGTATAAATAATTTGGATGAAATACAGGAGGCCTGTTTAGAAAGTTTGCAGATGGCACCAAAACCATCGGTATAGCAGACAGTGAAGATGTTATCTAACAGTACAACAGAATCTTGATCAACTGGGCCAGTGATTTGATTTGATTTGATTTATTGTCACATGTACGTAAGTCCAGCAGAAAATTTTGTTTTGCGTGTACTACAGGCAGATCTTAACATACAAAGATCACAGGCTAATTGAACAGAACGAGGAATACAAAGTTAAGGCTGCAGGAAAGGTGCACAAAAAGCAAGATCAACATTAACTTTGAAATTTGAGAGATCTATTCAGAAGTTTAACAAGAGCAGAGAAGCTGTTCTTGAACCTGTTTGTACGTGTGTTTAAGCTTTTGTATCTTCTGCCTAATGAAAGAGGTTGGAAGAGATTATAACTGGGGTGGAGGGGTGTTTAATGATGTTAGTTGCCTTTTCGAAGCATTGAGAAGTAGGTGGGAGTGAATGGATAGAAGATTGGTTTGCATGATGGTCTGGACTGTGTTCATAACTTTCTGTAGCTTTTTTATGATCCTGGGGAGACCATTTGCCATACTAAGCTATGATGCATTCAGATAGAATGCTTTCTGTGGTGCATCTATAAACGTTGGTGAAAGTCCTTATGGACATGCTGAATTTCCTTAGCCTCCTGGGAAGAAGAGGTATTGTTGTGCCTTCTTGACCTTCACATCCGTGAGTGGCCCAGGACAGATTGTTAGTGATCATCACATCTTGGAATTTAACACCCTCGAGGATCTGCAGGGGTGTGCCCTCCTTCTTGCCCCTGCAGTCAATGATCAGCTCTTTTATTTTGCTGACGATGAGTGAGAGATTGTTATCTTTACACTACGTCACAAAGCACTCTCCTTCCTGTATTCTAGCTCATCATTGTTTGATATCCAGTCTACAACGGTGTCACCAGTGAAGCTGTTGATGGAGTTTGGATGAAATTTGGCCACACAATCATGAGTGAACAGTAGTACTTTAGGGGGTTGAGTACACATTCCTGCAGGCTACCGGTATTGATGACTTTCATGGAGAAGGTGCTATTACCTATTCTTCGTGATCATGGTGTCGAAGGGAGAATTGTAGTCGATAAGCAGAAGCCTGATTTTGGTATCCTTATTATCCAGATGTTTCAGGGATTTGTGTCGGGCAAAGGAGGTGGCATCTGTCATAGACCTCTTGTGAACTGCAAGGGATCAATGCAGGGTGGAAGGCGAGAATTGACTAACCTCTTGAAACATTTCATAATTATGGAGGTCAGAGCCACTCTGGAGGGCAGTTGTCACTGAGGCAAATTCCATATGCTTTCTTTGGTACTGGAATGATGGTGGTCTTCTTGAAGCAGGTGGGGATATTGCATGCAATGCTGGTCTCCTTCCTATTGGAAAGATGTTGCGAAACTTGAAAGGGTTCAGAAAAGATTTACAAGGATGTTGCCAGGGTTGGAGGATTTGAGCTATAAGGAGAGGCTGAACAGGCTGGGGTTGTTTTCCCTGGAGCATCGGAGGCTGAGGGGTGACCTTATAGAGGTTTAAAAAATTATGAGGGGCATGGATAGGATAAATAGACAAAGTCTTTTCCCTGGGGTAGGGGAGTCCAGAATTGAGGGCATAGGTTTAGGGTGAGAAGGGAAAGACATAAAAGAGACCTAAGGGGCAACTTTTTCATGCAGAGGGTTGTACATGTATGGAATGAGCTGCCAGAGGAAGTGGTGGAGGTTGGTACAATTGCAACATTTAAAAGGCATTTGGATGGGTATATGAATAGGAAGGGTTTGGAGGGATATGGGCCTGGTGCTGGCAGGTGGGACTAGATTGACTTGGGATATCTGGTCGGCATGGACAAGGTTGAACCGAAGGGTCTGTTTCCATGCTATACATCACTATGACTCTGTGACTCTATGACGTTCTTTTCTGCTTACAAATAGAAGTTTTTAAAATATAGAAGGGCTTTGATTAAATGAGGTATTTCCCTGCAAAAAAAAAGTAGTTAAGGCAGAAACCATTTACTGTTTAGGAAATGAATCAGTATTTGAATCAGAAGATGATATATAGTCACACAGAGAGAAGATAATGTTGCCTGGTCTAGCAACAAGCTACACAGCAATAATTGAATAAATGGCCTCCTCCTTCCATGCTTTGAACCAAACCTTCCTTTCCATATCAGGATCAATTAAGTTTTAATGTTTACTGATCCAATATTTTCCATAGTGTTTGGGTCATCCCTAGAGGAAAGTGAGTGAAATTTGAATACTTAATATTTCAGAAGGAAATATATATATTACGTACATACAGTGATTTGACAGTACAGAACATGAATATTGTTGAAACAAAGACACTTTTAGTTGGAGCT
Organism: Chiloscyllium punctatum; assembly: GCF_047496795.1. Lineage (NCBI taxonomy): Eukaryota > Metazoa > Chordata > Chondrichthyes > Orectolobiformes > Hemiscylliidae > Chiloscyllium > Chiloscyllium punctatum. The sequence continues at coordinate 77,888,438 of NC_092747.1, read as the reverse complement.
TTTTATTGTGTACATATGAGGACAATTCACAAGAATATCAATTGAAGGAGAAAACTATGAGAACAAAAGATTTTACAGTGGACCGTTTCTTGTAAAATGACATGCATATGTCAGAACTCCGATGATACAAGCACTGTGGGCATACCTACCCCACCCCACCCCTCCCTTCTCCTCCCCCCTAGTTGAATGCAGCAATTCAGTCTACATCGATGAACAGAACAAAATGCAAGTTACATTTTTAATTTCTGAGGAATGTTTGTTGAACAGCAAAGGCTTTTGTGGTAATCAGGACAACAGCTTGATCTGGAAACCAAATACATAGAGTTGCATTGAAATACATATTCATGAGATTCCTGAAGAAGGGCTCATGCCCGAAACGTCAATTCTCCTGCTCCTTGGATGCTGCCTGACCTGCTGTGCTTTTCCAGCAACACATTTTCAGCTCATACATATCGATGAGTCAAGATAATGACAGAACAGTTTGTTAACAGCAGTAGTTGCTTTTGTAGTTTCATGTAATCTAAATTATAACTGAGTACAGTTCAGAAGTACTTCATTAGCTGTGAAGTACTTTGAGATGTCAAAGTTGTGAAAGCACAATATGATTTGCATTTGTTTCTTTCTTCTAACACTAAGCAACTATATACAACTTCATTGTAAACCTGCAGAATCTACTATGCTGATCAGCAGAAAGTAATCTGCTGATCAGAGTGGTGCTGGAAAAGCACAGCAGGTCAGGCAGCATCCAAGGAGCAGGAAAATCGACGTTTCGGGCAAAAGCCCTTCATCAGGAATGGAGGCAGGGAGCCTCCAGAGTGGAGAGATAAATGGGGGGAGGTGGGGGTGGGGAGAAGGTGGCAAACAGGTGAATGGGGGTAGGGATGGAGGAAATAGGTCAGAGGGGAGGGTGGAGGGGATAGGTGGGAAGGGAGATTGGCAGGTAGGACAGGTCATGAGGACAGTGCTGAGCTGGAAAGTTGAAACTGGGGTAAGGTGGGGGAAGGGGAAATGAGGAAACTGGTGAAGTCCACATTGATGCCCTGGGGTTGAAGTGTTCCAAGGCGGAAGATAAGGCATTCTTCCTCCAGGCGTCGGGTGGTGAAGGAACAGCGGCGGACAAGGCCCAGGACTTACATGTCCTCGGCAGAGTGGGAGGGAGAGTTGAAATGTTGGGCCACGGGGCAGTGGGGTTGATTGGTGCTGGTGTCTCAGAGATGTTCTCTGATGTTGGTGCGGGTGTCCTGGAGATGATTCCAGCATCTGCAGTCCTCACTTTTGCCTAGAAATTAATTTGCTGTCATGCTCCCAAGTTGCCCTAGCACTTGACGTTCACAAATCTATTAAGTTTAGTCTGCTTTTGTTACAGACTGTGTGAGACCTACATGCTGGATTTGGCAACACTAACATGGCACAAAGCCAGTATAAAGGCTGGCACAATTTGTCTAATAATGCATCAGTCTTTCCCCCACTATTGAGCTCAGCAATGCTTCACAATCGGTTCTTCCCAAATCATCAGCAATATATTCCTTCTCTTCCTGTCAGCAAACCATTGAGAAAGGGAAACACCAAAATGGAGATGAAAAATAGAAAGGCACAACAAAACCAAGTTTATGTCGGTTGAATATTTAGACTATCCTTTACTATCATGCTATAGTAAAGGAACTATTAGACAGAAACTATTCCTGGAAAATCATAGACTGAATTAGAAAAAAAGAAATAAAGCTTAAAATAAACAAGAGCAACTTTCAAAGAAAGCATGACAACTATAAGACAGCATAGTCTTTTCAGTGCACAGCACCTAGCAAGAATACAAAAGGAAATTTGACAGCAGTTGAGAGTTCCTTTCAAAAGAATCTATAGCTTTTGCAAGGAAATATTCAATTCAAATGTATTGGTTGATGCATAGAAATTAATATAGTGGCCCTGGGGAGTGTTGCTGAACACAGACCTTGGAATGCAGGTTCATAGTTCTTTGAAAATGGAGTCACAAGTAGATAGGATAGTGAAGAAAATGTCTGGTATGTTTGCCTTTATTGACCAGTGGACCAAATATAGGAGTTAGGAGGTCATGTTGTGGCTGCGTGGGACATTGGTTAAGCCACTTTTGGAATACTACATGCAATTCAGGGCTCCCTGCTATAGGAAGGATGTTGTGAAGCTTGAAAGGGTTCACAAAAGGTTGACAAAGATGTTGCCAAGGTTGGAGGGTTTGAGTTATAGGAGAGACTAAATAGACTGGGCCTATTTTCCCTGGAGCATTGGAACCTGACAGGTGACCTTACAGAACTTCATAAAATCATGAGGGGCATGGATAGGATAAATAGGCAAGGTCTTTCTCCCTGGGCTGGGACAAGTCCAAAACTGGAAGGCATCGGTTTAAGGTGAGAGGGGAAAGATTTAAGAGAGACCTAAGGGACAGCTTTTCATGCAAAGGATGGTGCATGTATGGAATGATCTGCCAGAGGAAGTGATGGAGGCTGATACAATTACAACATTTAAAAAGACATCCAGATGGGTATATGAATAATGCACCTTTTATTTATTAGTGTTCCCACACTAACATAACTACAGCTCGGTGTGATGAACTGACCTGGTCATGGCAAAAAGTTAACTACAGAACACAGATCCACTGTATTCTGGAGCAACTTGAAGTATTTTGCACTAAAACAATGTTGTTGTCACAAAATCCAAGGGAGGTTAACAACATTCTGAAAGTGCATGCTGCAAGCTTAACAAAAATGCCAAATTACTTCAGAAGCAAAATGTATTTTAATTATTCCAAATATCCTGTAACTGCTGTGATTGGGAACCAAACTTTAATCTCTCTGAATTAGGTTTCTTCCACTATATAGCAATAGCATCTATTATTAAAACTGCATCACTTATTAATTTTCCTTGCCTTGACCAATAGGCAATTTAAAGTCAAAGACAATGTGTGCCTGAATGGAATAGACCTACTCAATGCATCAGGGAAATTAAAACTGAGCTTCCTAATGCTCCTTTGAATTGTCATTCATATTGAAATCTGTGTATAACTGAACATGAAGGAAATCACAAATTTCAAACTACTGATTTCATGACCGACAGGTTGCATTGCATTGTTCTTGTTTAAAAAAAGTTATGATAACAGTGATCCACTAATGATGTAGATTCATATACAAACACAGATCACCTTGTGTGCTCATCACTTCATAAATTTACACCCATTCTTTTGGTGGTCAGTCAAATCGTGGCCCAACAGTTGCACAAGCAAAATCTCTGGCCACAAAATCAAATACATCATCTGGTTCTTTCAGAAGAATAAAGACTTCCATCTTAAAAATGGTATTCAGGTACCACATCCAACACTGAAGGCTAACAAAAATTGTAACATTCTGAGAAGGCCTGTAAGAATTTCAAAATTTCTTTTTATTGTCCTATCCCATTGAGAATAACAAGGCAAATCTTTTTTCTTATCCGAGGGCTCTAACTGAAATGGGATGCAACACATCAGAAAATATTACCTCATTTAACAACATATTTTTAAGATCACCAACAGCCCAAGATAAAACCAGCCAGTTAATAATTAATCAACCAATCCAGTCAGTATTTAAAGACAGAGAGGAAGAAATATTTGCTGTATAAGAAAATTCTGAAGAATTCATGAAGCTCCACCCAGTCTGATTTGACATCATGTGTTCTTGGGTGAAGAAAAAAGCAGTCTTGCTCAAAGTTTTGATGAAGTGAAATGTGTCAGCGTAAAATCGTACTTTAATATGTTTAACAACCCAATACAACTTGCATCAACAGCTATCAAGCAATAAACTATATCTTGTTAAGACAACGACCCTCCCTCATAAAGACTCACTGATCACTCCTCCACCATTATTAACCAAATTGGGCCTATGAATCAAAGCAGAAAGGAGGATCAGTGGCTGGGGTGTTCGATTACACCGGAGCATGTCCACACTGTAGGGAATCTAACCTGCAAATGTTATTTTGATTTAATAAGTTTCTATTTCCTTACAAAGGTTTCTGTTAACTGTTAATTTGCATTTTTGTGCTTTCAGCATTGTTTTACCCAAGTTAGTTTGTTTAAGAAGAGCTCAAAGGAACCTGATTTTACATTTATCTTAAAGTAGAATGGTCAATTCTGGATGTAGGTTTGCTCACTGAGCTGGAAGGTTCGTTTTCAGATGTTTCGTCACATGCTAGGCAACATCTTCAGTGAGCCTCCGATTGAAGACTTCATTCGGACTCTCACTGAAGATGTTACCTAGTATGGTAATGAAACGTCTGAAAATGAACCTCTCAAAACTCGCTAGAAAGGAGAATGCCTCAAAAAACTGATGGGCACAGTAGGGACTGGGGTACATCATTGTCATCATACTGTTATTTTGATTTGACTTTATTAAGTTTCTTCTACAGTTTTATAAATTTCCATTGATCAGTATTTATTGTTTTCATTATAGTGTCCCACAAGGGGCTGTTGAATCATGAAAGTTCTTTTAGATTACTTATAGTGTGGAAACAGGCCCTTTGGCCCATACCGACCCTCTGAAGAGCAACCCACCCAGACCCATCCCTACATTTACCCCTTCACCTAATACTGTGGGCAATTTAGCATGGCCAATTCACCTAACCTGCACATTTTTGGACTGTGGGAGGAAACCGGAGCACCCGGAGGAAAGACACGGGGAGAATGTGCAAACTCCACACAGCCTGAGGTGAGAATTGAACCCGGGTCTCTGGCGCTGAGAGGCAGCAGTGCTAACCACTGTGCCAACGTGACGCCCAATTTTGGATTGAAGGCTTCCTTGTCAGCCTGCTGCAGGGCCAAAACAAACTGGCCATCATCAGGACCAGTATTGGGCCATGGAGGGGGTTATAGTACCTGACTATCTGCCCCTTTCATGGTTACATTTGTGTTCAGTTGTCCATCAAGCTGGAGCAATTCAGCGTCCACCAGCACCTATAGACACCAGTGAGCACTATGGAATGTGATAACTTGAGTTGATTTTCATAAATTTCCATCCCGGTTCAGGAAGCTTCTGTCGACCATTGTTTTTGACCAGGAGCTTTCTAACTCGACTGTGTTTTTTTAAAGAGTAAAATGGAGGACTGAGGGTTCACGTGGTACAGGGATAGTGTCCCTATTTCTGAGTCAGGAGGCCTGGGTTTCAGTGCCACCTGCTTCAGAAGTCATACAGACATAGAGTCATAGAGTCCTACAGCAGGGAAATAGGCCCAAACTGGTCCTTGCTGACCAAAATGTCCATCCACACTCCATGTATTTGTCCAATTGCCTTTTAAATGTTGTTCATGTATCCTCAACCACGGTGGCACAGCAGTTAGCACTGCTGCCTCACAGCACCAGGGACCTGGGTTCAATTCCCGCCTCAGGCAACTGTCTGTGTGGAGTTTGCACATTCTCCCCGTGTCTGCGTGGGTTTCCTCCGGGTGCTCCGGTTTCCTCCCACAGTCACAAAGATGTGCAGGTCAGGTGAATTGGCCATGTTAAATTGCCCGTAGTGTTAGGTGAAGGGGGGAATGGGTCTAGGTGGGTTGCTCTTCGGAGGGTCGGTGTTGTTGGGCTGAAGGGCCTATTTCCACACTGTAAGAAATCTAATCAACTACCGCTGGCAGGTTATTCCATGTGTGTACCACCCTCTGTGCAAAAAAGTTGCCCCTCTAGTTCTCTTTTATTCTTTCCCCTCTAGTCTTAAATGATGCCCTCTGGTCCTCGATTCACCAACTATAGGAAAAAGACTGGTTCACCCTATCCATGCTTGTCATGATCTTATACACCCCTGCAAGGTACCCCCCTTCAGTCTCATACACTCTAAAGAAAAAGGTCCTAGCTTGTCCAACCTCTCCCTTTAACCCAGACCATTGAGTCTTGGCAATATCCTTATAAATTTCTTCTACGCACTTTCCAATATAATAACATCCTTCCTATAACAAGGTGACCAAAATGGAACACAATACTCCAAATACCAATGTCTTGCATAACTGCAACACTACTTCCCAACTTCTATACTCAATGCCCTGGCTGATGAAGACCAGTATGCCAAAAGCCTTCTTCATGCCCTGTCTAAATGTGACTCCACTTTCAGAGAACTGTCATCCTGAACTCCAAGATCCCCCTGTTCCACTGCACTCCTTAAGGCTCTAACATTCACCATAAAACTCCTACCTTGATTTTACTTTTCAAAATGCAAGAACGCATATCTTTCTGTGTTAAATCTGTTTGCCATATCTGAGCCCACTTCCCAGCTGATCAAGGTCCTGCTGCAATTTCTGATAACCTTCCTCACTGTCCATGAAACCGCCTGTTTCAGTGGCATCAGCAAACTTGATAATCATGCCTTGTACATTCTCATCCAAATCATTGATATAGATAACAAACAGTAATGGGCCCAGCACCAACCATTGAGGCACTCCACTAGTCACAGGTCTCCAGTCCGACAAGCATTATTACTCTTTGTTTCCTACCATCAAGTCAACTTTGTATCCACTTTGCCAGCTCCCCCTGAATTCATGTGATCTAAGCTTCCAGAGCAGCCTACCATGTGGAATCTTATCAAAGGCCTTACTGAAATCCACACAGATTTCACAGATTGCCCTGCCCTCAGCAACCTTCATGATCAATTCATCAAAGAACTCTAACAAATTTGTGAGGCATGATGTCCCACTCACAAAGCCATGCTGACTATTCCTATTCAAACCCTGTCTTTTCAAATATCAGCATCTTCTCACATAACTTACCAACCACAGATGTTAGGTTTAGTAGTCTCGAGCTCCCAGGTTCTTCTTTGCAGCCCTTCTTGAATAATGGCACAATATTCACTATCCTCCAATCTTCCAGGACCTAACCTGTAGCTAACAATGATGCAAAAATATCATCCAGGACCCCTGCAATTTCTTCTCTAGCCTCTTGCAGTGTTCTTGGATATAGCTGGCCAGGACCCGGAGATTTATCCACCTTCATACATTCTAATACATCTAGGACCTCCTCTATTGTGATATGAACTGTCCACAAGACATCATCACTAACTTCCCGAAGTTCCCAAGTCTTCATGTCGTTCCTCACGGTAAACACAGGATATCATAATATCTATGTAATTAGCAATTACAGTAGCGCCTCGACTTACGAACTTAATCCGTTCTGGGACCCGATTCGCGAACTGAATCAATTTTTCCCATTGTTCGGAATGCTTGGACGTAGCAATGAATGCTGTTCGCAGCGCACGCGCCAAAGATGAACTGAATGAGATCACGCGGGGCCGGAGAGCTTTTGCGTTCAACAAGCACGTAGCAAAGCAGAACAATGAAACCACTTGGTTGCACATGGGCTTTTTGCATTCGTACCTTGAATTTCGTACGTACGTTGAAGTAAAATTTTATGTACAATCCTGCTCGTAAACCGATTTGTTCATGAACGGGGTCATTTGTATGTCGAGGCGCTACTGTACTTGCCAAGGAAGATCTGAGTCTAAATGCTTCAGTTTGAAAGACAATGAATTGAATATTTAAAACAAAGAACAATACAGCTCAGGAACAGACCCTTCAGCTCTTCAAGGGTGCGCTAACATATTTAAAGGTTGTCTGCCACAATCTTGCTTTTTATGAAACAATACACCTCTTTTGCTCACACAAAGTGCTTGGTGGCTTCTTTAGCTGCCTCCAATAGCACTGCATTATTACTACCTATATTTCAAAAGAACCAACCAACACATAAATCACAAGTTCAAATCCTCGCCATGGCAATTAAGGGGCATAATGATGCTGAACCAGAATTGAGCAGCTGAGGCCAATATAGACACAAATCCAAATCCTACCATACCCTACCGCTGGGTCAGAAGGTCCAGGTTCAAGTCCCTCCTCCCACAAAGGTGTTCAAACAGGTTGATTTAAAAGCTTTAGAAAGTGGTAGCACTCCACTGCAAATATTAGCCAGTATGGTGGTTTCTGAAACACAGAAGATGACATACTTTGAGATTAAACCTACTAATTCACTTGACATTCATTTACTACATTACAACAGTGACTATTCTATTGTCTCTAAGATATGTTGAGACATTAGTGCTCATAAAAAGGCACTGTATAATTACAACTCTTTTTTTCTAGCCATGGATTGCAAATTCTCAAGTTATTCTCTGATCAATTTTTATATGTCATAAAAAGACTGTGATGGTACTTCCTTTCTGACACTTAGTCACCTCAAGTGCTATGCTTATCAGCTAACTTTGCCAGTCATTAAGAGAGCCTAGCCCTTCATTCCTGATGAAAGGCTTTTGCCTGAAACGTCGATTTTCCTGCTCCTCGGATGCTGCCTGACCTGCTGTGCTTTTCCAGCACCACTCTAACCTTGACTCTGATCTCCAGCATCTGCAGTCCTCACTTTTGCCTATTGAGAGACCCTAGGCTGACCAATCAAAACCTGTGTCATTGTTACACTAAGATATTGGATAGGAGTTGATATTCTTTTACTGCAGAGTTGCATTACCTTTGGTTATTTCTATCAGACACTGCCTCTTACAATTAGAAATGAAGTGTGCATTTTTCTGCAAGTGCCCTAAAATCAAAAGTGATAAATCATTGCCCAAATTCCAGAGACAAGTTTTCACAAGACTGTCATTAATATTGTGACATGTCCATATCCTGGTGAGGAGGTAATCATTCTGCCTATCCTTCCAAACATTCTATCAGCTGAGTTACCTTTTTAATAAGTCCCACTCACTTAATTTGTTAGGCCTTCCTGAAAATAAATGCCAAAGAGACAATTAACACGTGGAATTTCTCCCAGAAAGAAGAACTCACAGTGCAAATACTTCTGTTCAACTGTATCTCATCTACACATATAACAGATGCTTCCTCATCATGTCTGGAATTGCATATTGCTCAGCAGCATCCCTGGGGAAGTAATGGCTCCAGCCAGAAATGCATGCACCAAAAGTAGAAGTTTGTAGGGTTGTGAGGGAGAATGGCAGCCAGGGGAGAGGATATCTTTCAGCTAGCTCTCCCCTCTCAATGTCGGGTGCCTTGATGAAGTACCGAATGTCTGACAACATTGGTATCCTCGCACTTACTCCACTCCACCTGCAGAAATTTGCAAATAACACATGACTCAGTTTTCCTTTCAGACTTCCCATGTGGCAAGCATTCAGACATCACTGGGTGAAGCAGCATGGTCAAGCTCTTCAAATATGTATTAATTACCCATGTAAAGATTTCCATTAGAAAAGTGGGAAGTCCAATGCAAACCTTTCTTCCTCTGAAATCGGGTCATAGGCAGCGGGTGGCAGGTTTGAGGGGCAGGATCAAACCAGCCACCCTCCTGCTCAATCAAAAGCTCACACATGACCAAAGTTGCCTCTGGAGAGAATGTCAAATGTTGATTTTAGAATTGGTAGAACAATCCCCTTTAAAAGCAGGACTTTATCTATTCCTTTTTGAAAATGTGCCATATCTTTTGGTTCCAAACCACTGCTGTTTCACAATTCTAACATCCATGTGACTAGTGATCCTATATCCATGCAGAATGTTTTACTTCAATTCCACAGCTTTTGAATCCTGTGCTTCAGAACTTTTGAACACATCTACCCTAACCATTGCAAGATAGTTTTCAGCACTTTGTAATTCAGAACAGATTCAGGCTAAATAAAACTACATAAATCAACTAGTTATAAAGGGTTTTACGTATTGATTATTAAGTAGTTTCCACCTCTGGTGGAGTCTGTGTGGAGTTTGCACATTCTCCCTGTGTCTGCATGGGTTTCCTCAGAGTGCTCTGATTTCTTCCCACAGTCCAAAGATGTGCGAGGTAGTTGCATTGGCCGTGCTACATTAGAACATAGAACATAGAACATAGAACAATACAGCACAGAACAGGCCCTTCGGCCCACGATGTTGTGCCGAACTTCTATCCTAGATTAAGCACCCATCCATGTACCTATCCAAATGCCGCTTAAAGGTCGCCAATGAATCTGACTCTACCACTCCCACGGGCAGCGCATTCCATGCCCCCACCACTCTCTGGGTGAAGAACCCACCCACATTGCCCATAGTATCCAGGGATGCATAGGTTAGGTGCATCATTCAGGGGAAATGTGGAAAAATGTAATACGGTAGGGGGAATGGGTCTGGATGGAATATTCTTCAGAGAGTCTGTGTGGACTTGTTGGGCCTACTGGCCTGTTTCCACACTGTAGGGATTCTAATGATTCTATGATTCAGTTGATTGGAAACAGAAGGTATTACTATGGCAGCATTGGTACGCTGAAATTAAATTTTCAAATTGTTGTTTGAAAACAGAAATATATAACTCACAGCTTTTAGATAAATGCAAAACAACAAAATATATTCATCACCAAGAATTGCAGAGAATCTTAGCGAAACAGATTTTTCTGCAGTTCTATTGGAACAGTGTTTGTGAGTTAAATTCAGTGTGAATTGAAATCCCCAAATAATAATAATTAGCAAATGTTCTTACATCTTACTGGTGCTTTTTTGCAACATAGTAATAGCTGTAATCATGCAAATACCATTTAGTGATGGATGAGCTTCATTATGCAAGTAATTTGAGGAGTGATCAACAACGATAACAAAACTAGAAAAAAAACTTCCATGACATTTGTTTCTTTGAGTATTAATGAAAAATGACATTTTTGTTAAAGCTTTTTGTCTAGCACTCATTAATTGCAATTTGTAAGAAATACCAAACGAAGGGGAAAATAACATTGATATTACTGAAAGAAGAATGCTCATTTCTTTGCAAGTGGACTTGGTAAAGCTTTCTTTGGTAAAGCTATGGATAATGTAACTAATGTAATTGATGACTGGCAATTAACAGCTTAGCTTTCTTTAAATTTTAAACCCAGCAGATTGTCACAGATTGGTCAAAGCATTGTCCTGAGAAATGAACCAGAGATTTACAGTCACATATTGGTGGGCGGCACGGTGGCACAGTGGGTGGCATGATGGCACAGTGGTTAGCACTGCTGCCTCACAGCTCCAGACTGTCTGTGTGGAGTTTGCATATTCTCCCCATGTCTGCGTGGGTTTCCTCTGGGTGCTCCGATTCACAGTCCAAAAATGTGCAGGTTAGGTGAATTGCCCGCAGCGTTAAGTGTAGGGGAATGGGTTTGGGTGGGTTGCACTTTGGCGGGTCAGTGTGGACTTGTTGGGCCGAAGGGCCTGTTTCCACATTATTAGATTATTTACAATCTAATCTTTGGTTGAGTTGAAACAGAGGCTCTGCAGAACAGAGCATTGTGCATTAAGATACCTACCTTCCACTGTGAGCCCAACTGACAACTTTAAACGGATTCTCAGAATAATTCTGATTTATCCATAGAATCACATCCAACATTTGTGACTTGAGTTTCGCAGGTTTGATATGATCAGTATCATGCTTGTTGTGAACAGCCAAAGGAATATGCTGTTTGATATGATCTGCCGGTCTTGATATGTATCTCCCTTCTACTGGTATCAAATTTTGATCCTATTGGAATCTTTCAAGAATCAAGGGATTTTTGGTAGATTATAAACAATGCAATAATATCTCTACAACACATTTCTTTACGGTCCTATGGTAAATGACTTTATTTCCATGGGACTTGACAACCTTTTGTCAATTAGTTTATCTGGAACTTGTGTTTGATAGCTTTAAGTTCTTTCCACACTTTTGCCTTTTGATTTTCTTGGGATCAGTTGCTAATCTGATTGCTCCATTTTCCTATTTATAACACCTCTTTTCTTCTACACAAGTCATCCCTTAGTAGGTTCAAAATGTAACTAACAGTGCCTTAAAAATAATTCAAAGGACTCCACCATATCCAAGATCCCCACTGCCTTTTCATTTCTGCCTGAATTAAATTCTTGGGAAAGCCCAGGCATCCTGCCACCCAGCCAATTAAGGCCCTTAAGTGATCATTTAGTCATAAAGGGTTTTGTATATTGTTTACTGAGCAGTTGATTGGAAATAGAAGGTATTTCTATTCTATGACTCTAAAGTTACAAGGCCCTATTTCTACGTAAGCTGCAATTGTTTCAGCTCCAAATCAGGATGAAATGAATGTCAGCCCATCTAATTGATAAAGCAGCATGAGCTGGTGCATTACTGGGCAAGAGTGTGTACTTTCAATTTGCACTGATTTGTGCACAGTCAAGTGATTGGACAAGACAGGACCTGACATAGTGCAGGTGAGTACCTGCTGAAGGCCATTCCCTTGTTCTTGGATGTGATCCCTCTGGTCCCTCTTCCCATGTCCCCAAAAGACCAGAAACTCCCTCTTCCAAAAACACTGTCATGTATTGGTCCTTGGAATGGTGGTTGCCATCCTGGCATTAACTACAACCTTGCACCATCAAGCAAAGCTGCTACTGGCCAGCAGCTCTCACTGGGATTTCCATTTCCAGGTACTTGAGATTTGAGAGTGGCCTGTCACTGCCCTCCATGCTGTCTGACTACTGGAAAAGATGGTGAGCCTTGCTGTGAAAGTCAATTTGAGTTTCTCACCACCTTTCCAGCAAGCGAATGAGACAACTCCACAAGAGCCTGACCCATGTTCTGTAAGATCACATTCTATATATCACTAATTATGCTATCAATGCTCTATCCTATGAATTCTGAATACAATCAGATAAAGACTCTTTGATTCTACTTTGCTTAACCATTTTGCCCTTTTTTGACCTTATTTTCTGATGTATTCTTATGTTGTATACTCAATCCCTACCTGTCAAATTCTAATTATCATTAACCACATCACTACCTTGCATTATTGCCCAGTCCTTTCTCTTTAACTTTCCAAATTTTCCTCATATGAACCATTTCCCCTATAACTTAATTTAAAAGCCTAAGTACTACTCCACAGTACACTGCTCTCACTTAGTTGAAGGTCAATCCCAAAAGTGCACATTTCCCTTTCCCAATTCTCCATGAATCAAAACAACATCTCCATCAAATTTTGAGCCATGCATTCAACTCTCTAGTTACCCTATGCTAATTTGCTTGCGGCTCACACAGTGATTCTGAGACTATTACCTTTATTATTCTGCTTTTAAAATGTGTCCTCATCTCCACACACTCCTTCAGCAAAACCCCTTTCTCATTGGTTCCCAAGTTGTCCATAACGAGATTCTACCCCTCCCACTCTAATTTCCTCTCCAGCTCTGAGGCCTGGAGGAAGAACGCCTCTTCTTCTGCCTCAGAACACTTCAACCCCAGGACATCAATATGAACTTCACCAGTTTCCTCATTTCCCCTCCCCCCACCTTACCCCAGTTCCAACCTTCACCGTCCCCGTGACCTGTCCTACCTGCCTATCATCCTTTCCACCTATCCACTCCACCCTCCTCTCTGACCTATCACCTTCATCCCCAACCCCATTCACCCATTGTACTCTATGCTACTTTCTCCCCACCCCACCCCCTCTCATTTATCTCTCCACCCTGCAGGCTTTCTGCCTCTATTCCTGATGAAGGGCTTTTGCCCGAAACGCGATTTTTCTGCTCCTCAGATGCTGCCTGACCTGCTGTGCTTTTCCAGCACAACTCTAATTCAGACTTGGGTTTCTAGCATCTGCAGTCCTCGTTTTTACCTGCCTGAGGTGTGCTTAGCCCTACTGCGAGGCAGGCAACACAGCCTTTAGGACTCATGTTTTCTGTTGTAGAGAACCGTATCTACTCCCTTACCTATACAACATCTTCTATCACTATATGTTTTTTTCTTTTTCCCCACTCCGTATGACAGTATTATGGTCAATTTGTTTTGTGTTGTCTGCAGTCATTGACACAAGTTGCAAATACCTCAAATCTGCTGAACAAATGCAATGACGTAAGTTCCTCCACAGTTATCTCATTCAGAGTCATACCCTCCTGGAATAAAACGTCTTGGTGCTGTCTGACTCTAAATTCCCCCTTCATTGTGTTTTGTTTATCAAATTAGATTTGAAGTTTAGAAATATCACTCAACTGTTACTAAAAATTATACAAAGTAGTTTAATTAGTTAATCTATAAGTTAATATTTCATCTCCCAAGCAGTGATTTAAAGAGGGATAACATCTTAAAATATTACATACTTACCAGCTCACCCAACTAAAGCTTTGAATATTCACTAGTTTCTGGAGGCTGAAAACATGTAAAGCAATACTTCCTCCCCCTAATGCATTGAATCCCCAACTGAGCAAATTCCCAAGTTAGCATTTTTACCTCATCAAACTCTACACTACCACATTCCTCCAGTCCCACAAGGTGAAACTTGGAGTTCAAGGTGAATCTGTTTGCATAACATTTGGCAGTGGCATTCCAGCAGCACTGGCTCAGAGATGGTATCAGTGATTTAGTCTGCAGTAACCCTAACTGGCATTACATAGGATTAATCCAAAATGTTTCAACCAGCAGCTGTTGCTCCAACACCAGTGTCACACCAGCGCACATGATTAGACTAGATCACTTACAATGTGGAAACAGGCCCTTCGGCCCAACAAGTCCACACTGACCCACCGAAGCGCAACCCACCCAGACCCATTCCCCTACATTTACCCCTCACCTAACACTACGAGCAATTTAACATGGCCAATTCACCTAACCTGCACATTTTTGGACTGTGGGAGGAAACGGGAGCACCCAGAGGAAACCCACACAGACACAGGGAGAATGTGCAAACTCCACACAGACAGTTGCCTGAGGCGGGAATTGAACCAAGGTCTCTGGCGCTGTGCCACCATGCCGCCCACATGTTCTATTACTTAACTTTCTATTACTTGCTGCTCTTCAACTTACAGGTTCTCGTCCCATTCTTGGGGCCAATAGGCAGAGAAGCACCTCCACAGCAAGTTTATTGGCATCAAGTGTGGGAGAGAAATGACCTGAGAGTGGAGGCAGTGAGCCCAGGAAGGCGAATGGTGGCATTTCAGTCCAAGTATCACAGATGCTTGCATTTCAGAATTTCAATTTCCTAAAAGGGAGGTCAGAAAAAAAAATACTCTACCTTAAAAATTTTAGATTACAAAATTAAGAGAAAAATATCTCCTGAAGACATCAATGATCCCATTTTAGGAACTATTCCAAAATTCAACCAGATAAGTGTGCTGTAAATGTCGTGTGAAATAATACGCAGCTCACCATATCTGTATCCTCAATAGTGGGAAAGTGATATAATGTTAGTGCCATATTATAACATTTTAAAGAAACAGATCAATTTGTTCACTAATTTTTAATATTTAAAAATTAATATTTTAATAATATTTAAAATCAGCTCACCTAATGCAAGGATGCATTAGGTGAGCTGATTTGTGATGGCACAATAAGTATTCTGATCTTCAATGTTACAAGTGGGCAATGACACTCAGCAACTCACTATTCCACTTAACGGCTAAAATCAAGAAGTTCAAAAACAGAAATGCTGAGAGATCATCACCCCAACACGGTGACACTCTATCCTGATTCAATGATACATCACCATTTCTTCATCTTGACTGGACCATAATTCTGGAATTCCCTGCTAGCAGTTGATACTGAGGCTAATAGATTGGAAGTGAGGGTGGAATGTCATCATTTAGACTTGGTCAGTTGGCACAAAACAGTCATGACAGGATCTTCCAAATCTATACTGCTTTTCACATTAGATTTAAAATGTCATGCCACCACAACTAGAATTTCAGGTTTAATTCAATACATTATTTGTAGACAGTTTTGGCCAAATCCACATCCTTACATTCAATATTAGCTGAGATCAAAGTGATAAGAGGAGCGAGGTTATAGATTCCTGCCTCAAGGCACCTTATCACAGCTACAGTGGTTACAAAATGTCCATCTGTACCAGCTGAAAGTATTGATGCCACAGATGAGCAGGTTTGGAGTGGCATAGAGTTGTTACAGCATGGAAAGAAGCCTTTGGCGAATTGTGTCTGTGCCAGTCTTCAAACATCCACGTATTCTGATCCTATTTTCCAGCACTTGCTCCATAATCTCATATGCTGTGGTATAGTTAGTACATATTTAAATAATCTTTAAATATCTTGAGGCTTCCTGTCTCTTTTCAGTTCATTACAGACAGTGAATTCAAGATACCCACAAAGCCTCTGGATAAAAATGGGTTTTCTCCTAAACCTCCTGCACCTTACCTTAAAGCTCTGCCCTTGGTTACTTACCCTTCTAAAACAAGAATGTTTTTCCAGATTTACCTTGTCTATAGCCCACTGATCTTTGAACACTTCAATCAGTTACCCCCTCAGCCTTCTCTGCTCTTTGGAAAATAATACAAGCTTATCCAGTCTCTTTTCACAGGTGCATTGCTCCAGGCAAGGCAATATCCTGGTGAATCTCTTCTACACCCTCTCTAGTGCCATCACAGCTTTCCTATGATGTGGCAAGAGGAACAACACACAGTACTCTAGTTCTGGAGAAAGTGAGGACTGCAGATGCTGGAGATCAGAGTCAAAAGGTGTGGTGCTGGAAAAGCACAGTTGGTCAGACAGCATCCGGTAAGCAGGAGTTAATGTTTCGAGCATAAGCTCTTCATCGGGAATGTGATTCCTTCATTGGTAGCATGGTGGCTCAGTGGTTAGCACTGCTGTCTCACAGTGACTGGGACCTGGGTTTGATTTCACCCTCAGGCAACCATCTGTGTGACATTTGTACATTTGCCCCATGCTTGCTTGGGTTTCCTCCCACAGTCCAAAGAAGTACAAGTATGGTGGATTGGCTATGCTAAATTATCCATAGTGTCCAGGAATGTGTACGTTTGGGGGATTAGCCATAGGGGTGTGATCTGGGTGCTATGCTCTTTAGAGAATCATTGTGGTCTCAGTGGGCTGAATAGCCTGGTTCCACACTGCCGCGATTCTATGATTCTTTGCTCTCATATTTAATGTTGTGATGAAGAAAGGTAAGTATCTCATCATATGTGACAAAAACTGGGAGAAGTATACAGCCAAGGTCAAACTGAGCATATGAGGCAGGTACACTCCTTGTCCAATGCAGGCAACAATCCCGATCAGCAGATCTAAGGTGTTATCAATGTTGCTGTTTATAGTACAGGTCAGGCCCACATTGAGCACCTGAGCCACAGGTGCCAAACTTGAGCATACTTTCACAAATTTTATGAATAAACTATATTTCTAAATACAAGTTTTAGTTTTTTTCTGATTTATATAAATGATTTGGAGATCTGTGTTGAGGGCAAAATTTCTAAATTTGCAGATGATGCTGACTTGGGGAGAATGGTGATTTGGGAGGATGATGCTGAGTAACTTTAGGGTGGCATGGTGACTCAGTGGTTAGCACTGTTGCCTCACAGCACCAGGCTCCCAGGTTTGATTCCAGCCTCTGGCGACTGTCTGTGTGGAGATTGCACATTCTCCCTGTGTCTGCATGGGTCTCCATCAGGTGCTGCGGTTTCCTCCCACAGTCCAAAGATGTGCCATATTGGCCATACTAAATTGCCCATAGTGTTAGATGCATTAGTCAGAGGGAAATGAGTCTGGGTGGGTTACTCTTTGAAGGGTCGGTGTGGACTGGTTGGGCCGAAGGGCCAATTTCCACACTGTAGAGAATCTAATCTAATCAACTTCAGAGGGACATTGACAAGTCAACCAAATGGGCAGGTGTCTGGCAGATGGAGTTCAATGCAGAGAAATGTGAGGTTATGCATTTTGGTAGAAAAACATGGAGAGACAATACAAGCGCAATGGCACAACTTCGAGGGGAGTACAGGTGCACAGGGACTTTGGGGTTTACATGCATGAGTCTCTGAAGGTGCCAAGCAAGTTAAAACAGTTATTAAGAAGGCTTATGGGATCCTTGAGCTTATAAACAGAAGTATAAAAGCAAGGAAATGATGCTATACCTCTGCAAATCATTGGTCAGACCATATTTGGAATACTGTGTTCCATTCTGGCCATGATATTTAAGGAATGATATGAAAGTCCTTTAATGAGTTCAAAGGAGGTTTACTAGAATCATGAATGAAGGATTTTCGATGCAAGGAAAAATTTTAAACAGCAAGACAGCAAACGAGCCAACGAGGGTGAGGGTGACGGAGACAAGTGCAGGCAAGAAATCAGACTTATTCTCCTCGGAGCAGAGAAGATTAAGAGGTGGCCTTTTTGAGGTGTTCAAAATTATGAACAATTTTGACAGGGCGAGTGGATGAGTTGGAGTGTCAGTAACTAGAGAATTATAATTTCAAGATTGGCAGCAAGACAGCTGAGGTGATTTTTTTTATTCACATAGTGATTAGGATTTGGAATATGCTGCCTAGGAGCATGATAGAGATGGATTCCTGAGGAGGTTTCAAAAGAGAGCTGGATATATCTTTGAAAGCTATGAAGTTAGAGGACTGCGCAGACAGGGCTGGACAGTGAAACTAACTGGGCAGCTCTTTTAGCAGCTGGTACAGAGATGATGAGTGAAATGGCCTTCTTCTGTACTGCAAAATTCTATAAGTTTTAAATAAGCCCATCACCACTCAGTAGGATGACCATTTGCCAAGAGCATTTTTTTTTAAATTGTATTCTTGACGATCTTTTTGGGTTTATACAAAGATGGATCAAAATCTTCAACAAACATTTATCTTGAAGGCTTGTCTCACTTGCAAGCAATGTGCAGTCCTGTAAACCAAACTAAAGAATATTAAGAACTCGTACTGATGTTAGTAACTCTTCTGGCCTTGGATTGCTCCAAAGTACCTAAGTTAATAAAATATTTTTGAAGTATAGTCAGCATTGGAAACACAACCGCTACGCTCAATAAGATCCCAATGTAGCTTTAGGTATAAAAATGAGATAAACTATTTCTGTTTAATAATGTTGGATGAGGGTTTATTATTCATGGGGGCAGCTATTATTTGTTATTGTGCTGTATTATGTACTAGAGGATATTTCTATGTCCACCTAAATGAATAGGGGCCTCCTCAGTGTAAATGGCTCATTAGAAAAGCATGATTTTTGCAAGAGTGCAGCATTCCATGGGCACAAATTTTATGCTCAAGTCACTGAAATGGGTCTGTGATACATTGGTGAGAGAGCTACCACTTAACCAGAATTTATAAATAACCTTTATCGAAGAAGCTATGACCTAATCAGTTTATTATGCAGAATTCAAGGACACAGGTAGTAGTATCCTTCATTCCTTGAATTTTCTTTGGTAAACACCAGTGAAGTAAAAGGTAAGCTAATGGAATCCTTATAGTGAACAAAGAGGCAATTTCGCTCATTGAGTCTGCAAGGACCATCCAAAGAGCATTCCTCCCAGACCCTTATGCTACCTCCATAACCCTGCATTTACTGTGGCTAATCCATCTAACCTGCACAACTTTGAACTGTGGAAGGACACCACAGCACCAGTGGGAAAGGACACAGACGTAGGGATAGCATGCAAATTCCACTGTCACACAAGGCTGGAATCGAACCTGGGTCGCTAGCACTACAAGATAGCAGTGCTAACTATTGAGCCAATATGTAGCCCAAAAAAAAACAGCTTTTCACGTTACCTAACTCACTCTACCTCCAAATTACTGGCAAAGCATGCAAGAACATTTAACTGAAGTGAAATGCACTGATTAAAAGGGCTACCCTGCAATAATATGTTCAGATAACATACATATAGCTATTGAATCTAATCAAGCTACAATTAAGAGACAGTACACCTATTAGGTGTAGAGAATACTGGATGTTGAGAGAAGTTGAGGTTTCGGTCAAGAAGAAGGAGGAAGCTTATGTCAGGAATAGACACCAGAGATTGAGTGAATCCTTAGAAGAGTACAAAGGCAGTAAATTATACTCAAGAGGGCAATTAGGAGGGCAAAAAGAGGACGTGAGATAGCTTTGGCAAATAGGGTTAAGGAGAATCCAAAGGCATTTTATAAATCTATTAAAGACAAAAGGGTAACTAGGAAGAGAATAGGGCACCTCAAAGATCAGCAAGGCAGCCTATATGTGGAGGAGGTGGGGGAGATACTAAGTTAGTATTTTGTATTAGTGTTTATTGTGGAGAAGGACATGGAAGATATCGAATGTGAAAAAATAGATTTTGACATTTTAAAAAATGCCGATATTACAGAAGAGGTGGTGCTGAATGTCTTAATATGGTTAAAAGTGGATAAATGTAGATAAAAGTGGACAACTAGCCATTTGAATATAGAACTAGCTCAAAGGTAGAAGACAGAGGGTGGTGGTGGAGAATTGCTTTTCAGACTGGAGACTTGTGACTATTGCTGTGCCACAGGATCAATTCACTACTTTTCGTCATTTATGTAAATGATTTGGATGTGAACTTAGGAGATATAGTTAGTAAGTTGACAGATGACATCAAAATTGGAGGTGTAGTGGATAGCAATGAAGGTTACCTCAGAGTGCAACAGGATCTTGATCAATGGACAAATTGGCCAAAATTGGCAGATGGAATTTAATTTAGATAAATTGAGGTGATGCATTTTGGAAAAACAAATAGGACAGCACTTATACACTTAATGGTAAGGTCCTGAGGAGTGATGCTGAAAAAAATAGACCTTGGAATGCAGTTTCATAGTTCCTTGAAAGTGGAGTTGGAGGTAGATAGGATAGTGAAGGTAGTGTTTGGTATGCTTTCCTTTATTCGTCAGAGCATTCAGTATAGGTGTGGGGTGTCATGTTGCAGCTGTACAGGACATTGGTTAGGCCATTTTGGAATAATTTGTGCATTCTAGTCTACCTCCTACAGGAAGGGATGCGTGTAACTTGAAAGGTCACAAAAGATTTACAAGGGTGTTGCCAGGATTGGAGGATTTGAGCTATAGGGAGAGGCTAAATAAGCAAGGGCTATTTTCCCTGGACCGATGGAGGCTGAGGGATAACCTTACAGAGGTTTATGAAATCAGGAGTGGCAAGAATAGGGTAAGCAGACAAAGTCTTTTTCCAAGGGTGGGCGAGTGCAGGACTTGTGGGCATAGGTATAGGGTGAGAAGGGAAAGATATAAAGGGGATCCAAGGGACAACTTTTTCACGCAAAGGGTGTGGAATGAACTGCCACAGGAAGTGGTGAAGTGATGGGTGTATGAAAAAGAAGCATTTAAAGGGATATGGGTGAAGTGCTGGCAAATGGGATGAGCTTAATTTAGGATATCTGGCCATCCTGGATGAGTTGGACCGAAGTGCCTGTTTCCATGCTATACATCTCTA
Organism: Chiloscyllium punctatum; assembly: GCF_047496795.1. Classification (NCBI taxonomy): domain Eukaryota; kingdom Metazoa; phylum Chordata; class Chondrichthyes; order Orectolobiformes; family Hemiscylliidae; genus Chiloscyllium; species Chiloscyllium punctatum. Next base: position 77,867,294 of record NC_092747.1, on the reverse strand, counting down.
TAATTCTATAACTGAAAGATCTACAGGGAATAGCATCCATCAATTCAATTTGATTTGTTATTGTCACATACACTGTGATACAGTGAAAAGTATTGTTAACCAGACAAATCATACCTTACGTAAGGGTAACAATCAGGATACAATAGTGAACCATTTACTTCTAGGTAACAATTGTACCCTGTAGGTATTAAACCACAAGTTATCCATGATCAACAAGTGAGAAAACATTCATCTGATGTCTTCAGCCTTTTAAAATGGGATCACGAGCTTTTGAAAATCTGATCAAATTTATTAACTAATGTCACTCCCAGTCAAACGTTGTTATTTTACCTTCATTCTAATGGATCAGCAAATCAGAATTGGAAGAAATGAATCAGGTTACAATGCTAGAATAAAATCAATCAAATCATCCTTTTTCCAGTCTCTTCATATAGATCACTTCCCTGCTTACATCATGTCCCTACTTACATTATAAAGTTTTGTACTGTGCACTCACTGCATAGAATCTAAAATAGTTCAAAAAAGAATTGATTATGCCTTTCCTATACATTAATAATTCGAAATATTGTCCAAGGAACTTAGAAATGACAGCAAGCTGATAATGGCAGCAAGCAAACAAGCTAAAGAGACTGACATTGTCATTGGTGACAACTATAGCAAAAGTAGGTCCATTAAAATTTGGCTATGTTTCTTTGGATTTGGAAGGTGGACATTAGCATGAATTTCCATTAACAAGAAAAAACAAACGTAAAAACAATGACTGCAGGTGCTGGAAACCAGATTCTGGATTAGTGGTGCTGGAAGAGCACAGCAGTTAAGACAGCATCTGAGGAGCAGTAAAATCCTCGGATGCTCGGATGCTGTCTGAACTGCTGTGCTCTTCCAGCACCACTAATCCAAGAAAAAAAACAAAGAACAGTGCATGCTGGAGATCAGAAATAAAATCCAGTGACCCTTCTTAAGACTTGCTGAGTTTTTCCAGAAATTTGATTTTGTGTTTGAGCTTCAAATTTCCGTTCCTCCAAAGCTTACCATCAATGATGGTATCAATGTTATAAAGGATGCAAATATGTCTCTCTGTTAGGCCCCATGCAGTTAAATTGTATATTGACAAGATGAAAAATACCCATTTGTACAACGGGCAAGTAGGAAACATAGCAGGTCAACAAGACAACATGTTGAAGAAACAGTGCAGAGAGAAAATAGCAGTCAGTGTCTCCTCTGTTCATTTTTACTGTGTATATGTAAAATACAATAAGCACATTTCTGGACCCTGTGCACAACATGTGACATCATACAGTAACACACCCTTTGTTCAAATTAACAATTTTATAAATGTAATCTTGTTAACAAGATGCTAACCTACTGATAATAAAGACCTTATTTTCTCTCCAAAGGAAATCATTTCAGGAACTCTGCTTTGCATATTTACTAGATTTTTTTTCCTGTCACACTTGGATATGTGCTTTCTGTCACTGATTTCTATCAAATGAAGATAAAGTCTGACTTGTCACTGAACCTAGCTTTCCCAATTCAGTTGTAAAAATCATTACAGATCACAAAGTGACAGGTTGATACACAATCTTGACCAAGCAACAACTGCAATGTAGCTGTAATACTTGTCATCAACACTAACCTAAAGAATTGGTAAGAACACCTAAAGAACTTCACTGCTCTTCTTTGAATTGTACCAAGTGCTCTGCAAGACTGCAGTGCAACATCCCATCTGGAAAGATATTAGTGGCAGTGCTGTTTAAACTTGTAATACAAATCAGTCTTGGAGTTGGGCTTGACTACATATTTTCTGAATCAGAGGCTGGAATGATAAGCAAAGGCTGGCAGTTACATGTTGAAAGATTAACTGGTTGATTATGTCACTGCTGAATTGTAATAATCCAGTCTCTATGATATCCCATTCAACATACATTAATTTACATGCAACACGTTATTTTATAAATGAGCTGAAAAAAGTGTTGCTGAAAAAGCGCAGCAGGTCAGGCAGCATCCAAGGAGCAGGAGAATTGACGTTTCGGGCATAAGCCCTTCTTCAGGAATGAGGAGGGTGTGCCAAGCAGGCTAAGATAAAAGGGAAGGAGGAGGGACTTGGGGGAAGGGCGTTGGGAATGCGACAGGTGAAAGGAGGTTAAGGTGATGGTGATAGACCAGAGAGGGGGTGGGTGCAGAGAGGTCGGGATGAAGATTGCAGGTCAAGAAGGCGGTGCTGAGTCAGAGGGTTGGGACTGAGATAAGGTGGGGGGAGAGGAAATGAGAAAGCTGGAGAAATCTGCATTCATCCCTTGTGGTTGGAGGATTCCTAGGCGGAAGATGAGGTGCTCTTCCTCCAGGCGTCGTGTTGTCATGGTCTGGCGATGGATGTCCTTGGCGGAATGGGAGGGGGAGTTAAAGTGTTCAGCCACGGGGCAGTTGGATTGGTTGGTGCGGGTGTCCCAGAGGTGTTCTCTGAAACGTTCCACAAGTAGGCGGCCTGTCTCCCCAATGTAGAGAAGGCCACATCGGGTGCAGCGGATGCAGTAAATGATGTGTGTAGACGTGCAGGTGAATTTGTGATGGATATGGAAGGATCCCTTGGGGCCTTGGAGCGAAGTGGGGGGGGGTATGGGCGCAAGTTTTGCATTTCTTGCAATTGCAGGGGAACGTGCCGGGAGTGGAGGTTGGGTTGGTGGGGGGTGTAGACCTGACGAGGGAGTCACTGAGGGAGTGGTCTTTCCAGAATGCTGATAGGGGAGTGGAGGGAAATATAACCCTGGTGGTGGGGTCTGTTTGGAGATGGCGGAAATGACGAAGGATGATACGACGTGTCTGGAGGTTGGTGGGGTGGTAAGTGAGGACCAGTGGGGTTCTGTCCTGGTGGCGATTGGAGGGTGAGGTTCAAGGGCGGAGGAGCGGGAAGTGGAGGAGATGCGGTAGAGAGCATCGTCAACCACGTCTGAGGGGAAACTGCGGTCTTTGAAGGAGGCGGCCATCCGGGTTGTTCGGAATTGGAATTATTTTATAACATCAAGATTTCTAGTTCATTGATAATTTCAAAATTATGGCATCATCAGGACGTGAGGGTGAGGTTGATAGGCCGGAGTTCGGGTGGGGGTGGGGGCGGAGAGGTCGGGAAGAAGATTGCAATCTTCTTCCCGACCTCTCCGCCCCACCCCCACTCCGGCCTATCATCCTCACCCTCACCTCCTTCCACCTATCGTATTCCCAGCGCCCCTCCCCCAAATCCCCTTCCCCCTACCTTTTATCTCAGACCGCCTGGCACACCAGCTTCATTCCTGAAGAAGGGCTTATGCCCAAAACATCGATTCTCCTGCCCCTCGGATACTGCCTGGCCAGCTGTGTTTTTCCAGCATCACATTTTTCAACACATGCAAAGATAGTAGTGGCAGAGACAGTAATGGAGAGACTCGAACAAACAGCTCTGCCAACATCCAACCCAAATTTTGGGTCCGCTACGTGAATGACACCTTTGTCATCACTTAAATGAAACAAATTAGAGGAAACCTTCAAGACCTTCAAGACTGGCATAAAATTCACGAAAGGTGGGGGGGGGGGGGAACAACAAACTGCCATCTCTAGATGTTACAGTACAGCGAACAGCTAATTGGGAACTTCAAACCAGCGTCTCCAGGAAAACAACACCTATGGACCAAATACTGAACTGCAGAAGCAATCATCCCAAAACCCAGAAACACAGCTGCATCAGAATATTATTTCATTGAGCCACCACACACTGAAGAGCAAAGGAAAATCACCTATACAATGTATTCAAAAAGAAAAGGCACCCAATAAATACAGTTCACCGATTTCTCAGCAACAAACCCAAACAAGCAGACAAAACATGTCCAGAAACCTTAGCCACTCTCCCCTATATCAAAGACATCTCGGAAATGACTGCCAAACTACTTAGACTTAGTAGTTTGTGGGCTAAGTAGCCAAACTACTTAGCCCACAAACCCACCAACACACTAAAAGAAACAGCTAATGAACTTGCAAGACCCTATAGAGACAACAAGAAAAACTAATGTCATTTACAAAATATCTTGCAAGAACTGTAACAAACAGTACATTGGACAAACAGACAGAAAGCTAGCCACCAGGATTCATGAACATCAACCAGCCACAAAAAGACATGACCTCCACTCACTACTATCTTTACGTACAGATGAGGAAGGACACCACTTTGACTGGAGCAACATTCATCCTAGGACAAGCCAAACAAAGACAAGCGCGAGAATTCCTAGAAGCATGTCACTCCAACTGGAACTCTATCAACAAACACATTGACTTGGACCCCATTTACCACCCCAAGAAAAAGAACAGAAAATGCTACCACCACAAGAATTTACATTGCCATGGGAATTGACATCACCAACCCAAGGAAGCCTAAACATATAAATAAAAGGTGGGTCATACCACCAGTGCTTCACCGGATGCACACTGATGATGTTACCTAGCATGGTCTGAAAATGAACCTTCCAGCTCAGCTAGCAAAGCTTACATCCTAAAATGTCATTATTCTAAATGTAAAAGATTGGTTCAGGACAAACACCGCCCAACATAACTATACATCCATTAGCCAATTAGCTTTAAGTCAGATCCTTGTTCAAAGTAGCAATGACAGTTCGACCTGCGATGGTACTAAGTCATGCAGGAACATGGGTCCCAAGTTCCTGAGTTAGCTGACCATAGCCAGATCACAAGTTGGGTTGCTGCAATTAAGCCCAGTTGCTTCATTTGAAGAATGATTTTGGGTGCCTAATTACTATCCATTGACGGTTACTGGAAAGTGTATCTGAGTATCAACCACAATCAGCCTTAGCTAGGATGCCCTGCTGACCCTCAGTAATTAAAGTCCTCGATGAGAAGTGACTATTTAGGCAAGGCACTGAAGCATTATTGTAACCATGAAATATATCCTTACACAGCAGCACCTTTAGGAGTAGGAGAGACAAAAGAAAAATCGGGGAAAATGTACAACATGTAGGAGATGTCTGCAGGGTGTCTGCAGTTTCCATGGTATTGTGGAATAGGAAGAAAAGGAATTCACCAGCACTCTGACTGAATACAGTTTGAAACATTTGCTGGAACTGTAGTTACTGGCTGAAAAGAGGATTCGGGTCTGCAATAATATCCTCCCAAACAGGATTATCATACAACTACACTGATTGTCAACATTGTTTCTGAAAGATGATAAGTAAAATGTCAGAAGGTCACCAGCATCCATGAATCTACATGTTAACTTGAATTCCTGCCATTGGGTAGCAGGCAGAGGATAGGAAGAGAAAAGTTACACAGATATCTCTAAACAACAGTTTCAAAAGAGAAAAGCTAAATAAATCATTCACACCCGAGCATAATGGTCACTTTTTTTTCACTGTCCTCTGTACAGAGGTATCTGTAAGAGAATATAACATATGAAATTGCTGAAGTATAATGTGTTTATAGTTTTGCACTAATCTATAACAATAGAATATCAACAACATGTGCTAAATAAAGTAGCCAAGAGAAATGCAGGGTTACCAGGACAGGGTAAGGGGTAGGCCTGGGAAGAATGCTTTGTAGAGGGTCAGTGTGGACTCTGTGGGCCGAATGGCCTGCTTCCAAACTGTACGGATTCTTGGATTCTACAAAGAAGTTCTCTCAAATTGCTCAGCTGCTCAGGCAATTATTTGGTTATCCATTTGTCACCGCGTATCATTAGCGTACTCCAAGTGCTAATTTTATTTATCCATTTGTTTGAAAAGATGATGAAGCATTAAGTTTCAAACTTCCACAAAGCATAATATCAAAGCAGCTTTTAGACCATACTGATCTATGCCTGATACTGTGCAGCACAAAAAATGTGAACCATACTCGTGGACACAAACAAATCCAAAAACCAAGGGCTTCAGGGTAGTTGTCTACCTGGTCACAGTTTTGTGATGATTATCCAATGTCGACAGCTACCAAGCTACAGATGTTTTTAATGATGAGAATACATTTCATTAGTAGACTGTCTAATTGAAAGATGTTAACAGGTGAACAAGACAATAGGTTAAAGTGTTATACAATTCATTGTCAGGATTATTGTAAGCAGTCACTAAATGCCATGCCACATGGCATCAACTATGTCTCTGAATAATTTAATGAATGTGTACAGCATCTAGAGATGTACAAGAGACAAGATAAATGTAATGACCTGTTGCGTTACAGTTGCATAAATGACAGAAAGTGTGATGTGTGGGGTCGGAGGAGGTGTATGTGCGCATGCATGGAGGGGAACACTTCCATTTATTAATGTACCACATTTGAAAATGAAAAGAAGCTAAAAAATGTAAAAGTTTCTGTGAATATCACAGGAGGTTCAGCAATGTAAAGCCTAAGAACACATACTTAAATAAGGAGAGTGGGGTTAAAATTTAAGCAAGCTAAGAGAAGCACAGTAGAGATATATGGCTACAACAACATATTAAAAGGATACAAGAGAATCAGATGACAGTACGAACATGGATGTCCAAAAAACATTTGTATGTACATTCAGACACACATTCATGTTAAAAGAACAGGGGATGTTTAAAATTGGGGCTGATAATCCAGAGACCCAAATAATGTTTTGGGAACCTAGGTTCAAATTCTGCCAGTGCAAATGGTGGAAATCAAATTCAATTTCTTTTAATCTGGAGTTAAGAATCTAATGAGGACCATGAAACCATTGTTAATTGTCAGGATATCTGGTTCACTCATGCCCTTTTGGGAAAGAAACTGTCATCCATAGCTGATTGTGCTGGCCTACCTGTGACTCCTGACTGCACAGATTGATTCTTAACTGCCCTCTGGACAATTAGGGATGGGCAGTAGCCTAGCCAGCGATTGCCTTATCCCATGAATGAATAATAAAAAAAAACACATTTGGAAAAATGTAATTTCATTGTATTCCGGTTCTCAAATTTAAGTCAATGTGTAGAAGAAACAATTCCCAGGTTGTTCATACTTCCTGCAGCTGGCAGACTGGATGAGATCACTTTTAAACAAAATGCTTCCTGGAGGTTATTATATTTTTGTGCAAAATGACACAGGTCTTTGAGATGTTTTGTAAATAATAAAATTAGGAAATTAGATCGTGTTTGAAAAGTTCCTGACCTAAGTGGTGAATCTGTACTTCCGTTTAGTAAATGTACTCAAAAGCTATATTCAAGATATTCACTGGAGATTACCAAATAAGAGGGAATTTGACTGAAATGTAGAAAATTCCAACAGGGCTGGATAAGATGCAGGGATGACATTTTATTTGGCTGGGAGGTGGGGTTGGAGTTGGTGGTGGGGGTGATCAAGAGCACGTGGGGAGGTGGTTAGTGTGTGTGCTTCCATAACATGGGATCACAGTCTCAAGATATGGGATACACCATTTTTATGCTGAGATGAGGAGAGCTTTCTTCACTCAGAGGGTGATGAACCTGGGTAATTCTCTCCCACAGAAGGCTATGGAGGCCAGGTCACTGCAGTTTTATGAAAAAATATAGATTTTTAGAGATGTCAAAGGGTACGGGGAAAGAGTATTGAGACAGAGCCTTAATGACTGAATTTTGGCGTGACTCAAATGACTTACTCCAATTGAGTTGAGGATCATCAGGTCACCCATGATCTCTTTGAGAGTGGAGTCGACTCAATGGGCTGAATGACCTTCTGCTCCTGAGTTTATGCTTTTGTGTTCTTATTCCCAGAATTCTGCAACTAGGTAATAATAATCCATTAACAGAGAGATGGAATGAGCAAGTTATAGAACGCACATTGAGTATAGGAGTTGGGAGGTCATGTTGCAGCTGTACAGAACATTGGTTAGGTCACTTTTGGAATACTGCATGCAATTCTGGTATCCCTGCCATGGGAAGGATGTTGTGAAACTTGAACGGTTTCAGAAAAGATCTATAAGGATGTTGCCAGGGAATGGAGGGTTTGAGGTATAGGGACAGGCTGAATAAGCTGGGGCTGTTTTCTCTCAGGAGCTATGGGGGAAACCTTATAAAGGGGAATGGGTAGGGTGACTAGACAAGGTCTTTTCCTTGGAGTTGGAGAGTCCAATACTCTCCCAACATAGGGAGATAGGTTTAAGGTGAGAGGGGAAAAATTTTAAATGGGATCTAAGGGACAACTATTTTCATACAGAGGGTGGTGCATGAATGGAATGAGCGGCAAGAGAAATTGGAGGAAACTAGTACAATTGCAACATTTAAAAGGCATCTGGATTGATATATGAATAGGAATGGTTTAGAGGACTATGTGCCAGATTCTGGCAAATGGGACTCGATTAATGAATTGGTGGCATGGTGGCTCAATGGTTAGCACTGCTGCCTCACAGCACCAAGGACCTCGGTTTGATTCCAACCTCAGAATTTGTGGAGCTTGCACATTCCTCCCGTGTCTGTGTACGTTTCCTCGGGTGCTTTGTTTTCCTCCTCCAATCCAAATATGTGCAGGCTAGGTGAATTGGCCATGCTAAATTGCACATAGTGTTCAGGGACGTGTAGGCTAGCTGCACTGGACAGGGATGAATATAGGACAATAGGGTCGGGGAATGGGTTGGGGTGGGTTTCTCTTTGGAGGGTCGGTGTGGCCTTGTTGGGCTGAAGGGCCTCTTTCCACACTGTGATTCTAAGTTAAAAGTCACACAACACCAAGTTATAGTCCAACAGGTTTATTTGGAAGCACTAGCTTTCAGAGCGATGCTCCTTCATCAGGTGGTTGTGGAGAATAAAATTGTAAGATACAGAATTTATAGCAAAGGTTTACAGTGTGATGTAACTAAAATTATATATTGAAAAAGACCAGGGTTGTTTAAGCCTCTCATGTTTTATAATGACCATGTTGGTTTCTTCTTTCATATGTAAATTGTAAATTTTAAAAGTTACATTCTCAAGTGAACTTTAACAATTGGTGACATGTCGGCCCAGATAATGTATTGAAGGTGTGAGCTACCCTGTGTGAGGCTGTCTGTGCCACAATGGTCAGACTGATTCTTGTCTAAAAAATGGATTTACAGGATCTCCACAGGGATTTACAGATTTACAGGAATTCTAATTTAGGATATCTGCTTGACAGCTTTATGATTCTATAACTGCAAAAGATTTGATCATTTCCAAACTTGAAAAATAAGGGATGATAAATTGTTGTCACATTCATTTCATTCTGCAGAATATGGTAGCAGATTCCACCAGCTGCTATGTAATACTGAGACCTTTAACCATTCCGTCATTATATTAACAACACAAATCAACAATAAATTCACCCAATACATATCTATAATATAATTGCTCTAAAAACCTCTGACCTTGCAGGATGGAGATTATGAGGGATATGGAGTAGAAAAAAAGGGAAAGTTAGCAAGTTGAGGCAAAAAAAAGCCATTGTTAAAAGATTATTGATGAATCTTGCGGCTCTAATGCAAGAGACAGGAAGGAAGCAAGACAGTTGAATGTTGGGAAGGAGTTTGGGCAAAAGAGCAACTGAAAGAGGAGTCACTGAAAATAACAACTTATCAATATTTAAAATTTATCTATAGTCTTTGGCATTAAAAGAGATTTTCTTTCTGTGTCAGGCATATTATAATGGAACACAATTGGAGAAGGATGAAAAATGGTTTAAACCTCCTTATTTGAAGATTACGAAGTGGTTATCAATGAATACAAAGGATTAAAGGGTGTACTCTCTTACCCAAAGTATACCTTTGTTGGAAAGAAGCCTCTGAAGATCTTCCTCTGGTTGAAACTCACTTATCTCTCATTAGTTGAATCAGTGCATAAAGATCAAAAATAAACTGACTGATGTTTAGTTCTCACCACAAGGTTTACGTAAAGATTTGTAGATTATGTGCCAGTTACCAAGGTTGTTCCCAGTTCCCAACTCAGCAAACATCCCCACAATCACGGTATCTCACCACAACTTCAAAGCTATCAATTCAATTGAAGGTGGTCAAAGCTACTTGACCTGCAATGAAGAATTATTAACTGTTTTAAACATTACTTTGTTATCTACTAACTTGGCATGATGAAGTATTACTAGAAAACTATTAAAGAATACTCACAATACTTTCAATATTGTTGATCTAGCTGCTTAGCATGTATATGCAATAAAAAAGAACAAAATGTGCATAATAATATTTCTGACCATGTCAAATATCTAAGAGAACAAATATCACAATTACTGTTATAGTCTTCTTCAAAATTATAAAATTTATGTGTAGCTAGATAACCTGCACTTAGCTGGGCCAAGCCACAATACTTTACACAAACAATTCAACTTCTAAAACTTAATCATTATTGCTTAAAAGTATTGGTGGCGTAGTGAAAAGTATTGAAATAAAAATACCATAGTTTCTGAATTCACACTCCCCTAACATTTCCTTTCATCTTCAAAAGTTCACGATAAAGAACAATCTCACAGCTAGTAACTATCTTCACGCAGCAACCTACACAATAAGTGCTACAGACTAACTCTCAGAAGTATCCCGAGAAAGTCTTATCCTGAACCCAGCCAAAATGCAGACAGAGGCAGGTTCCAGCATAGATCACGGAACATTCCTTCCTGGTCCAAAGATGCTGAAGCCACCTGTATAGATCAAGCTACCACTCCAGCTTGGTCCAGCTATTCTAGAGACACTTGTAGACATTTTTCTCATCAATCCATTTAGGGATGTTATTACAAACCTCGAGATTAGGTAGGACTATTAGTAGTATGGTTTAGCTACGTATATTTCAAAACTGAGTCAACAAGGGTGTTAAATTTTCAGTTCTGATTGTCATGTCATGGAGTTTTTTTTACAGTTGCCCTTCTGAAATTAATCAAATTTACGTAGAAATCACAAAGGTACATAAATAGTATTCTATTACCCTGATGCACTTATGTAAGATATGATTTGTTCATTTAGCATGCAAAACAATACTTTTCACTGTATCTCGGCACATATGATAATAATAAATCAAATTAATGACTTGAAAGTCAAAATATTCTCCAAATTACCAACTTATGTTGAAATAATTCCCAGAAGAAACTGGAAAAGGGTCTTGTGGTGCAGTGATAGGGGCCCTACATATGAGTGAGAAGATATGGACTCACGCCTGCCTCGGATCTATGTCACATAGAGTCATAGAGATGTACAGCATGGAAACAGACCTCTCGGTCCAACCCGTCCATGCCAACCAGATATCCCAACCCAATCTAGTCCCACTTGCCAGCACCCGGCCCATATCCCTCCAAACCCTTCCTATTCATATACCCATCCAAATGCCTCTTAAATGTTGCAACCGCACCATCCTCCACCACTTCCTCTGGCATCTCATTCCATACATGTACCACCCTCCAAACAAATTTATTAAAAATAGTTTAGAACTGGCCAGGAACAGATTAGGTCATTCAAGTTATAAAATTGCAGATCACGGAAGTTAACGGGAAAAGATTTTACTGATGGTGTTAATTGCACATCTCTCACCAGATTTTCAAACCTCAATTTCAAAACGCAATTCAAAATAAAACATGAATGAATCAGTTATCGTGTTCACATCATTTACACTGTACATCAATTAACTTGTTGGACAGTGTTTTAAAATATCAGACAAGCTAAATAACAGGGTATCAAATTACTTGTGTAATTTTTATTTTCATTGATGCAAGAGTTGTTTCTGTTAAAGCATCCAGTTTTAGTTTCTGATGCTCAATGTCAGCATCAAGCACACATTATGTTACGTGCCTATAGCAGGGATATCCTGAAATAGTGCAATGCTTCTCCCAGTGTTGTCTTTCCAAAGAGACACTGAACAGTGATTATGGAGTCACAGAGATTTTGGATGGAGGTTTGCTCAATGAGCTGAAAGGTTCATTTCCAGACGTTTTGTTACCTTACTAAGTAACATCTTCAGTGGACCTCAGACGAAGCAAAGCTGAAAATTCCTGCTTTCTATTTATATGTTTGGGTTTCTTTGGGTTGGTGATGTCATTTACCCAGAGAGTGGTGGGGGCATGGAATGCGCTGCCTGTGCGAGTGGCAGAGTCAGAATCATTGGTGATCTTTAAGTGGCAATTGGATAGGTACATGTATAGGTGCTTAAGCTTGGACAAATGTTCAGCACAACATCGTGGGCCGAAGGGCCTGTTCTGTGCTGTATTGTTCTATGTCTATGTTCTATTTCCTGTGGTGAAGTCACTTCCTGTTCCTTTTCTCAGGGGGTGGTAGATGGGGTCTAATTCGATGTGTTTGTTGGTAGAGTTCCGGTTGGAATACCATGCATCAGAACATTATTTCAATGAGCCAACACATTGCAGCACAGAGGAACTACGTAGAGCAGGGGAAAATCACCTATACCGTGTGTTCAAAAAGAATGGTACCCAATGAACATAGTCCACCAATTTCTCAGCAACAAACCCAAACAAGCAGGCAAAACACATCCAGAAACCCTAGCCCCCACATCAAAGACATCTCAGAAATGACTGCCAGACTACTCAGACCCCTTGGCATCATGGTAGCCCACAAACCCACCAACACACTAAAACAGCAGCTAATTAACTTGAAAGACCCTATACAGACAATAAGCAAAACTAACATCATTTACAAAATACCATGCAAGAACTGTAACAAACACTACATTGGACAAATAGGCAGAAAACTAGCCACCACGATACATGGACACCAACTAGCTACAAAAAGACATGACTCTCTCTCACTAGTATCCTCACATACGGATGAGGATACCACTTCGACTGGGACAATATATCCATCCTAGGACAAGCCAAACAGAGACACGCACGAAAATTCCTAGAAACATGGCATTCTAACCGAAACTCTATGAACAAACACATTTAGACCTCATCTACCACCCCCTGAGAAAAGGAACCGGAAGTGACTTCACCACTGGAAATAACATCACAACAGGAAATGACATCACCAACCCAAAGAAACCCAAACATATAAATAGAATGCAGGAATTTTCAGCATTGCTTCACCTGTGGTCCACTGAAGATGTTACCGAGTAAGGTAACGAAACATCTGGAAATGAACCTTTAGCTCAGTGAGCAAACCTACATCCAAAATCTCAACCTGAGCTACAAATCTTCTCAAAACTCGCTAAGTCATAGAGATGTACAGCAGAGAAACAGACCCTTCGGTCCAACTCATCCCTGCTGACCAGACCTAATCCAATTTGCCAACACTTGGTCCATATCCTTCTAAACCCTCCCTATTCACATTCCCATCCAGATGCCTTTTAAATGTTGTAAGTATACCAGCCTCTAACACCTCATCTGTCAGCTCATTCCATACATGCTTTACCGTTTGTGTGAAAATGTTGCATCTTAGGCCCCTTTTCTATCTCCTTCCTCTCACCCTAAACCCCCTCACCCTCTACCCCACAGCAACAAAAAAGACCTTGTCCATTTATCCCCTCATAATTTTATAAACCTCAATAAGGTCACCCCTCAGCCTCTGATGCTCCAGATATAATAGCCTCAACCTATTAAGCCTCTCCCCTATAGCTCAAATCCTCCAACCCTGGCAACACCCTTGTAAATCTTTTCTGAACCCTTTCAAGTTTCATAACATCCTTCCGATAGGAAGGAGACCAGAATTGCATGCAATATTCCAACAGTGGCCTAACCAATGTCCTGTACAGCTGCAATATGACCTCCGAACTCCCATCCTCAATGCTCTGACCAATAAAGTATAGCATACCAAATGCCTTCTTCACTACCCTATCTACCTGCAACTCTATTTTCAAGGAACTATGCACCTGCACTCCAAGGTGTCTTTGTTGAGCAAAACTCCCCAGCTTGCCTGTCCTATTGACATAAACTTAAAAATCTCATGCTATTGTTTGACAGAGTTGTCCTGATGAATACTTCTCCAATGCCAAAAACAGTTTTACAGATTTACAACAACAGGATTTGAACGAAGCAGTAAAGAAGTCTTGCATGAAGTCTGAGAGAGTTCTGGTGAGACTGCACCTAGAATATTGTGTGCATTTTTACTCTCCTGATCTAAAGAAGGATATGACGGCAACGAGGGAGTGCAAATAAAATTCATGAGACTAATACCTGAGATGGAGGGATTATTCCAGCAGGAGTGATCCTAGAGATTGGTCCTGTATTCATAGAGTTACAAGAATGAGGGGTGACCACATTAAAGCATACAACATTCTTACAGGTTAGATGAAAGGAAGATATTTACGATCACTTCTGCAGGATCTAGAACCATGAAAGAGAGTCTTGAGAACAAGAGGTATGCCCTTTAGAGTTAAGATGAGGAAGAATTTGCTCACTCAGAGGGTTGTGAATCTTCAGAATTTTCTACTCTTGAAGGTTATGAAAATCAGGAGCTAGAATCAAGACAGAGATCATTTGACTTATAGTAACTAAAAGTGTTAATGGATATGGGGATAATGTGGGAAAATTATGTTGAGGTAGGTATTGGCCATAATTTGGCAAAGCAGGCTCAAGGGGCCCAATGGCTTACACTTGCTTATATTTCCTGTTCCCAATTTCATATCTACAGTATGCAAATGGATGCCATTTCATTACATAAACTTAATGACTTCTAACATTATAGACTTAATTTGAAGTGTTTTAAATTCAGGAACAGCCTGAAAATGCTACATAGTACAAATTATTTATTTTCTTAAAATTTTCATGCAATAAAGCAAATACTGCTCATCAAATATATTCATTATGAACTTATTAACAATTCATGTTGGCATGATTCAAAATTCTTCCAAAGTATTCAAAATCAAATCTGTTATACACAAGATGTCACAATATGTTCTAATGATATTTTGAGATCGAAAGGTTTGTTGGAATCATACAGTATTACAGTTGAATATGATTAAATTTATCATAACTTAATTACTTTTTTACCCAGCATATTCACAAAACTTAAAGACCTAAATGATGAGTACAAGTTGCACAATTTTGATTTGTATTTCCTTGAATTTAGAAGATTTTGAATGATCAAGGTCTGCAAGATGGAGAAAGAATCCAAATGGCAACTACAGAGAAATTATTTTATCACAGTGAATCCAAAACAAAGGAGCATAACCTTAAAATTGGAAGTGAACCATTTTGGGGTAAAATCAGCAAATACTATCCAAGTAGAGATCAGTGGAAATCTGGGACAATGTTCACCTCAAAAGGCTGTAGATGCTGAAGCAATTGAAAGTTTTGATGATTGCTGTTCTTAGGTTTGTGAGACTCATTTGCCTATACCTGCTGTAATATCATATTATATACTCATGCATTATTCCTGTAAATAGCAATGGGGTAGGCAGCATCCAAGCTCTGAGCCCGGGGCTCTTACACTGTTTCCATTTTTCTTTTCTCTTCTTCTACTAGTGTACTTTTTGCCTTTTTTTCAGCTTTTAAAGTTTGTTTTCTTTTATTCCCTTCTGGAAACAGCTCGGTTATGGAGGCGATGGCATTCGGGTCTGGAGTGTGGCACTGGGTGAGCCCAGAGCAGGATTCAACAGTTGAAAGAACGAGCCCAGTATGAAAAATAAATCAAGCCCTCATTGTGGAATGTAAGTCCTCATGGGGAAAGCCCAATGTGGAACTTCTACAGACTCATGACTAAAGAAGGACTGTAATGCTGAACATTTAAATTTATTCTTTATTTTTCCACACTGTACTTGAGATTTTGAAACTAGGTACTGCCATCATTCCAGAGTCTTCAACCTCTTTTTACCAATACTTAAGCTAACCAACAATAAGTATGTATGTTAGTATTTATTGTACATATTTAATATGTGGTAAATGAAATGTATTTTGTGTCATTAAGACTTCAAAAAAGTTTAATACCTAATGGTAATTTCTCACATTTTAAATCACTCAAGCAATGAAAAATTGTTTGAAGTAAAATTGCTTCGTTTTGTTTTCCCATGTATGTTTGGAAAGTGTGTTTTAAGCAATGGAATGCTTGACTAAAATCTTGCAGTTTCACCACAGGTGGTGGTAAGTGGTGACAGCAGTATAAAACGATCAGTTAAGATATCACATTGCTGTATTGTTACAGCACTAAAAAATTTTCATGTCAGTATAATTTTTCTTATACAGTACTGAACTCATATTCTCAATAAGGCATCTGTTAACATTATATAAACCTATAGAATACATAGTCCCTTTGTTTCCTTCGCTTATGTTTATTTTAAAATTGAGTTCCTGTTTTATGAATTTAAAACCTGTAAAACTGTTCATGAAAAATGGTATCAATAAGCATTTTTATTTGAAAAAGTGATTGTAATCAGTAATGAAATAAAAACAAATAACCTGGCATTGAGCGTAAGGCTGTAACTCAATCTCAATGTTGCACTGAAGTTCATAATCTGCTAAATGCTTCAACTTCACAGTTTGAGATGTCATCACGATTGGTTGAGTGAATTACAGCTTGTAACTATTTGTATAAATATTGTATATGTCATGTACAAACACAACACGGAATATCTCAGATATTTTCAATGAGTAACTGGGTGATATGGAGGGGTCTCTGAAATGATTCACCAAGCTGGTTTTAACCAAAGTACAAAAAAAATTTCAAATATGCATCAATAATCAATCAAATTCATGTTCACTGCACAGCAAGCCCTGTTGTAAAGAAACATTTGGGCATCATAAAAGAACACATTGAAGACACAGATTAATGCTCTTGCCAGCTAGATACCTGCTGACACTCATCATCAAAACTTAATAAGTATATACTTGGGTAATATATAGGGGACAACTGCCACCTCTGGAAACATGCCCCATTTAGCAACCTCCATTTTCAGAAGGAGGGAATAAAGGAGAAAATAAAGAAGTAAACATTCAATGCTGAAATATCTTTGTCACAAAACTGTCGCTCAAAAAGCTGAAAATGCATCTACCAATATCAACAGGTTTTAGTCCTGGTGATATATTGAACATTCACAAAAGTCTCAGTCCTATGAAACTTGTCTTTTGTCCATATAAACACTAACAGAAAGTTATAAGTAAGTTGCAAACCACTTGCAAGTAGAGTTCAAATACCCTTTTACATTAAAGAGCAATACATATTAGTTTAAAATCTGATAATTATGTATTTGATTAACTAATTGTGTAACTTTTTTAAAATGGGATTAAAAAACACCAAACTTGCTTCAATCAAAGAAAGTCTTATCCTAATATTTACCACCATTCGTATAAGCAAGTGAAATTTACTGGCCTATTCACATGTTTTGAGTCAGCAAGTTCAATTTGTGGATTACAAGAGGGATTCCTGACTCAGTATGTAGACAGGCGAACTGGGGTGGGGGCAGTGGGGAAGGGGGGAGGCCATATTGAATTTGGTGCTATGCAACAAGCCAGACCAGGTGTCAGATCTCTCAGTGGTAGAACACTTTGGTGACAGTGACCAGAACTGCCTCACCATTACCATACCCATGGAGAGGTACATGAGCAGCCAGTATGGCACGGTGGCTCAGTGGTTAGTACTATAGCCCCACAGTGCCAGGGACCCAGGTTCGATTCCAGCCTTGGTTGACTACCTGCGTGGAGTTTGCACATTTGCCCTGTGTCTGTATGGGTTTCCTCCAGGTGCTTTGGTTTCCATCCACAATCCAAAGATATGCAGGTTAGCTGAATTTACCATGCTAAATTGCCTATAGTGTTCAGGAATGTGTTGGTTAGATGCATTAAATGTAGTGTAATAGGATAGGGAACAGATCTGGGTGAGTTACTCTTTGGAGAGTTGGTGTGAACTTATTGGGCCTAATGGCTTGTTTCCACACTGTAGGGATTCTATGATTGTCTGTATGGGAAGGTTTTTAATTGGGGGAGGGGAAATTATATTACATTCGACAGAAGCTGTGGACTATAAATTGGAAACAATCATTCAACAGGAAAAACACAACAGAAATGTGGAGGCAGTTTAAGGAGCACTTGTTGCTAGTGTTGGATAACTTTGTCCCAATGAGACAGGCAAGGAATGGTAAGGTGCAGGAGCCTTGGATGACAATAGCAAAGGAGCTTCTCATAAAAAGGAAGAAGGAAGCTTACTTAAGGTTGAGGAATCAAGGATGTGGCACAGCTTTAGAGGATTACAGCCTAGCTAGGAAAGAACTCAAAAATAGATGGAGGAGAGCTAGGACGGGACACAAAAAAACCTTGGCAGGATGGATTAGGGAAAACCCCAAAGGCGTTCTGCACATACGTGAAGAGTAAGAGAATGATTGGGGAGAGGGTAGGCCAATCAGGGATAGTGGAGGGAACTTGTGCCTGGAGTCTGAAGAGGTAGGGGAGGCCCTAAATGAGTCTTTTTGCTTCAGTATTCACGAGAGAGAGAGGGATCTTGTTGATCGTGAGAACACCAGGTTAACAGGTTTGAACAGATTGATATTAAGAAGTGGATGTGCTGGAAATTCTGGGAAGTATCAAGATAGATAAGTCCCCGGGCTGGACCAGATATATCCAAGATTACTATGGGAAGCAAGGAATAAGATTGCTGCATGTCTGGCAATGATCGCTGCATTCTCACTCTCCATGGGAGTAGTACCAGCTGATTGGAGGTAGGTAAATGTCTGTTCAAGAAAGGGAATAGAGAAATCCCTGGGGATTACAGACCAGTCAGTCTTAAACCTGTGGTAAGCAAGGTACCAGAGAGGATTCTAAGAAATAGGATTTATGACTATTTGGAAAAACATAGTTTGATTAAAGAGAGCCAGCATGGCTTTACGAGGGGCAGATCATGCCTCACAACCTTTACTGAGTGCTTTGAGGACATGACAAGTTGATGAAGGTCGAACTGTGGAGGTCGTGTATATGGATTTTCAATGAGGCATTTGATAAGGTTTCCCACTATAGGCTCATTCAGAAATTTAGAAGGTATGGGATAAGGAAATTCAGCTATCTGGATACAGAAATGGCTGGCTGATAGAAGACAGCAAAAGTGGTAGTGGATGGAAAATATTCCGACTGGAGATCAGAGGTGAATGCTGTCCCACAGGGCCTCTGCTCTTTGCAGCTTTTATAAATGACTTGGATGAAGAAGTAGAAGAGTGGGTTAGTAAGTTTGCCAATGATACAAAGGTTGGTGGTATTGTAGATAGTGTCGAGGGCTACAAAATGACATTGACAGATGCAGAGCTGGGCTGAGAAATTGCAGGTGGAGTTCAACCTGGATAAATACAAAGTGATTCATTTTGGAAGGTCAAATTTTAATGCTGAATACAGAGTTAAAGACAGGATTCTTGACAGTGTGGAGGAACAGTGGGATCTTGAGTCCATGTGCATAGATCCCTCAAAGTTGCCACCCAAGTTGACAGGGTCGTTAAGAAGGTGTATTCCAAGTTAGACCACACTTGGAATCTTGTGTCCAGTTCTGGTCACCTCATTATCGGATGTAGATGCATTAGAGGAGGTTTACCAGGATGCTGCCTGGATTGGAGGGCTTGTCGTATGAGGAGATGTTGAGTGAGCTATGGCTTTTCATATTGGTGAGAAGAAAGAAGAGGTGACTTGATAGAGAGGTACAAGGTACTGAGAGGCATAGATAGAGTAGATAGCCAGAGACTTTTCCCCAGGGCAGAAATGGTTGTCATGAAGGGTCACAATGTAAAGGTAATTGGAGGAAGGTATAGGGGAGATGTCAGAGGTAGGTTATTTCCACAGAGAGTGGAGGGCACATGGATTGCAGTGCCAACGGTGCTAGTAGACACTAGGGACATTTAAGCAGCTGCTGGACAAACACATGGATGGCAGTAAATTGAGGGGTGTGTAGGTTAGGTTAATCTTAGATTAAGATAAATGCTCAGCACAGCATTGTGGGCCGAAGGGCCTGTACTGTGCTGTACTGTTCTATGTTCTATGTGTGATCAACAGGTTCTTCCAGTGGGATGCAAGGGCCATTCAATTCAAAATAGGCTTGCAAAAAGGATACACTAAGAGTAAATCATCCACACAGATCACAGTTTAATACTTTACAAGTAGGCAAGGGAACTGGCAGACAGGGCCTGTTTGATAACACTTATGGAACTTTAAATAAGTTAAAGAAGTATGGTTGCAATAATATGGCACAGGGCCATGTTTAGTTGGGACCGCCTTTGTATTGCAACGTATATCTCTTTTAAAACAAACTATTTGTTCTTCGCAATTTCATTCAAACCGTTTTCGGTGAAGTCTATCAATAAGTGTGCGTGAAAAATGAAAAGTAGAGCTTTACAACATTTTTTAAAAACAGTTAAAATTTAGAAAGTAATTTGCTTATGCGAGTCTAATTCATTGAAACAAAAGAAAACAAAACTCCAATGAAGGACATTCCAAATAGATCAACGTTTGAAGCTTTGGTTTTAAAGAGAGCGAGTTTTCAAGGAAGCAAACTTACAGCAATGAGGGTGAGGTTTCTGGGTTCACTGGCTGCATTAGGTCCTGGAGACAGTTCACTGTCGCAGTTTTTGAGAGCCCGGTTGTTTTCGGGCTGTTGTTTGGCTTTGGGGGTCTTCTTGCTGCGTGTTTCCAGGTACTTCTGGTGCAGTACGAGTTTGTCCCTGCGCTCTTGCTCGATGCGCTGCGGCTGGTTCTGCTCGTAGCGGACCTGGCAGACTGCATGGTGGCGGCGACATAGCTCAATCCGTTGTCTCAACCTCTCCACGATCGCGCTGTGTTTTGGGTTTGGGGGCATATTGTAATCCCCCATTTTTACCTCCCAGCATATAATTTTGACAAGTTTTCGTCTGCCGATTTCGCTTCTTTAACCTTACACCACCCTTTCCAAAATGGATTGCAATTAAAAAAAACTTGGTTCCTTTTGTTTGGACTAAACAAAATCTACTTTACATCATGAAGATGATAAAACTCAATTTTTCTCGTGTTACTGTGATTTCCTTCTGACAAACAAACATGGGAGACACAGGCCCCTTTAATGCTCCAACGAATACTTTTTCATAACACACAATATCTTTGGATCTGTTCGCTGTTCACACGATCCTTTTCTTCCGTCCCGACCAAAGAGAGGAAAATGAGGGGGAGGGCGAGGAGGAGGAGTGAAGGGAGGGAGATTCGAGGAGGAGGAGTGAAGCGGGGGAAGAAAAGACAACAACATACAGAAAAGTGTTCAGAAAAAAACAGATCCCGCTGAAACTTGGGAAGTTGTTTCTGACCGCAGGCGGATTCGGAGCAGGGAGGTCACTGCTGCTGCTCGTCCAGATGCAGGAAGCTTTGTCAGCGCTGCCAGGACGGCGATCTGGAGCAACTTTGCAGGCGGTTCTGTTTGTTATACGCCCGCCGCTGTTTGCTCACTTACTACACCAAGCTGGTATTCACACCGTGTGAGAGAGAGTGAGAGGGGAGGCTCTCTCTCCACACTAGCGGAATGATATCGCTACTGCCTGAGTAAACAAGGAAAGGGAAAGGAAAACAAAACCCAGACTCTCAACAGCAAACAAAATGGTCGAACAGGCATTTAAAAGAGATTTAAAGGAAAATAAAGCAACTGATTCAGATTAATTTTAAAGAACTAAAATTTCAAGACGAGTGGAAGCTTCGGCTGAAGCCAGAGTTTGACTCCGGCTTCAGGCAGCTTCCTTTCATAATTAAGTTTCTTGATCATTTCGGATCAATTTAATGAACAGAGAAACTTTTGTAAAATGGCTTTCTTTTGCTTCGAGGCGATCTATCTTAAACCGTGTTCTCTGGAATTACTGTTTGTTTCCTCTCACTTCAGTACTGATATTTTATACAATTGGAGAAATGCGTGAAGATGTTTTGACAGAGTAGTGTAATCCTGATGTGTCATTTATACCTCATCTTAAAATTAAGGTTTCACTTATCTAAGTTCGTGTGTAAATTCAGTTCCTTTTTAAAATTAAAATTAAGTATGAACCAATTCATTTTTTTCCACAATCCCCACCTTGGCACCTTTTTTTCAATGGTTATGCTTCTCCATATTTTCCGAGAGAATTACTGTCAGTCAATACTGAGAAAGCCAATATCAACAGCTCGGTGTGATGGACGACTTTCTGGATTAGTGGTGCTGGAAGAGCACAGCAGTTCAGGCAACATCCAAGTAGCTTCGAAATCGACTTGCTTAGAGACTGCTGCTCCCTTTCTAAACTGCAATAGCCAGATCAGCCTTACCAGTCTGTGCATTGGTAAAGCATATTGTGCCACATGTGCTGCTCATCAACATAGTTAAATATCACACAACACCAGGTCCAACAGGTTTATTTGGAAGGAGAAGCTTTCTGAGCGCTGCTCCTCCGTCAGGCAGGTCGTGAAGCAGGACCACAGACTTTATAGCAAAAAAACTTTCGGAAACAACGCGCAGGGAATCGCCCCTGCAGAATGCAATGTTGAGTTCAATAATTGAACGACTTGAACTTCTCCCATTAAATCTTTATTCATCACCATACACTCCAGGCCCTGTTATCATACCAAATGCTTTCAGCACAGCCAATCTATTTGGTGCCTATTAGTGGCTTTTCTTCCTGGTTTTAAAATATCCATCCCTCTATCTTACTGTCCTACTCCAACTCCACCTATTCCTTACCCATTTAAACCCAGCTGCTGTCAGCATATATACTGCCTTTTCCTAGCTACTACAAGTTTTGAAGAAGGGTCACTGCACCCAAAACATTTTTCTCCGTGATGCTGTCAGACCTGCTGAGTTTCTCCAGCAATTTCAGATTCTGCTTCTGGTTTTCAGCACCTGCAGTTCTTTGTTTTATTCTACTGTTGTAAGCTGTTTTCACTACTTCAATTCAGCTCTTCAGTGGTGCATATCACTACATTCCGAACAGTGTTGACTATGGGTACTCCCTTAGATCTATTCATGGATTTGCAGGAATATGAGGATTTTCTGAGTATTGAAGGAGATTTGAGCATAAAGTAATGAATTGCTATCCATCCATAGTTTGCCCAAATATTTCCCTTTGAAGCTATAACTGAATCTACCTCCAGCTGTGGTATACTGTCAGTTGGTGTATTCCAGATATTTACTGCTTGCTGTATAAAAAGATGTTCCTCTTGTTACCATCAATTCTTTTGGCTGTCATTTCACATTGATTTCCTTTGGTTCTTAATCCTTCCACCAATGGAAACAGTTTCTTTTATTAGCTCTGTCAAAATCCCTGATTTTTTAACAATTCAATCAAATATTTTTTAAAATATGTAGGTAAAGGGACAGCTGAAAAATGGGAAGCCTTCAGAAATGAGATAACAAGAATCCAGAGAAAGTATATTCCTGTTAGGGTGAAAGGTAAGGCTGGTAGGTATAGGGAATGGTGGGTGACTAAAGAAATTGAGGGTTTGATTAAGAAAAAGAAGGGAGCATATGTAAGCTATAGACAGGATAGATTGTGTGAGTATAAAGGAAGTAGGAATATACTTAAGAGGGAAGTCAGAAGGGCACAAAGGGACATGAGATAGCTTTGGCAAATAGAATTAAGGAGAATCCAAAGGGTTTTTACAAATACATTAAGGACAAAAGGGTAACTAGGGAGAGAAGAGGGCCCCTCAAAGATCAGCAAGGCGGCCTTTGTGTGGAGCCACAGAAAATGGAGGAGAGACTAAATGAGTATTTTGCATCAGTGTTTACTGTGGAAAAGGATATGGAAGATATAGACTGCAGGGAAATAGATGGTGACATCTTGAAAAATGTCCATATTACAGAGGAGGAAGTGCTGGATGTCTTGAAATGTATGAAGGTGAACAAATACCCAGGAACTGATCAGGTGTACCCCACAACCCCGTGGGAAGCTAGGGAAGTGATTGCTGGGCCTCTTGCTAAGATATTTGTATCATCGACAGTCACAGGTGAGGTGCCAGAAGACTGGAGGTTGGCTAACGTGGTCCCACTGTTTAAGAACATAGAACATAGAACAATACAGCGCAGTACAGGCCCTTTGACCCTCGATGTTCCGCCAATCCAAGCCCACCTAACCTACACTAGCCCACTATCCTCCATATGCCTATCCAATGCCCGTTTAAATGCCCATAAAGAGGGAGAGTCCACCACTGCTACTGGCAGGGCATTCCATGAACTCACGACTCGCTGAGTAAAGAATCTACCCCTAACATCTGTCCTATACCTACCACCCTTTAATTTAAAGCTATGTCCCCTCGTAATAGCTGAAAAGAAGGGTGGTAAGGACAAGCCAAGGAACTATAGACCAGTGAGCCTGACGTCAGTGGTGGGCAAGTTGTTGGAGGGAATCCTGAGGGACAGGATGTACATGTATTTGGAAAGGCAAGGACTAATTAGGGATAGTCAACATGGCTTTGTGCATGGGAAATCATGTCTCACAAACTTGAGTGAGTTTTTTGAAGAAGTGACAAAGAGGATTGATGAGGGCAGAGCGGTAGATGTGATCGATATCTGAAGGGACTTCAGTGAGGCATTCGACAAGGTTCCCCATAGGAGACTGATTAGCAAGGTCAGATCTCATGAAATACAGGGAGAACTAGCTATTTAGATACAGAACTGGCTCAAAGATAGAAGCTATCTCAAAGGTGATGGTGGAGGGTTGTTTTTCAGACTGGAGGCCTGTGACCAGTGGTGCGCCACAAGGATCAGTGCTGGGTCCTCTACTTTTTGTCATTTACATAAATTATTTGAATGCAAGCATAAGTATGTAAGTTAGCACAATTCGTAAGTTTGCAGATGACACCAAAATTGGAGGTGTAGTGGACAGCGAAGAGGGTTACCTCAGATAACAACAGGATCTTGACCAGATGGGCCAATGGACTGAGAAGTGGCAGATGGAGTTTAATTCAGATAAATACGAGGTGCTGCATTTTGGGAAAGCAAATCTTTGCAGGACTTATACACTTAATGGTAAGGTCCTAGGGAGTATTGCTGAACAAAGAGACCTTGGAGTGCAGGTTCATAGCTCCTTGAAAGTGGAGTCGCAGGTAGATAGGATAGTAAAGAAAGCGATTGGTATGCTTTCTTTTATTGGTCAGAATATTGAGTACAGCAGTTGGGAGGTCATGTTGCAGCTGTACAGGACACTGGTTAGGCCACTGTTGGAATATGGCTTGCAATTCTGGTCTCCTTCCTATCTGAAAGATGTTGTGAAACTTGAAAGGGTTCAGAAAAGATTTGCAAAGATGTTGCCTGGGTTGGAGGATTTGAGCTATAGGGAGAGGCTAAACAGGCTGGTTCTGTTTTAGATTAGATTACTTACAGTGTGGAAACAGGCCCTTCGGCCCAACAAGTCCACACCGCCCCGCCGAAGCGTAACCCACCCATACCCCTACATCTACATCTACCCCTTACCTAACACTACGGGCAATTTAGCATGGCCAATTCACCTGACCTGCACATCTTTGGACTGTGGGAGGAAACCGGAGCACCCGGAGGAAACCCACGCAGACACGGGGAGAACGTGCAAACTCCACACAGTCAGTCGCCTGAGGCGGGAATTAAACCCGGGTCTCGTGCCACCCATAATTGGAGTGTTGAAGGCTGAGGGGTGACCTTGTTGAGGTTTACAAAATTATGAGGGGCATGGATAGGATAAATAGGAAAAGTCTGTTCCCTGGGGTCGGGGAGTCAAGTAACCACTTAGAACATAGAACATAGAACATAGAAGAATACAGCGCAGTACAGGCCCTTCGGCCCTCGATGTTGCACCGATCAAAGCCCACCTAACCTACACTAACCCACTATCCTCCATATACCTATCCAATGCCCGCTTAAATACCCATAAAGAGGGAGAGTCCACTACTGCTACTGGCAGGGCATTCCATGAGCTTACGACTCGCTGAGTGAAGAACCTACCCCTAACATCAGTCCTATATCTACCCCCCCTTAATTTAAAGCTATGCCCCCTTGTAATAGCTGACTCCATACGTGGAAAAAGGTTCTCACTGTCAACCCTATCTAACCCCCTAATCATCTTGTACACCTCGATCAAGTCACCCCTAAACCTTCTTTTCTCCAATGAAAACAACCCCAAGTGCCTCAGCCTTTCCTCATAGGATTTTCCTACCATACCAGGCAACATCCTGGTAAACTTCCTCTGCACCCGTTCCAGTGCCTCTACATCCTTCCTATAGTATGGCGACCAAAACTGCACACAATATTCCAGATGCGGCCGCACCAGAGTCTTATACAACTGCAGCATGACCTCAGGACTCCGGAACTCAATTCCTCTACCAATAAAAGCCAGTACGCCATATGCCTTCTTCACTGCACTATTTACCTGGGTGGCAACTTTCAGAGATCTGTGTAAATGGACACCAAGATCCCTCTGCTCTTCCACACTACCAAGTAGTCTACCATTAGACCAGTAATCCATCTTTTTATTACTCTTACCAAAGTGAATCACCTCACACTTAGCTACATTGAACTCCATTTGCCACCTTTCTGCCCAGCTCTGCAGCTTCTCTATATCCCGCTGTAACCTGCCACATCCTTCCTCACTGTCTACAACTCCTCTGACTTTCGTATCATCCGCAAACTTGCTCACACAACCTTCTAACCCTTCCTCCAGGTCATTTATAAAAATGACAAACAGCAATGGTCCCAAAACAGATCCTTGCGGAACACCGCTAGTGACGGCACTCCAAGATGAACCTTTGCCATCAACTACTACCCTCTGTCTTCTTCCAGCCAGCCAATTCCTAATCCAAACCTCCAACTCACCCTCAATGCCATATCTCTGTATTTTCTGCAGTAGCCTACCATGGGGGACCTTATCAAACGCCTTACTAAAATCCATATATACCACATCTACCACTTTCCCCTCATCTACCTCCTTAGTCACCTTCTCAAAGAATTCAATAAGGTTTGTGAGGCACGACCTGCCCTTCACAAAACCATGCTGACTATCCTTGATCACATCATTCTTATCCAGATGTGCATAAATCCTATCCCTTACAATTCTCTCTAAGACTTTGCCCACAACAGAAGTGAGACTCACTGGCCTATAGTTACTAGGATTATCCCTACTCCCCTTCTTGAACAAGGGAACCACGTTTGCTAGCCTCCAGTCCTCTGGCACTACTCCTGTCGACAAAGAGGACACAAAAATCAAGGCCAATGGCTCTGCAATCTCCTCCCTTGCTTCCCAGAGAATCCTAGGATAAATGCCATCAGGCCCAGGGGACTTATCTATTTTCACCCTTGCCAGAATTTCCAACACCTCTTCTCTACATATCTCAAAGCCATCCATTCTACTTATTCGTGCCTCAGTATTCATATCGACAACAATGTCCTGTTCCTGAGTGAATACTGACGAAAAGTATTCATTCAGTGCCTCCCCAATCTCTTCAGCCTCCACACGCAACTTCCCATTTCTATCCTTGATTGGACCTATTCCTACCCTAGTCATTCTTTTATTCCTAACATACCTATAGAAAGCCTTAGGGTTTTCCCTAATCCTACCAACTAAGGACCTTTCATGTCCCCTCCTTGCTGCTCTTAGCTCTCTCCTCAGGTCCTTCCGGGCTACCTTATAACTCTCAATCGCCCCTATTGAACCTTCACGCCTCATCTTTACAAAGGCCGCCCTCTTCCATTTAACAAGGGATTCCAATTCCTTATTAAACCACGGCTCCCTCACACGACCCTTTCCTCCCTGCCTGATAGGTACGTACTTATCAAGGACACTCAATAGTTGCTCCTTGAACAAGTTCCACATATCAATTACGCTCTTGCCTTGGAATCTACTTTTCCAATCCACACATCCTAAGTCATGCCTCAACGCATCATAATTTCCCTGCCCCCAGCTATAACTCTTGCCCTGTAGTACACACTTATCCCTCTCCATCACTAGAGTAAAAGTCTAGAGTAAATTGTGGTCACTGTCCCCAAAGTGCTCACCTACCTCTAGTTCTAATACCTGGCCTGGTTCGTTACCCAGAACCAAATCCAATATGGCCTCACCTCTTGTTGGCTTATCTACATATTGTGTCAGGAAACTCTCCTGCACACATTGCACAAACACTGACCCATCTAACGAACTTGAGCTATAGCTTTCCCAATCAATATCAGGAAAGTTAAAGTCTCCCATAACAATCACCCTATTACTGTCACTCTTCTCCTGAATCATCTTCGCAATCCTTTCTTCAACGATTCTAGGACTATTAGGAGGCCTGTAAAAGACTCCTAACAGGGTGACCTCACCTCTCCTATTCCTAACCTCAACCCAAACTACCTCAGATGGCAAATCTTCGTCCATCTTCCTTTCCACCGCTGTAATACTATCTTTGACAAGCAAAGCCACACCCCCCCCTCTTTTACCCCCACCTCTGACCCTACTAAAACATTTAAACCCTGGAACCTGCAACAGCCAAACCTGTCCCTGATCTAGCCACGTCTCTGTAATAGCCACAACATCGAAGTCCCAGGTACCAACCCACGCTGAGAGTTCACCTACCTTATTTCGTATACTTCTGGCATTAAAGTATACACACTTCAAGCCACTCTTCTGTTTACAGGCACCCTCCTTTAAGATTGATGCCATATTCCTAACCTCCCTACACTCCAGGTCCTGCACCCTAAAGCTACAGTCTGGGTTCCCATGCCCCTGCAGAGTTAGTTTAAACCCCCCCCAAGAGCACTAGCAAACCTCCCCCCAAGGATACTGGTGCCCCTCAGGTTCAGGTGCAGACCATCCTGTTTATAGAGGTCCCACCTTCCCCAGAAAGAACCCCAGTTATCCAAGTACCGAAATCCCTCCCTCCTGCACCATCCCTGTAGCCACGCATTTAACTGTTCTCTCTCCCTATTCCTCGACTCTCTATCACGTGGCACGGGTAACAAACCAGAGACAACAACTCTGTTCGTTCTAACTCTGAGCTTCCAACCTAGCTCCCTAAAAGCCTGTCTAACATCCTCAGCACTCCTCCTACCTATGTCATTGGTGCCAATATGGACCACGACTTCAGGCTGCTCCCCCTCCCCCTTAAGGACCCGGAAAACACGATCAGAGACATCACGTACCCTTGCACCTGGGAGGCAACATACCAAACGTGAGTCTCTCTCGTTCCCACAAAACCGCCTATCTGTGCCCCGAACTATCCGAGTCCCCAATTATTATTGCTCTGCTCTTCTCCACCCTTCCCTTCTGAGTAGCGGGGACAGGGTCCGTGCCAGAGGCCTGAGCCCCGTTACTTACCCCTGTTAAATCGTCCCCCCCACAAGTATCCAAAACGGTATACTTGTTCTTGAGGGGAATGACCACAGGGGGTCCCTGCACTGGCTGCTTCCTCCCAGTCCCCCTCACTGTCACCCATCTATCTGTCATCTTTGGAGGCAATTGGATGTATTATTCAGGCAATTGGATGTATTATTCCTATTTTTTATAGCCTATCAGTATTAATTAGCTGACTTATTATCAGGACTGTCATCATAAAACAAGGGAGTATGTGATATATAGGGTGCCTCTTTGTATTTTATTATAGTCCAGAGTCTGAGAGTTTGTAATCAATCCTGATTAACCATGAAGAATGAATCTTAATTTGACTGCTATTAGTTTGACTAGAATCTTTCTATCCCTTATTGGCCCTCTTTGATAATGCCCAAGAATAAAAGACTACTTCAAGTGTTCTTATACTTATGTCTCAGAAGTCATGGAATTATATCGTATACCCGATAAAAGCATGTTCATTAGCCCAACCCCCTGCGATACATGATTCACTTGACCCATCTCACTTCCGACAAACATTTCTAGCAATATCCAGTTCTCATTTAGTGCAAGTCATAATGATCAAGAAATTCTTCCTATTTTCACTCTTTGCCCTCTCTAGCCTCGCTGCAGCAGTTTATATAATGGTATGA
The DNA here is from genome assembly GCF_047496795.1 of Chiloscyllium punctatum. Lineage (NCBI taxonomy): Eukaryota > Metazoa > Chordata > Chondrichthyes > Orectolobiformes > Hemiscylliidae > Chiloscyllium > Chiloscyllium punctatum. The sequence goes on along the minus strand of NC_092747.1, from coordinate 77,837,536 downwards.
TCCCAGGGAGTGTTGCTGAACAAACAGACTTTGTATTGCAGGTTCATAGTTCCTCGAAAGTGTAGTCATTCTTAGACAGAATAGTGAAGAAGGCATTTGGTATGCTTGCCTTTATTGGTCAGTGCGTTTGAGTGTAGGAGTTGGGAGGTCTTGTGGCTGTACAGGACATTAGTGAGGCCACTTTTAGAATACTGCATGATTGGTCTCCCTGATATGGGAAGGATATTGTGAAACTTGAAAGAGTTAGAAAAGATTTACAAGGATGTTGCCAGAGTTGGAGAGTGTGATCTAGAGGGAGAGGCTGACTAAGCTGGGGTTGGTTCCCCGGAGCATCGATGGCTAAGGAGTGAACTATATAGAGGTTTATAAAATCATGAGGGTCATGGTTAGGGTGAATAGACAATGTCTTTCTCCCAGGACAAGGGAGTACAAAATTAGAGGGTTTAAGCCGAGGGGAAAAGATTTAAAAGGGATCTAAGGGGCAACTTCTTCACACAGAGGATGGTGCACGTTTGGAATGAGCTGCCAGAGGAAGTGGTGCAGGCCAGTCCAAATACAACATTTAAAAGGATGGATATATGAATAAGAAGGATTTAGCGGAACATGAGCCAAATGCTGGCAAAAGGGACTAGATTAATTTAGGATATCTTGTTGGCATGAACGGGTTGAACCGAATGGTCTATTTCAATGCTATACAGCTCTATGACTCTATATCAGAACAGTTAAATTTCCCATTTAAATCTATCCTACAGTTTCTTCAAACCTCTGCAATTTTGCACCAAGTTAGCTACTATTTCACTCTATGCCTGCAATTCAAAATTTGCATCAGAAGTTTAAAATTCTTCATGACCTTTCCCCTCCCTAATTCTGACTTCTTGCAGCCATTTCAACCTTCCCTTTACCCCTGAAAGCCTATAATCGTTTGATTGTGACTTGTATGTATGCCACTTTCTTTGCCCCACCATCAACTTTGACTTCTCTCATCAAGAAACTGTGCTCTGAAAGTCTGTCCACATTGTACCATTTAATTTCTCCATTAATAATCCCTTCTTTGACTATTGCATCGATTGGCCATCCTAATTTTTGGCTTGGTGTCCTTTATTTTCTGGTTGTATTTCTCTGAAGAGCTTTACAAGATTTTCTCCAGCAAATCCATATATAAATGCAAATTGTTCAAAAATGTATGAAGCTTGCTATCAAAGTGTTTTCAAGCAGGTTCCCTAAACTCTGTACACAGGAGCAATAGCCCTTGAAGCCCCTAATCTCAGGAGCCCATGGGCGGTGGCACAGTGGTTAGCACTGCTGCCTCACAGCGCCCGAGACCCGGGTTCAATTCATGCCTCAGGCAACTGACTGTGTGGAGTTTGCACATTCTCCCCGTGTCTGCGTGGGTTTCCTCCGGGTGCTCCGGTTTCCTCCCACAGTCCAAAGATGTGCAGGTCAGGTGAATTGGCCATGCTAAATTGCCCGTAGTGTTAGGTAAGGGATGTAGGGGTATGGGTGGGTTGCGCTTCAGCGGGGCGGTGTGAACTTGTTGTCCTCTTTCCACATTGCAGGGATTCTATGTCCATATTGATACAAACAGAGTTGATGAGCAAACACCACATTTTTGTTTCGGTTTTTAAACTTTTGGACTCTCTACAGTTGCTACTTTTTCCCTAGTATTCTGTAAGTTCCTGAAATCCTGTTACAATTCTATGCAAATTAGATTAGATTCCTTACAGTGTGGAAACAGGTCCTTCGGCCCAACCAGTCCACACCAACCCTCCGAAGAGTAACCCACTCAGACCCCTCTGACTAATGCACCTAACACTATGGGCAATTTAAGCAAGACCAATTCACCTGACCTGCTCATCTTTGGACTGTGGGAGGAAACCCAGGCAAATACAGGGAGAAGTGCAAACTCTACACAGACAGTCACCCGAGGCTAGAATCGAACCTGGGACCCTGGTGCTGCGAGGCAGCAGTGCTAACCACTGAGCCACCGTGCCACTCTCAGATGTCAGAACTAAGTCATTATCTTCAAGAATACAGGAGTAACATCCCTTCTTTATGAGTATATTTTGTTAAGTACACACTGTAATATATGGGCCACGGGATCTCAAGATGGTTTCCTGTTCAGTCCAACACTCATGTTCTGTGTTCACAAAGAAAGACAGAAATTGCTGAAAAAACTCAGCAGGTCTGACAGCATCTGGCAGCAGTTCTGATGTTCTATAGAAGGGTCACTGAATCTGAAATGTTAACTCTGCTTTCCCTCCACAGATGTTGGCAGATCTCTTTTTGTTTCTGAATTCTAGCATCCGTATTTTTTCACTTTTTTCTCCTATGTTCTGTTGTTGTCTGTTGCCATATGAATTACTTTTCCCCAGTGATACTCAATATTTTACATGTTGCTCCCTCATAACTTCCAGTATGTATTTCGTCAAAGTATTTAGACAAAGACAAGTCGTGAGTTCATGGAATGCCCTGCCAGTAGCAGTGGTGGACTCTCCCTCTTTATGGGCATTTAAACGGGCATTGGATAGGCATATGGAGGATAGTGGGCTAGTGTAGGTTAGGTGGGCTTGGATTGGTGCAACACCGAGGGCCAAAGGGCCTGTACTGCACTGTATTTTTCTATGTTCTATGTTCTAAATGCTTGTACAGTTTATCATGCTTGGTGAATGTTCTAGTCTTAGAGTCATGGAGTCATAGAGATGTACAGCATGGAAACAGACCCTTTGTGCCAACCCATGCTGACCAGATATCCCAACCCAATCTCGTCCCACCTGCCAGCACCCAGCCCATATCCCTCCAAATCCTTCCCACTCATATACCCATTCAAACGCCTTTTAAATGTTGCAATTGTACCAGCCTCTGGCAGCTCATTCCATACACGTACCACCCTCTGTGTGAAAATGTTGCCCCATAGGTCTCTTATATCTTTTTCCATTCACCCTAAACCTATGCCCTCTAGTTCTGGACTCCCCTACCCCAGGGAAAAGACTTTTGTCTATTCACCCTATCCATGCCCCTCATAATTTTGTAAACCTTTTGTCACCACTCAGCCTCCAACACTCCAGGGAAAACAGCCCCAGACTGTTCAGCCTCTCCATATAGCTCAAATCCTCCAACCCCAGCAACATCCTTGTAAATCTTTTTTGAACCCTTTCAAGTTTCACAACATCCTAACTCCTGTACTCAATACACTGACCAATGAAGGAAAGCATACTAAATGCCTTCTTCACTATCCTATCTACCTGCGACTCCACTTTCAAGGAACTATGAATCGGCACTCAAAGGGTCTCGTTGTTCATGAACACTCCCTAGGACCTTACCATTAAGTGTATAAGTTCTGCTAAGATTTGCTTTCCCAAAAGACAGCACCTTATATTTATTGAAATGAAACTCCATCTGCCACTTCTCAGCCCATTGGCCCATCTGATCACATTCCTTCTTCACTGTCCACTACACCTCCAATTTTGGTGTCATCTGCAAACTTACTAACTATACCTCTTATGCTCTCATCCAAATTATTGACGTAAATGACAAAAAGTAGTGGACCCAGCACCAATCTTTGTGGCACTCCACTGGTCACAGGCCTCCAGTCTGAAAAACAACCCTCCACCACCACCCTCTGTCTTCTACCTTTGAGCCAGTTCTGTATTCAAATGGCTAGTGTCCCTGTATTCTGTGAGATCTAACCTTGCTAACCAGTCTCCCATGAGGAACCTTGTCGAACACCTTACTGAAGTCCATATAGATCACATCTACCGCCCTGCCCTCATCAATCCTCAGGACTCCCTCCAACAACTTGTACACCACCGATGTCAGGCTCACTGGTCTATAGTTCCTTGGCTTGTCCTTACCATCCTTCTTAAACAGTGGCACCACGTTAGCCAACCTCCAGTCCTCCAGCACCTCACCTGTGACTATCAATGATACAAATACTTCAGCAAGAGGCCCAGCAATCACTTCCCTAGCTTCCCACAGAGTTCTAGGGTACACCTGATCAGGTCCTGGATATTTATCCACCTTTATGCATTTCAAGACATCCAGTACTTCCTCCTCTGTAATATGGACATTCTGCAAGGTGTCACCATCTATTTCCCTACATTCTATAACTTCCATGTCCTTTTCCACAATAAATATAGATGCAAAATGCTCATTTAGTATCTCCCCCATTATCTGTGGCTCCACACAAAGGCCACCTTGCTGAACTTTGAGGGGCCCTATTCTCTCCCTTGTTACCCTTTCGTCCTTAACGTATTTGTAAAAACCCTTTGGATTCTCCTTAATTCTGTTTGCCAAAGCTATCTCATGTCCCTTTTTGCCCTCCTGATTTTTCCCTCTTAAATATACTTCTACTGCCTTTATACTCTTCGAAGGATTCACTCAATCTAGTTATACCTGATATATGCTTCCTTCTTTTTCTTAACCAAACCCTCAATTTCTTTAGTCATCCAGCATTCCCTATACCTACCAGCCTTTCCTTTCACCCCAACAGGATTATACTTTCTCTGGATTCTCGTTATTTCATTTGTGAAGGCTTCCCATTTTCCAGCCGTCCCTTTTCCTGTGAACGTCTGCTCCCAATCAGCTTTTGAAAGTTCTTGCCTAATACCGTCAAAAATTGCCTTTCTCCAATTTAGAACTTCAACTTTTAGATCTGGTCTATCCTTCTCCATCACTATTTTAATTCGAATAGAATTATAGTTGCAGGCCCCAAAGTGCCCCACTGACACACCTCAGTTACCTGCCCTACCTTATTTCCCAAGAGTAGGTCAAGTTTTGCACCTTCTCTCGTAGGTACATTCACATGCTGAATCAGAAAATGTTCTTTTACATACTTAACAACTTGCTCTCCATCTAAACCTTTAACACGATGGCAGTCCCAGTCTATATTTGGAAAGTTGATATCCCCTACCATAACCAACCTATTATTCTTACAGATAGATGAAATCTCCTTACAAGTTTGTTTCTCAATTTCCCTCTGACTATTGGGGGGTCTATAATTCAATCCCAATAAGGTGATCTTCCGTTACTTATTTCTCAGATCCACCCAAATAACTTCCCTGGATGTATTTCCGGGCATATCCTCCCTCAGTACAGCTGTAATGCTATCCTTATCAAAAATACCACTCCCCCTCCTCTCTTGCCTCCCTTTCTATCCTTTCTGTAGCATTTGTATCCTGGAACATTAAGCTGCCCATCCTGCCCATCCCTGAGCTTTTTTTTTAAATTACTATGATTTCCCAGTCCCATGCTCCTAACCATGCCTTGAGTTCATCTGCCTTCCCTGTTAAGCCCCTTGCATTGAAATAAATGCAGTTTAATTTATTCGTCCTACCTTGTCCCTGCCTGCCCTGACTGTTTGACTAATTTCGTTCTCAACTGGAGCAGCCTCAGATTTATCTCTTTCCTCACTATCTCCCTGGATCCCACCCCCCACACCTTACTCGTTTAAATCCTCCCAAGCAGCTCCAGCAAATCTCCCTGCCAGTATATTCGTCCCCTTCTAATTTAGGTGCAATCCGTCCTTCTTGTACAGGTCACTTCTACCCCAAAAGAGAATCCAATGATGCAAAATGTGAATCCTTTTCCCATACACCAGCTGCATTCATCTGCTCTATCCTCCTATTCCTGCCCTCACTAGCTCATAGCACTGGGAGTAATCAGATATTACTACTCTTGAGGACCTCCTTTTTAAATTCCTGCCTAACTCTGTGTAATCTTCCTTCAGAATTTTCCCTTCCAATGTCATTGGTTCCAATGTGGACAATGACCTCTTGCTGGCCCCTCTCCCCCTTGAGAACATTCTGCACCCTCTCTGAGACATCCTTGATCCTGGCACCAGGGAAGCAACACATCTTTCTGCTTTTTCGCTGCTGGCCACATAAACATCTGTCTGTTCCTCAGACTAGAAAGTCCCCTAACACAATTGATCTCTTGGAACCCCACGTACCCCCCATTGCATTAGAACCAGTCTCAATACCAGAAACTTGCCTGTTCATGCTACGTTCCCCTGTGAATCAATCACCCCTACATTTTCCAAAACAACTTCCTTGTTTGAGATGGGGATAGCCACAGAAGAATCCTGCACTACCTGCCTACCTCTCTTACCTTTCCTGGAGTTAACCCATCTATGAGACTGTATCTGAGACTTCCCCCTTCCTATAACTGCTATCCATCACATACCATTGCTGTTGCAAATTCCTCATTGCCTCTAACTGTCTCTCCAACTGTCCCATTCGATCTGATAAGACGCACAACCAACAGCATTTATTGCAGATATAATCCGCAGTAACCTGTAAACTCTCATTAAACTCCCACATCTGACAAGAAGCGCATATCATTCTACTAAAGGTCATTTTTGTTCCTTCGCAGTCTACAGACCCAGATAATAACACCTTCTTATTCCTCTACAAAACACTGTCCCAGGTTAAATTAATAGCTGCGGCTTATATTTTAAGTTTAATCAAGAGACATATCTCAAAAAACATATAATCAAGAAAGAACCCACTCTACTCATTACTGCAAACTTTCTGTAGTACACACTTAAAACAATTCACTTATCTGTTTCTGTGCTGTGACTTCACCCAAACAGTTCCTCCAAGATCAGTTGTGAATTTCACTGTATGTTTATTTTTCCAGACGCATTTCGATGTCCAGCGATACATGAATTCAAACAGCAAACTGCACTGTGCAGGTTCACTGTGGTGTCATTTTCTTTCTCTCTCTCTGTCCTGCAATCACCTCACCATGTGCTCCCTTTGTCTATTCTTCTCACTTTTAATAACTGCTGTTGTTTTGACTTTTTTTCCAAAGTTCCAAAACAATGCAGCACCATATAAAACAGTAATTGCTGCTCCTGGAATTCGAGGAAATCACCTCCAATACCTAACATACCTCAACAAAGGAGCAGCTGTTACAGCCAGAAATTTTACCTGTCCTCCATCTTGGATTACCTAGAATCATCTTGTTTATTTCTCATTTCTTAAATGGAAAGTAGCAGTTTACAGCAAAGGCAAAGATAGCTAATAGTTATGTGTAATACAGCAGTGCTAACATTATTTTCAATGATTAGATTAGATTAGATTTCCTACAGTATGGAAACAGGCAAGTCCACACCAACCCTCTGAAGAGTAACCCACCCAGACCCATTCCCCCACCCTATACTTACCCCTGACTATTGCACCTAATACTATGGGCAATTTAGCATGGCCAATTCACCTGACCTGCACATCTTTGGATTGTGGGAGGAAACCGGAGCACCTGAAGGAAACTCATGCAGACACGGAGAATTTGCAAACTCCACACAGTCGCCCAAAGTGGGAATCAAACCTGGGTCCCTAGTGCTGTGAGGCAGCAGTGCTAACCACTGAGCCACCATGCATAAGACAAGGAATTTAATGGGATTTTGTCTTTGTCTTGTGCAAAGCTACAATGGTCTCCTTTTTGTCCTGATTCAATGGTCTCTATCATTAGAGGGTCTTCTCCACATGGCGTGTGTGGTCTTGCAGTTTGGCTTTTGCTGCTTAATGTTTATGTGCTGCCTTCTTCACTGAGCATCTGGAGGAAACAAGTAGGTAGAGCAATTTACAATACACCTGATATGAAGGGAAGAGAGAATTAAAGTAGTTTCAGATCCGTGAAGTGAAATTATCATAAAAACTTGCCAGTATCATATGTATGAAAGAAAATTGAACCTTATTGGGATTTGTCAGCATCCTGAAGCGTTGTCAACTTGTCAGCATTTCTTCTGCAACACCTGTTCTGTGCAACACTCCCAGCACCTCCCCACACCTCTATAGCATCTTCAGATGCATTCCCTTCTCCCTATCCAAGGATCCAGGCACACTTTCTAGGTGAAGCACGTTTTGCCTGCAGTTTGTTCAATCTAGTCAAAAGTATTTCTGCTCACAGTGTGGTTTCCTCTATATTGGAGAGGTGAAATGCAGATTGGCTAAATGCTTTGCAGAACATTCTGTGTGCAAAAATGACTCTGGACTTCCAGTTACCTGCTTCCTCAGCACGCTGGAAGAACAGCATCACACGTAATGCTTGGTGACCCTGCAGCCTTCTGAATTCAACATTCAGTTCAATAATATTAGCGCCTGGGCACATTCTTACATGTCTTTTGATTGTCCTCATATGCCAGGCCTTGTTATCACAGTGGCTGCTTTTAGCACAGCCCAACCATTTTCACCCTTTTACGGTAACCATTATCCACTTTTCTCCTTCCCTGACATACCGTTATCTACTCCTTTATTTGCCTCACTATCTTTCTTTCCCTCTGGGCTCTATGAATGCCTATCCTTTTACACCCCACCCCTCATCAATCCCCCCACCCTTCAGCATAGAGGCCACCTTTTTGTGGCTACCACTAGTTCTGATGAGGGGTCACTGAATCTGATATGTTGCCCTTTACCTTTCTCTCCACAGATATTGCCAGGTCTGCTGAGTCTCTCCAGAAATTTCTGTTTTTATTTCAGACTTCCAGCATCTACAGTTCTTGGTTTTATTCTCAATTTACCTATGGTTATAGATGGAAGAGAGTTGGTGGGATAACTTTTCTCATTTGCCCTTCAGGTCTTCATTGTTTGCAGCAAAACATGCATTTTATAAACAGTGCATTGCAATTCTTTCGTGACTAATAATGAACATGTGGTCTCATAAGTTTAAATCAGAAGAAAATAAACATTCATTCACACAACATCTTGAAATATAAGCAGAGTCCCTCAAATACAGAAATGTATAGACATAAGAAAATCTGAATTTTAGAATGAAGTCAGGCTCTAAGGTTATTAATGAAATTAGTGGAAGCAAAAAAAAAACAAAAGCATATTTGAATCAATCCTTTCTATTAAGCAGCATTCCAAGCTTGGATGGATATGCTTGTGTTTCTTTGGAGATGAAAGGAAGTTGGGTATCTCTGTTTCCAAACAAAGTTGTTGCTCAGTTTCAGTAGTGATTAATTGTTATAAGTGAAGGCAAATAATCTATCCTCCCAAAGCCAAGGTTGACTGTTTCTGTGCTTGAGGGACTGTGTTTACATTTCAAGATATTGTGTGAATAAATGTTTATTTTCTGCTGATTTAAACTTATAAGACAGTCTGTCCCGTGCCCACTGTTAAAGTTGCAAAAGAATTGCAAAGCACTTCCTGTAAAATGTACATTTTGTTACAAACAATGAAGAGTTGAAGAGCAAATGAAAAACGTTATGTTCGGTAGGGTTCCTTTCTTCTTGGAGGAGGATGGTCCATTTTCTGTCCTATTGGTCTTCAGACTGATTTGTCATTGTGGTTCTTTGAGTAATGGCTTGTTATTTGAAGTTGGTTTCAATTGATTACATAATTGCTACTTCTGTTGCTTACACTACTGATTTGAAACTGTTGCAACTAAATGGGGTGTGAATGGAAGCTGTTAAGTTTCAAATTCACAAAAATTAAACCTGGAGTACCATTGAATTCGGATTTCAGTAACTAATCAGAAAGTTTGAACTCACAAAGTGGCCTTACATTTTGAATTTCTTTTCAATGGAACATCATCCACCTATGGATGTTTCAATTTTAATGACTTTCCAGAAGCACAGACAGAGATAAATTATTCCTTGATCATCTAGAAATCACAAAAGAGCACCTGACTTTCGGTGACCTTAGTTGCAACATATTGTCCACTTTTGTTAAAGGAAAAAACAATTTCAGAGTTAATTTGAAAGTTATGAATATGATTTATCTTTACTGGGTGTGACACTACAGGTATCTCCTTACATCTAGTGGAGATTCACTAGTCTTCTCTACCTAGGCATTCTTCTTAAATGGGTAAAATGCTTTTATGTTGCCATGTATAGAAGGTATAGGAAGTATAGAAGGTGAGGCAAGAGAAGAGGAAGAGTAGTGTTTTTGATCAGGGAAAACATCACAGCTGTACTTAGATTCTGGGGATCATTCACTGAAGCTATATGGTTAGAACTTTGAAATAAGAAGGGGTGAGTATATTGATGGAATTGCTCCCCCCCTCCCCCCCAATAGTCAGTGAGAAATTGTGGTGCGAATATGTAGGGAGATTGCAGGTATCTGTAAGAATAATAGGGTTGTAATAGAAGGAGATTTTAAATTGTCAAGCATAAGGGCTTGGATGTGAAGGAATTTGTTAAGTGTGTTCAAGAAAACTTTATAAATCAATATGTATGTGTACCTACTACAGAAGGAGCAAAACTCAGCCTGTTGGGAAATAAGACAGGGCAAGTGACTGAGGTATTAGTGGAGGATCACTTTGAGACCAGTGACCATATTCTATTCGTTTTAAAATAATTCCGTAAAAGGATAAGCCTTGCATAAAAGTTAAAGTTCTATATTGGAGCTAGATCAATTATGATGGAAGTTGCAAAAATTGATTGGGATAGGTCATTCACGAGTAAAGGGACAACTGGCAAGTCAAAAGCTTTCAAAAGTGAAATAATAAATGTTCAGGGACATTATGTTCCTGTTAGAGTGAAGTGCAAGGCTGGTAGGAATAGGGAACACTGGATGACTAGAGATATTGAGGGTCTGGTCAAGAAAAAGAAGGAAGCATGTCAGATATAGATATCTGGGACCACATGAGATCCAGGGAGAGCTAACCAATTGGATACAAAATGGCTTGATGTAGGAGACAGAGGTAGAGGGTTGTTGTTCAGACTGGAGGCCCGTGATCAGTGGTGTTCCACAAGGATTAGTGGTAACTCCACTCTATTTGTTATCCATATAAACAATATGGATGAGAGTAAAGGAAGCATAGTGAGTAAGTTTGCAGATGACTCCAAAATTTGTGGTATAGTGGACAGTGAAGAAAGTTATCTCAGAGTAAAACGGGATCTTGATCAACTGGGCCAATGGACAAAGGAATGGCAGGTAGAGTTTAATTTAGATAAATGTAAGGTGCTGCATTTGGTAAGACAAACCAGAGCAGGACATACATAGGTAATGGTGGGCCCCTAGTACGTGTTGTCAAACAGAGAACCGAGCTCAAGTACATAGTTCCTTGAAAATGGCGTAATGGGTAGGCAGGGTGGTGATGTTTGATACACTTGCCTTCATCAGTCAGAGTATTGAGCACAAAATTTGGGTTGTCATGTTGTGGCTATACCGGACATTAATGAGGCCACTTTTTGAGTACTGTATTCAGTTCTGGTAGCCCTGCTATAGGAAGGATTTTATTAAATTGGAAAGGGGACATAAAAGATTTACCAACATGTTACTGGAACTGAAGGGTTTGAGTTACAAGAAGAAGTTGGATAAGCTGGAATGCAAGAGGTTAATGGGTGACCTTATAGAAGTTTATAAAATCCTGAGAGGCATAGATCAGGTGAATAGTGAAGGCTACGGGAAGTTCAGGGTAATGCTTGCATGCGGACAGGGGGTAGTCTGTAAAGCAGTCACCCATTGGAGAAACCATATGCAGATTGAATGACTGTCTTACAGAATATATACAGTCTGTGTGCAGATTTGACCCCAAACTCCCTGTAACTGATCATTTTAACATAGCGTCCTGCTCGTATGCCCTCTTGTCTGTTCTTGACATACTGCATGGCTACAGCATATACTGGAGGAGCAACACCTCATCTTCAGACTAGGCACCTTACAGCCTTCTGGACTTAACATTGAGTTCAACACCTTCAAATTGTGAACCAACTCCCATTTCCAACCTTTCTTTTAGCTTTAGTTGCTACCTTCTCCCATTTCTTGTCTTTCTTTTAGCTTGACTTTGCATTTTCTGCCACCATGTCCTTTCCCTGACCCCAGTGGGATTACCTGTGTTTCAAGTCTGGCAGTTAGACACAACATTGCTCTATCATTCTCACACTCTCATCACTTATTCTGAACTATCAAAGTCTTTTCTCCACTAGCATTCCACACTCACACATCAGGCCAACTCCCCACCACCACAAGTTACAGCACAAATGCTGCGGCCATCACACTTCACCGGTTCGGATGAAGAGTTATCTGGATTCGAAACATTAGCTTGTTCTTTCTCCGTGGATGGTGTCTGACCTGCTGTCATCTTCAGCATTTGTTGTTTTCAGAGATAATGCAGTTGACTGGAATACACAGCTATACTTGCTCCACATAAAATTAAAAGGAATATATTCAATTTATGTATGTAAACAAAATGCATATGAATTGGTTTAATATCAATGACAGAATTATTGTCAAACGTATTTACACAAGAAAAAGTACATTCCCCGTCTTTTAAAGAAATGTGAAAAAAATCAATAAGGGAAAGTAAGATTTTACAAGCCCAATTAGATAAACTAATCTAAGGATACAAAATGAGAAAAGTGACTCTGTAAAGCTAAGTTTATGTTTTGTAAGAGTTTCCAGAATAGTCAGAGGAACAGAAAATAAATGATTGCATCTATACAGTGCTTTTAAAATTCTGATTTATACCTCAGTAGATTATATTTTCTGATGGTGGATGAAATGGTTACAAACTTCATTTCACTCCTCAAGCAGGTTGAAACACTTAGGCTTCAAGGCTGACTGTAAATGCCACAGTGAATTCTACATCTAACAGTGCAATGATTTGTTTCATATTGCCTTCAGGCATCAGTGTCTCTGGAGTGATTTACAGATTTATCATCGGTGGGTGAACATCAGACCTTCTGGGGCATCAAGTACTTTCCTTGATTCCATGCATACCTTTAATCTCCACTTTCCTCCATCAATCTAACAACAATTCGTATCTTCCTCTTTCCTTTTCAGCCTGCCATTGAAATCCCAAACCACCGTGCTAGGACCAAGCGAGGAGTTGACTCCTGTATTCTCCCATTCCTTTTTGACCGTAATAGACGTTTTACAAAATATTTCAGAAAGAATGTGCAAATTCTGTAAATGTCTCAACATTTATGTATTAAAGTTGCAAAAGAATTACTTAAGTATAAGGTGGTGAGAAAAAGCCAGAAAATAGATCAGTGAGCCTAATGTCAGTGGGTGGGCAAGTTGTTGGAGGGAATCCTGAGGAACAGGATTTACATTCATTTGGAAAGGCAAAGACTGATTAGGGATAGTCATGTCTTTGTGCGTGGGAAATCATGTCTCATGAACCTCATTGAGTTTTTGAAGAAGTAACAAAGATGATTGATGAGGGCAGAGCAATGGATATACTTTACAGAAGAACCTTGATTATCCGAACGAGATGGGCAGGCACTATTTTATTTGAATAATGAATTATTTGGATAATCGATTTTAGCCTTAACAGGGGAAGCCATACTGATCTAAATGCTGTGCTCTACCAGAGAATTTGTTTCGATCTATAATTTTAATGAGTTTGCCATTAAACAAACTAATCTTGGCAGTCTGCAAATTACAGGTTAAAATGAGAAGAACTAAACCCTTACATTGAAATCCCAGCATTAAACAAGGTCCCGAACAGTTTTTGGGAACTCTCACAATGGAAAGACAGAAGCCCCACCTTGTGCACGTGTTTATGTTCTCGACCATTTTTAAAAAATGAATGGCCCGGTAAAGTGCCGGGAATACAATAAGACATTTACTTTTGCAAAGAGCTGTGTAACAACTCTTACCTAAAAAAATCCAGTCACTGATATTTGAGCTGCTTGTGTTTCTTTGTTTTTGCCAGCAATTTCACATCTTCTTCAGTAGAGGTAAATCAAATACACTTACCTCTTTGATGTAACGTTTTTGCAGGACCTGGAAATCTTCTTCGGATAATCTGATACACTGATAATCGAGATATGGATAATCAAGGTTTCTCTGTACACCATGTTGAATTTTACAAAACAAAAGATTATCATTCCGCCCTTCATGTTTGTGTCAGCTCGCAGCCCATATATATACGAATAATCACTCCATATATCTTTAAATTTAGCATTCTTAAATGCTGTTGTATCATTATGATTTCTAACATGATAACGTCTGTCATTTACACAAAAACAGAAGGTGTTAGCAAAACTCAGCAGGTCTGGCAGCATCTGTGAAGAGAAATAAAGAATTAAGGTTTTGCATCAGTGACCTTCCTTAGAACTGAGGTCACAAAACATTAACTCTGATTTCTCTTCACAAAGGCTGCCAGACCTGCTGAGCTTTTCCAGCAACTTTTGTTTCAGTTTCTGATTTACAGCATTCACAGTTCTTTTGGCTTTTATTTAGCACCTATCACTTATCCTTCCTTCCATACCATTAATCTTGTATTTATATCTGTATAAGTGTATATCTGAGATCTGCGCTTTCCAATTAAACAAAAACTAAGGAATTTGCTTATCAGGATTGTAAATACAGAGACAACTACTAAGTAGAGCCAAGCTCCTTCTCACTGATGTGTTACCTCTCATTTGGTACAAGATGGGCATAAATATTGTTCATAGCAATACTTATAATGGGAATGAATTTTCAATGGGACTCTTCCAATTGCCTACCTTAATTTTGACAGTCATAGAGTCATAGAGATATACAAGCATGGAAACAGACGCTTTGGTCCAACTAGTCCATGCCGACTAGATATCCTAACCTAATCTAGTCCCATTTGCAGTGATTCAAGAGCAATGGGCAATAAATTGTGACTCAGTTAGCAAAGCCAATATGCTTTGAATTCCCAAAAGAAGTTTTCTTTGGAATTTCCTCTCTAAATTTCTTGCCTTGATAGCTCTCTTTCCTCTTTTAAAACATTTAGACAAACTTACTTCTTTAGCCAAGTATTTCACCAGTTGCCTTATACCTATGCGATGGCTCAGTGTCAAATTTTATTTAATAATGCACCTGTGAAGCACTTTGGGACATTTTACAATATTAAAAATGCAGTTCAAATTCAGGTCATTTTTCTTATTATAGGTTTGAATGACAAAAGATTTATTTTTATTTATGTGTTTTTCTTTTATTTCCCTTCCTTTGCCCTTCCTTTCATGGATATGGTGACTTATTATGGGGCAGAGTTTCCACAAGCATGGCCAGCACTCAGGCAGTCTGCCGAAGTACCCACCCTGCATGCGTGAACTAGGATAGTTAGTGTAGTTAAATGGCAGTACTTAATAACATGTTTAATTTGGAAATTTTGATGCCTGGGATGTAAAATTCGATAATGTCAATGCATATTCCATAAATGTCTAATGCCATCATCTCAGCTTCCCAGATGACCAACAAAGGACCAACAACAACTATTTTTTCATACATACATTTTTAAAAATCCTTTTAAATTGCTGTGTTTGTTAACTCTTATGTTGTTTCTGTTGCTGATGGTGACCGATCAAACTCCATGTATTACACAGTGTTGACTTGCTGATTAAGTGAGATTTCACACATTGGGGTGATATTCTGTAGGTTACCTTGTAATTTTTTTATCCTAATTTGTGGTGTAGGAGTGAATGAGTGAATAATTTATTGGCACATATATCTTGAAAATGCAGTACAAAAATTGTTTTGTTGTCACAATCTGGCGCCATTTTGAGTTACAATAAGGATAAAAAGAAATTACATAAATAGGAGTTCATCTTCTGTTCAAATTGAGGTCTCAAGCATGACATCAGGCTTCTGCGAGGTCTCTGGAAGGTGTTCTGGTCTTCAAGGATACCTGCTCTGGGAACAGTGAACAACAGTGCTGATGCCCCAGGAGATCTCAGGTGCAGTTACATAGTTCTTGAAAGTGATGTCACAGGAAGACAGGATAATGAAGAAGGCATTTAGCATGCATGCTTTCATCAGTCAGAGCATGTGTATAGGATTCAGGGCATCATGTTAGAGCTGTGCAAGAAATTGGTAATTCTACATTTGGAATACTGCGTACAATTCTGATCAACCTGCTATCGGAAGCTTGATATTAAGCTAGAAAGCACCGCAAAAAAGATTTCCAGGAATGTTACTGAAACTGTAAAGTTTGAGTTACAAGGAGAAGCTGGATAGTCTGAGACTTTTTTTCCCTGCAGTATAGAAGGCTGAGGGATTATCTTATTGAGTATGATGAGCAGCATTGATAAGGTGAGTTGTCAGGGTTTTTTCCCCAGAGCAAGTGAGCACATGTTTACAGTGAGAGGGGAAAGAGGGGCAAGTTTTTCATATGAGGGTAATGCATGTATGTAACGAGTTACCAGAGGAATTGGTAGAGGCAAGTACAATTACAACATATAAAAGACATTTGGACAGCTACGTGGCTGGAAAAGGTTTAGAGGGATGTTGAACCAAATGCAGGCAAATAGGATGACTTCAGTTTGGGAACTGGATTGGCATGGACAAGTTGGGATGAAAGGTTTGTTTCTGTTCTGTGAGAGTCCTTGATTCTATGACATTCGTGAGCCAGATAGCTTTTTAATGACAATCAGCAGGATAATGATCAGCATGGTCACTAATAGGTTAGTTTTTTTGTTAACTCCAGATTTTTATTGAATTTGTGGTGGAAGTTGAGCCCATATCCCCAGGCTAGTCTGGATCTCTGGATTACTAATTCAGTTATCAATACATCACTGCTTCCCACATTCCTATGGTTTACACATTATAAAGCATGACTAGGAAGAGTAATTTATAGTTCAAAACTCAAAATGTAACTTCAATGAGTTATGGTTCCAAATGAAAGCTTAAGATGTCAATCATGCTGGAATCCTTTTGATGTGTCACATTCCTAGAAGAGCCTTGCCTTTTAATGATACTGTGATCAGTCCTAGAGATAAAGGAGCTCTGAGACAAGTACCCCTCATTTGAAAAAGACTTTCAAAGTTAGTTTAAAGATCTGAAAGCAAAAGAACTTCTTTAAAACAATTGTTCTTAAAATCAATAATAATGAAATTACCCATTGTGATAGCTTGTTTCTAAAATATTCTCAATTTTCTGGTCAATTGCTAATTCTTGCTCTATTGTGCACATTTGTTTTCATTTTGATGGGACCTTCAATTTCCTTAGACAGCCATATTTTTAGATTTAGATTATCCTTATCAAATGCCATCTGCTGTAGTTTGACATAAGATTCAGCCCCTTGAGCTTGATCAGCCATTTAATAGTTGAAGTGGATTTTAATTACACTCACTTGCTTTCGTTCCATTTCTCTAAATATCTCTAGCTAGCAATAGGCTATTCATCTCAGATTTAAAACTTAGTTGAGCGAGCACCTACTGATTTTTGTCAAAGAGAGCACCACACTTGTACCAGAAACATCATTTCTACATTTGAAATGGTATCACTTTCTGTTGAAGTGGGGGAACATGTAGGAATGTTTACGAGAATTACAACGTTTAAGAAGACATTAATAAATGCTCAAAATGAGAATATAATCAGCAAAAGAATTTCAGGACAAATAGGTGTGAAGTGTTGCATTTTTAATCGAAAAATAAATAGGTTACAAATTACTTGAAAATTATATGAAAGAGCAGAAGGGTATAAACATATAAGTTGTTTACCAGGTAGTCCAAAAATTACATATTGCTGGTGCAGTGAGTGAAACAAGGTTGGCCAGGTGGATCTCATTGAGTATGTGATCCCTGATTTGGGTTGTTCACCTGGGCCAATCAAGGAAGTTCGGCTGACATAGATTTCAGGAGTCTCA